>NC_142041.1:61805234-62110234 GCF_982192425.1 Myodes glareolus | reverse complement strand
TCTCTTCTGATTGATTTTAGTTTGAAGTCTACTTTGTTAGATAATTAGGATAGCTACACCTGCTTGTTTCTTAGGTCTATTTGATTAGAAATTCTTTTTCCAACCCTTTACTCCGAGGTAATGTCTGTCTTTGAGTTTGAGATGTGTTTCTTGTATGCAGCAGAAGGATGGATCCTGTTTTCATATCCATTATTTTAGCCTGTGTCTTTTTATAGGTGAAGTGAGTTCATTGATGTTAAGAGATATTAATGACCAGTGATTGTTAATTCTCATTATTTTTCAGTGGTAGTGTTTGTATGTTTTCCTTCTTTGGGTTTTGCTGGTGTAAGGTTTTGTGTTGCCTATGTTTTTGTGGCTGCAGTTAGCTTCCTTGGGTTTGAGCTTTCCTTCTAGTATTTTCTGTAGGGCCGAATTTGTGGATAGGTATTATTTAAATCTGGTTTTGTCATGAAATATTTTTTATCCATTCAATTGTGATTGAAAGTTTTGCTGGGTATAGTTCTGGGCTTGCCTTTGTGGTCTCTTAGTATCTGCAGCTGTAGTATGAGGGGGCTGGCTTGTTGGGGCTTCTGTCCCGCCCAGTACCCCAACAGCTGGCAAATCCCAAAGAGAAATTACACACAGGACTCCATAAGGTTATAAACTGATTGGCCCATTATGTCAGGCTTCTTGTTAACTCTTATAACTTATGTTACCCCATTATCCTTATCTATGTTAGCCACATGGGCTCGGTACCTTTCTCGGTGTGACAGCTTACATGTTGCCTCTTTGGTGGTCTGTACAGGAATGGCTGAGAGAGAGCTTCTGCTTCCAGAATATTCCCAGTCTCTTTGCTCCATCCTACTTCCTGTCTGGCTTTCCCGCCTATACTGCCTGCCTGGCCAATCAGCGTTTTATTAAAATATGATTGACAGAATACAGATAATTCTCCCGCACCATTTCCCTCTCTCTTTTTTTTTTAAACAAAGGAAAATACCCATAATCCATTTGTTGGGAATGTGGGTGTAGTATTTTAGGCTACTTCCTGCTGGTTGGGGGCGCTGATAGTCTTAAGGGGACCTAAAGAAAATTTAGAGTTATAATCAAGTCATGACTGGAGAATCCTGTGAGTCTCGATCACCTTAGGCAGCAGTCTTGGATCAGTTCTGGATGTAGACCTCTGTCATCTGGGCCATCTGTTTCTATCGGAGATTTTTTAGGTGGCCTCCCTTGGTCAAAGGTGATTATTTTTAACTCTGAATAAATTCAGAGTCTCTCGTTTTTTGTGGAAACAAAAGCAAAATCTCTTCTCCAAAGTAACATACCTTTTGACTTTAGTTTTGAAGCCAAGGTATTTTTAAAATTCCTATCTTGGGTTAGTTTAGCAGCATTTATAAACAAAAGTCTTTTAGCAGCTGTTGCTTCTTTTTTAGCATTTAAACAATTAAAAGAGAGCATAATAGCATACAGTATCAAGATTCTCTGTGTATGGACTCCATAAGGTTATAAACTAATTGGCCCATTATGTCAGGCTTCTTGTTAACTCTTATAACTTATGTTACCCCATTATCCTTATCTATGTTAGCCACATGGGCTCGGTACCTTTCTCGGTGTGACAGCTTACATGTTGCCTCTTTGGTGGTCTGTACAGGAATGGCTAAGAGAGAGCTTCTGCTTCCAAAATATTCCCAGTCTCTTTGCTCCATCCTACTTCCTGTCTGGCTTTCCCGCCTATACTGCCTGCCTGGCCAATCAGCGTTTTATTAAAATATGATTGACAGAATACAGATAATTCTCCCACACCATGCAGCAATCTTTCCAGGGCCTTCTGGCTTTCATGGTTCCCATTGAGAAGTTGGGTGTAATTCTGGTAGGTCTACCTTTATATGTTACTTGACCTTTTCCCTTTGCAGCTCTTAATATTCTTTCTTTATTCTGTATGTTTTGTGTTTTAATTATTATATAATAAGGGGACATTATTGTTTTGTTTTGTTCCATTCTATTTGGTGTTCTGTCAGCTTCTTGTACCATCATAGGGATATCCTTCTTATGTTGGAAAAGTTTTCTTCTATGATTTTGTTGAATATATTTTCTGTGCCTTTTCACCTGGAGTTTTTCTCCTTCTATCTGTATTATTCTTTTCATGGTGTCCCAGATTTCCTGGATGTTTTGTGTTAAGAATTTGTTGGATTTAACATTTTCTTTGACCGATGAATCTATTTCCTCTCTAGTATTTTCAACACCCGAGATTCTGTCTTCCATCTCCGGTACTCTGTTGGTTATGCTTGCCTCTGTAGTTCCCGTTCATTTACCCAAATTTTCTGTTTCCAGAATTAGGTTTGTGTTTTTTTTTAAATTGCCTCTATTTCAATCTTCAAACCTTGAACTGTTTGAACTGTTTGCTTCACCTATTTGATTGTTTTTTTCTTAGTTTTCTTAGGTTTCTTTAAGAGATTTATTGATTTCTTCAAATTTTTTTGTTTATTGTTTCTCCACTTAGGGGAATTTTTCATTTTCTTTTTAAACATCTCCATCATACTCATAAAGTTACATTTAAAATTGTTTTCTTCTGCTTCTTCTTGGTTAGAATGATCAAGTCTTCCTGTTATGTGAATGTTTCTTGCACTGGTGCCTATCTTTATCTTCCTCCAGTTGGTGCAAGCAGTGTTTTTACCTTCTGGTCCAGTCCTGGCAGTTGCTTTCTGTACCTTTGGGAACTGTTTTTGGTCTGCTCTGTACTGTCACTGTCAGTGTCTCAGGGAGCCACTGATGTCTCCCTTAGCCACTTTCTTGGCCCTCTTTCTTGGTCCACTCTGTGCATTCACAGCCTGTGCTTCAGAGTTCGTCTCTTGATCCTCTCTGTGTAGTTGCGGCCTATTTCAGAGTTAGTCTGAAGTCGTGGGGGTTAGGAGGGTTTGGGGGCAGAACGGGACTTGTAGCTTGCAAGGTGGATTTATGGAGTGGGCTGATGGAACAGTCCACCTGCAGGAGGCCTGCCTGATGGCTGTCTAGAGAAGCTGAAGCAGGTGGAGGAGGAGCCTGGAGTTTTGCCCCTGTATGGAGGACCTAGAGAGCGGGGTGCCCCGCTGGGTGAGTGATCGTGCACTTCTTGGTCCTCTCTGTATAGTTGCAGCCTGTGTTTCAGAGTTCCTCTGAGGTGGCTTGGGAGGTGGGGACAGGAGGGTTTTCATAATTTTTTTAAATATTAATTTGAAAGGAGTGGATAAATGTAAAATACTTCCTAGAAATCTAGAATCTAATTTATTTCATAAACAGACTTTAAAATAATGAGCAAATGAACAGGATTTAGTGTACTTTATTAGCCATGTAAAACTCTGAGTTCAGTGCTCAGTACTTACTATAACAAGTAAAACCAAAACAAAAATAATAAGGAAAATATTATTTAAGCAACTTTGTTGCTCAGTTTTTTTTTCATTGCTCAAAGTCTATTAAGGAAGACAAATTTAAGGAAGAAAAATATTTGATAGTTATTGATCTTTTTCTAATATTTATTAAAATGATATTTTAAATGCATAATAATAGCATATATCTGTTAATCCATTTATTTGAGGTTGCAAGTTTACTAATTATATTTCATTAATGGTTTTCCTTGGGCATATTAAATTACTTCTTCTTTTCCTTTTTTAATTTTTAAAATCTATCATTCCTCCTTTCCCTTCATCTCTCCTTTCCTCTTTTCCTATGTAGCCTAGGCTGTGTGGGACCTTGTGGTTCTCCTGTCTCACCCTCTGTATCTGGTTACATGTGTGTGCCACTTCATACAGTTAACCAGTTACCGCTATTCTTAAGCCAAAGAAGTGCTTTACTACTTTGTGGTTGTTATTTTGGTGGGTAAGATTTTTGTTATTTGAATGTGGTATTTTAAAATTTAAAAGTTCTGTAAATTACTAATCCAGGCAGGCAGTGGTGGTGCACTCCTTTAATTCTAGCTCTTGGGAGGCAGAAGCAGGCCCATCTCTCAGTTCAAGGCCAGCCTGATTACAGAAAGAGTTCCAATTCAACCAGGGCTACACAGAGAAACCCTGTCTGGAAATACCGAAAAGAAAAAAAAGTAAAAGCACTGTGAAGTAGAAACTAATTTTTATGTATTCATACACAAGTAGAGATCTGTAAAGTAAGGTATGTCGGAATAATTCAGCATATCTGTTAAAACAGACTAAAGCTGATGCCTTTCCTTTTGCAATTCGTGAGTGCTGATTGTCAGCTCAAAAGAAAAATCACTTAGTAGGCGGGCAGGCAGGCAGCCAGCAGGTTGTGTAGGCACACTTGTAAGAGTGAGAGTGTACTTCCTTTAGGGTAGCCTCTGGCATTCCTGTAAGGGTTTCTGTTGACTACTGTGGGTGGAGGCAGGGGCAGCTGAGCACTAGCCTGCTGTCTGCTTCCTGACTGGATAATAGTTGCCTTCACCTCCTGTTGCCAGGACTTCCCTGCTGTGACACACTGTACTCTACAGCTGAAGCCTCAAACCTGTTCTTTCTTATGTTTCTTTTGTAAGGTCTTTTTTTTTTTTTAATCAACAACAAGAAAAGTAGTAAAAACATGTTTCATAGAAATAATAAAAGTTTTAAGTTTGTTTTTAAGATTTTGGCCTAGGATTGTGGGATCTACTTATCTAGCATGCACAGAGTCCTGGATTTGATCTCTAGCAAACGAATCTCTGTATCTCTCTGCCTACATTTTTAGTTCCTGTCTGCAATACTGGTGTTTTCTAGTTATTCACTAAAAGATCTTTACATCTCCATGAAGCAGTTTGAGTTTAGCAGGAGTAGAAACACTGGTCAGGGTCATCCTGACTTGTGATGTCTCTAAGGCAGTTAGTTCTTTGCTACTCTGGAGGCTTGTGAATGTTAGGTTTTAGTTCAGGGCATGGTTGGTATTGCGGTGGGAGAAAAGAGCCAGGGTGCTGTACTGTTCATGTCCATTAAAGCCAGCCAGGTCACCAAGGAACATTGCAGGATTCTGACTTCTCCTGTGGTTCTTTTGTTATAGTCTTTCCTCCCTTCTTCCTCAGTGATTCCTGAAGCTTGAAAGCAGGAGCATGATATAGCTGTCCCATTTAGAGCTGAGCACTTATAGTCTCTTCTCTTTGTGGTGAGCACTTAGGGGTCTCTGTAGTAATCTCATTTACTTAAAAAAGAAGCTTCTTTTATGTCAGCTGAACAAAGTATTCACTATACATATAAAGGTAGGAACTTAACAGGTAGCTTACTGCTATGTCCATTTAACAGAATAACAGTTAGAGGTTCCTCTGGGGCCTGTGATCTAGCTAGCCATGGGTTTTGTCCTATTTTACCATGCAGGAGTTTTGAATTGTGGAGCAGGCTTTAAATCTAATTAGTAAGTGGCTGGTTACTCCCGTAACATGTGTGCCACTATCGCACCAGCTGGTTTTCTTGCCAAGGCAGTCATTATTGTAACTTGTAGGGTTCCTAGGTGGGTAAGACTATTGATGACTTTTCTCCCCAAGAGCATGCTTAGAATCTTCTAGCAGTATGAAATCTACCTACTAGGTATGAAGTTGCCAGGTTGCTACCACCTTGAGTTTTTCATGTTCTTTGACTCAAATATGTGGTGTTTTCAGCAATAGGGTCTCACTGTCAGACTCTGGAGGGTAGCCAAGAACAATGGCAATAGTCTGTAATATTTGAGGGGGTTGTCTATGAACCCCACTGACTAAATTAAAAAAGAGATAACCCGTACCCGGCACTAGGATTTTTATTGATAGCCTATGGTATCTGGGAGAGCCATTATCCTCCCATGATGGGACTGCTCCAATTAAAGTACTTTTATATATGTGTATACATGTATTTTAGGGGACTTCTACAGTAGTAGAATGTATGGCATTGTAAACGTCTTTCGTGTTAGTTATCCCTCCTTATACTCTCTCCTGCACCCTGCCCTCCCACCCTTTCCCATTTAGTCCTTACTGTCCCAGTCTTCCCATCTCCCCTTCAGACTGCCTTCGTTCTACCCCCTTTCTTTTGAAATGACCCCAAAGCTCCTTACTACTTTCCAATTTAAACACGTATATCTAAGATTAAAAACGACCATCTACATATGAGAGGGAACATCTGTCCTTCTGAATCTTGGTTACCTCACTCACAATCCATCCTTAGGATTTCATTGTTCTATAAATATGAAAAACCACTCCACTGTGTGCATGTACCATGTTTTTATTATTCATCATCGATGGACTTCCCGGCAGTCTCCGTTCCCTGGGTGCTGTGACTAGAGCAGCAGTGTGTATAGGTGAATTGTGTCTCTAGCAGGATGTGAAGTCCTTTGGGAATGTGCCCAGAATAGCATATCTATTTCTAGCTTATTATAGAGCCTCCACACTGATTTAGATAGTGGCTGCACCAGTTTGCACTCCACCAGCTCTCTGTATGTGTGTGTGTGTGTGTGTGTGTGTGTGTGTGTGTGTGTTTGGTTTTTCGAGACAGGGTTTCCCTGTGTAACAGTCCTAGCTGTCCTGGATCCAGCTCTTGTAGACCAGGCTGGCCTTGAACTCACAGAGATTCACCTGCCTGCTTCTCGAGTGCTGGGATTAAAGGCGTGCGCCACCACTGCCTGGCATCATTTGTATATCTTCTTTTGAGAGCTCTGGGTAGGGCCCGGTTCAATTGGGTTGTTTGTTTTTCTGGTTTTAGTTCTTCCTCTAAGTTCTTTATCTATTCTGGACACTACCACTCTGTCAGATATAAAGCTGGTGAAGTCTTTACCTCACACAGCAGACACCGCTTCACTCAGATGATGGTGTCTTTGCTGCACAGAAGCTACTTAGTGTAGTGAGGACCACTCGTCAGTGGGTGGTCTTAATGCCTGCACAGTGGAGGTCTGCTTCAGAAGTTTTTTTCTTGTGCCTAGAAGTATGTCCTGATTTCTCCTGATTTAGGGTATCAGAGTCTTTAATTTTTATTTAAAAAATTTAAAATTTTATGTGTATGAGTGTTTTGCCTGCATGTGTGTCTTCATGTCACATATGTGCTTGGTGCCCATGGAAGTCAGAATTGGACATTGGATTGTGTGGAACTGGAGTTACAGACAGTTATGAGCTTCCTTGTAAGTATTGGAAATAAAACCTTGGTCCTCTGGATGAGCAGCCAGTGCTCTTAACTCAGTGAGTCATCTTTTCAGCCTTAGGACATCAGGTCCTATATTGAGTTCCTTAATCTATTGCTGTGCTTTTGAATGAAGCATGATATTTATGGATTCAGCTTATATTAATTAACTGGTTGTTTGAATCTCTTTATGGAAAGCCTGATTTTCTTCAGTCATTCACACATCTCTGCCAGTCATATAAAATATATCTTAATAAAAGAAATGATTATCTTTATCAAGAAAGATGTAAACCTAGTCCTGACTCATAGTTTTCTTGGAACATTAACTAATAATATGTCAGTTCCCTTGCATATGTGTATGTTTGTATGCTAAATAGAAATTCTGATTTAAATGGTCTTGATTAGACCCACACCTCAGGATTTTAAGGCTCTGAAAAGTTTTGGTTTTGTAGTCAGAGTTAAGACACTGCCAGAAATGAAGATCTCCAGGTACATATGGTCTTTTCATTCAATCTGGTGGAAAGTAGACCTACCTTATCTTTATATGCCTCCCCCGTTCTCCATTGAGTAGTATATAACCTTAGCTACTTAGGGCAATGTTAATGAAGAATGTTTGCCTACATATATGTATGTGTGTCACATGCATGCCTGGTGACCATAGAGGCCAGAAGACCTGGTATCCAAACCTTTGGAAGAGCAATAAGTGGTTTTCTTATCTGATAAGCCATCTCTCTGGCCCCCATCTTTTTAGTTTTTTTTTTCGAGATGGGACAGAGTTTCTTTGTGTAACCACCCTGGCTGTCCTGGAGCTACCTCTGCAGGCCAGGTTGGCCTTGAACTCACAGGGATCTCCTGTCTCTGCCTCCCAAGTGCTCCAGCCCCTATCTTAAGGCAACTTTTAGTATATGACTGCTAAGCAAAAATCATGTTAATGAGGCTGGAGAGATGTCTGAGAGTTTAAGAGCACTAGCTGATCTTCCAGAGGTCCTGAGTTCAGTTCCCAGCAACTACATGGTGGCTCACAGTGGGATCTGGTGCCCTCTTCTGGCATGCAGACATACTCGCAGACAGAAACACTGTACATAATAAAAACTAAATAAAGAAAGAAAAGTCATGATGTTTACCTCATCCCCTCTTCAGTGTTCCGTTCTTTCTGGTACTTGAACTCTGACACGGTTTATTGTGCCTTCCATTGGTGTGAGTTGTTAGAGCTGTATGTCGTCTTTGTACCTGTCTGTCCTTCTCACGGCTGAGCAGGCGACTACAGTGTTTGGAGTCGAGGTCCTATTGTCAGAAGAAGCTGTGTCTTCCCCTGTGTCTTGATAAGCTGTCAGGGTGATAAAGGCTGCACTTTTGCTGGCACTTTGAACAGGATTGCTTCGTGATAGATGTCACCAGGGAGACTGCTCATCCGGTGACTTTGCCTCCCTCTCCTCCTCTCCTCCTTCTTCTTTAGATTTATTATTTTATATTCATGAGTGTTTGGTCTGGGTGTACGTCTGTGCCGTGTGCATACCTGGTGCCAGATCAGATCAGAAGAGGGTGTCAGAACCCTCAGAACTGGAGTTACGTATGCTTGGGAGCTGCCTCATGGGAGCTGGGGGCTGAACAGGTCCTCTGAATGAGCATCTCATCCTCTTTAACAGCTGAGCCTTGTCTCCAGTCTCCTCATTGAATGCCTTTGAAATCAAGTCGTCATCTTCATTTTCAAAAATCCCAATTACATTTGCTAGCCTGATCCTAGTCCTTGCCATCATGTGTCATTGAGCAATTAATTAAAAATCTCAGTTTTTAAGTCTGTGAGCTGAAAAATATAATGCCTTGACAGTGTTGGTATAGTGGACTGAGCACTCTTTAAACAAGCATAATTCTTCAGTATGTGTGGTGTGTGTGTGTGTGTGGTGTGCAGGTGTGTTCACTATGCATGTACTTAGTCAGCTGGAAAACTACATGTTATCTTACCTGCTTGCTTGCTCTTCACCTTGTAATTTGAGCCTGACTGGGCTTCTCACTGAAGCTGAAACTTGGTGTTTTGTCTAGACTGGCTGGACAGTGCGCCACATCTTCATCTGTCTCTGCTCTTTATCACTAGGGTGCATGCTGCGGCACCCAGTGTTTACATGTTCTAAAGGTCAAAACTCCGGTTCTAATGGCTGTGAAGCAAGCACTTCGCACACTGATCCCTCTCTCAAGACCCCTTGGATTGTTGGATTGTAATTCTTAAGGATCATATTAATGCTGAGGCATCCAGATCATTTTAGTTATTTGCTAATGATTTATTTTGCAGGTTTTTTTTTTTTAAGACTGGATTTCTTTGTGTTCTTTGAGTGTCCTAGAACTAGACCAGGCTGGCCTCGAACTCACAGAGGTCTGCCTGCCTCTGCCTCCTGAGTGCTAGGATTAAAGGCGTGTGCCACCATTACCAGGTTTGCTAGTGCTTTATAGGACTGAACAATTTTGGAAAAAGGTCCTTTAATGTTTCCTTTGTGATAGCCACTGTTAATTAATCTTGAAATAGAATGAAATAAGATACATTTAATACAATTAGAAGCTCAGTTTCATGGCATTAGAACCTTCTCTGGAGAACTTTAAGTTACAGTTAATCTAATCAAGAGGCCATGAATTTGAAAGAAAACAAGGACGGCTACTTGAAAGGGTTTATGGGGTGGGGAAGGAAGGGAAAGTGATATAATTACATAATAATCTCAAAAATAAAAGAAATAATTAAAAGTTTAAGTTATAAAACATCCATGACAGGTACTCAATAACATGTCCATATTAACAATATTTTTCTCACATTATTTTACTTAACTCTCTATACAGTGGAGGTTTTAATTTTAATTTTATTTTTAAAGAATTTGAACCAGGAACTCAGTATATAGCACAGGCTGGCCTCAGATTCAATGATCCTTCTGCCCTTGCCCAACCAGTGGTGGGGTTACAGGGTGTGCACCTCTGCTCTGGCTCCATTGGGCTTCTTTAAAGAGCATGACTGCTAGTCAGTGCTTTGCTGTTCATCTGATGAAGAGCCTAACAAATAATACCATGCTGTTTCTGCACTCAGTAGGTGGAAAACACTAACATTGTATAGTGTGATGTGTGTGTGCCTTTTCTCTGTTTACTCACAGGTATCTTTTTACATTTGCTTTGTTTAAATAGGATCCGATCAAGGATCACGTTAGATTATGTCTTTTTTATCTGTTAATATTACCTTTCCTGCTGGGCAGTGGTGGCACATGCCTTTAATTCCAGCACTCAGTAGGCAGAGCCAGGCGGATCTCTGTGAGTTCGAGGCCAGCCTGGTCTACAGAGCTAGTTCCAGGACAGCTAGGGCTGTTACACAGAGAAACCCTGTCTCAAAAAAACAAACAAACAACAACAACAACAACAATTACCTTTTCTTTCTGTTTCCCCACTGATATCAGTTATTTGAAGATAGAGTTATTTGTCTTGTAAAATGTTTCGTATTTTGTGTATGGTTTTTGTGTTTGCTGTTTGTGGTTTCAAATGGGGTCTCACAGACTGGTCTTGAGCTTGGGATTCTCTTGCCTCAGCTCCCTAAATGCTGGAGTTACAGGCATGCAGTACCACACTTGACATCTGTCCCAGGATTTAGATTTCATACATAGGGTTTTGGTTTTCTTTTCTTTTCTTATTTATTTATTTCATCATCCGGGAAAATACAGTTAGGACGACTAGGGATTTTAACTGTAGACTGTGCCTTTTGAGTCTATATTCTCAGGTAAGATTGAAATAATGATTTTCTTTTGTATGGAAAGATGCTGTGGAAATATAGGAAGTGGAATGAGGATGATGTAAGAGAGGTCTAGTTTAGAGAGAAGGCAAGGAGAATATAAGCAGAAAGATTGGAGATTCTTGGTTTTTCTGCTTCAGTACAATCCTCTTTTGTGCTTTAAGCTACATCAGAAGTATTCATGCTCAATTTATGTATGTGTGAACCAACATTTCCAAGGTCCACAGAAGTGCATCCTGCATCCTATGGTGCGTGTTTCCCTGCACCTGAGATCTTAGGTAGCTAGTGGTTTGTCTTCTGTGACCAACAACCATAACTCCTTTCTAGAGTTTGACATCATCGTACTAATTTATATGCGCTCTTCTTCCACCGAGCAGTCATTTTGAGGTCATGTTTCATTGAGTTATGTGAGTCTGTATATCAGTATTTCTTTCTTTTTGTTATCCAGTGTTCCTTGTGTGGATGTAGCACTCTTTAAAATCTATGGGTTGATGGATATTTTGATTTCATCCTTTTGCTATTATAATGATACTTTGAACATGTGTATACATGTCTTAGTAGAAATATGTATTTTCTTTTCATTATTGGTAATAATTTGGGATTGACAGGGTATGACTGAAGTAAGTTTAAATTGTTAAGACTCTGCTTTTTAATATCTTTTGACCTTTTACATCCCTGTCTTTTATACAAGAGTTGTTGTTTTTGTTTTTTTGAGACGGGGTTTCTCTGTGTAGCCCTGGATGTCCTGGACCTCACTCTGCAGACCAGGCTGGCCTCAAACTCAGACTTCTGCCTACCTTTGCCTCCCAATTGCTGGGATTAAAGGTGAGTGCCACTACGCCTGCTTAGTGTGTGTATTTTTAATCAAGTGTCTTTTCAAATATTTCACTTGTTATTATTAGGTTGTTTGCTTTGAAGGTTTGAAATTATAATGTAAATTATATTTTCTTTTGTAGTTTAAATTTCATGCAATAGTCTATTATATCATAGAAAACAAAGTGGAGTTACAAAGCAACAATACAGTAACACTAGTTTTTATATTTATGTATTATTTTGCCTTACTAGAAATCTTCTGTTTCTTTGTATATGTTTGAGTTACCAACTAGTGTTGTTTAATCTTACCATGAAGGTCTCTTTCTGTCTCCATCATACCTTGTTGGCTACTAGCAGCAGCTTGCCGATTACTTTTTAAATCTCACCTTCACTTTTGAAGTGTGGTTTGTTCATATTAGAATTCCTGGTTGAGTGGTTCCTCCCTTTTATCTTTGTAAATATATCCTCCTCCTTATGGTCCAGTTGCCATAGTTTCTGATGAGAATCTGTCAGTCTCACAGATGATCTCTTCTAGAAGATCTGTTATCTGATGGGTTGCATCTTCTCTGCCTTGGGAAAAGGATCTTTCTGTACATCCCACACTGCCCTTAAAATCCTGAGCCCCCGCCTCATCCTCCAGCATGTGTGTGCCAACATGTCTGGCTTTACATCTCTCATGATTTTTAATTTGTCTTTTACAGCTTTGAATATAATGTGTTTTAGTGTAGATCTCTGAGTTTGTTCCGCTTGGGATTTGTTGAGATTCTTAGATAGATAGGTTCATATTCTTTCATCAAAGTTAGAAACTGTTAAGCCATAATTTTAAAGTGTTTTTGTTCCCATTTCCTTCTGTGAGATTTTTATAATTATGTTCTTACAGGTTTCTCAGATTCTGTTTACTTCTTTCCGGTTCCTTGCTCCCCCCCACCCCCCCCATCCCCACCCTTTTCTTTTTTAAGAGACCAAATCCTGCTATGCAACTCTGATTGCCAGGTGGACTAGGAAGGCCTGCAGTTCACAGTCACTTCCCTGCCTCTCTCTCCCTGTTAGGGTTATAGATACACACCGCCATATCTGACTTCATTTTTCTTTTTTATTCTTCTTGGTTCTCAGACTAGGTAATTTTAATTGTGTCATATTCAAATTTACTGATTCTTTTCTCTTCCTATTCAAGAATGTTGTTGGATTTTTCTAAGAATTTTAAAATTTCTTTATTGCTTTTAGCTCCAAATATCTATTTGGTTGGTGCCTGTTTATAACTAATATCCCCCACGTTTTCATCCACTGTTGTCTTAGGTTTTTTGTTTTTTTTGTGTGTGTGTGTGTGTACAGTTTTCTTCACTTTTGGAGTATACTTAAGACAGTTAATTTTAAATACTTATCTGGCAGGGGAGATACCATGATCATGAAGGTAGTTTTCCCAGGGCGAGACTTCTCCATTGCTCTACAGATGTCCTGACCTCTGCAGTTTCCCCAAATGTGGGAAACTTGACTGCATAATTTATGGTTGTGGGGGACTGTATTTGCATTTCCCCTTAAAAATAATAATAATAACAATAACAATAAAATAATAATAAAAATAATAAAGGGCAGTCAATTTAAGTCTTTGTTTGGTATGTCCAGTGTCTTCACTATCAGGGACTTTTTTTGTTAATCATCTTTCATGTGAGTGGGCTGTATGGCACACGTGTATGTGTGTGCACGTGTGCTCTACAAGTTTTGTTGAGGACTGGATGGACAGCTTTAATATTGTAAGGTGATGTCCTCTTCTCTAAGGTTGTGTGTTTAGTTGACAAGAGGTGTAGTTCATTTAATTAGTGTTTTATGATGTGTGTTGGTATGGGTCTTTTAGTTTGTCTTGCTTGGAATTTGTTGAGATTCTTGAATGCTTTCTGTAACTGTAACAAAATGCCACAACCAAAGCAACCTACAAAAGAGAGCGTTTAACTGGAGGCTCAGGGTTCTAGAGGATTGTAGTCCATGATCTTCATTGTGGGGGTCATGGCAACAGGAAGGCATAACACTTTAGTAGCAGTGTTTACATCTGATTCAGAAGCAGGATGCAGAGAGAAAGAGCTAACTCTGAAGTGATATTCCTTTTCTTATAAAACCACATTATTTTTTTTTCCTCAATCAGTTCCACCACTGGGGACCAAGTATTCAAATAGATGAGCCTATGGGGACCATATTGCATTCCTTGGCCCTTAGCTTATAGCCATATCATAATGCAAAATGGATTTAGTACAACTTCAAAAGTCCCCAGAGTGTTTCAAAGTCTTAACACAGTTTAAAAATCCAGAGTCCAACGTTTCTTCTGAGACTAAACGCAGTCTTTTAACTATAACCCCTTAAAAGCAAAAAACCAAATTACATGCCTCCAACATACATTGGCACAGAATATACATTACTATTTTAGAAGGGAAAAATGGGGCACAGTGAAGAAATACTGGTCCAATGCGTGACAGAAACTTAGCAGGGCAGACTCAAAAATAGCTCTATGTCTGTCATCAAAGGTCTTAGATGGCCTCTTCAGGTCTCTCACTCTTTCCAGTTCTGTTGGCTGTCGGTTACTTCTCTCTTGGGCTGGTTCCACATCCTGTTAGCAGTTTTCCTTGGCAGGTGTTCTGTGACTCTGATACCTCCAACCTCTTCCCATCTCTAGTATCTCCAAATTTCACTTTTCTCAGCTTCATGTAGTGGCCTCTCTGTGTCTCCCTGAAGGACCTTTGGCCCCTGCAACTTTCTTTCCCCTCAGAGGAAGCTTGCATAGCCCCTCTACTCCTAACTCCCTTTTCATTCTAAGGTCAGAACCACATGGTGATGCTGCCAGGTTCTGCTGCGCCTGCTGGGATGGCGCCCAGCCCATTCTTTGAATCACATTTGCATAAGTTTTGATTTGTTGCTGCTCTTTAGGAACAGCTAATTTTGTAGGTCTTTTCTTTTTCACAAATTTCAGGATTAGCTGGGTGGGGTCTTGCCCAGAGGGCAGCACTCCTTCTATTCCATTTCCCCATATTTCTTCTAGTAACAAACCAAGGCTTCAACAAGAAGTTTCTTGTTGTTTTCTCCTTAAACTATACATTTTCTATTTCTTTTGTTTTCTGCGTTATAGGAACTTCTCCAGCCAATAGCCTTTAGAATCCAGCCCACTGAGCGTGGTCTCAGGCACTCTAAGTGCAGATGGAAAGCATGTGCAACCCCTTTTTTCTGCTGGATTTGGTTCCCAGTTGCCAGTGCACATAGAGGACTGCGGATGTGAGTTTATTCCCAAATAAGTAAACCTTTTGTTACACTCCGTTCCGGGCTATTGTGGAACTCTTTGATATGACTACATTACTGTTTACTGTTTGCTTTTTTTCTGTTGTAGATCTGCATAAGCGCGATTACTAATAACCACACAGCAGAATTGATATTAGACTGTCTTGAAATGTCCTCTGGCGGTGAAATTAGTCCAGAACTCCAGTTTAGCCTCAGGCAGATTCTTACACAATGGCAAATGCAGACAAGTTCTTTGGCAAAACATCACAAATGGTCTGTAGCCCATCACCCATATTGTTCGGAACCTCTTGAGCTAGGCTTTCATTGTCCACTTCCACATTGCTCTCAGCACCTTTATCTTCCCAACTCCTTTTAGTTTGGCCTACTAGGCCCCACTTGCAGTGCTCAACCTCTTTTCTTGTTCAATCTTCCACATTCCTCCAAAACACCCAGCATGGTCAGGATTTCACAGCTGTGTCCCTTTTCTGGTACCAGCTTCCTGGTGACTTTTCTGTTGCTGCAGCAAAACACCATGACCAAGACAACTTCTAAAAGAAAGCGTTTAGTTTGGGCACCACTAATTAATTTCCTGGGCAGAGCCTCTTTCTGCCTTGAAGATGTAGTCTTCTTGACGTATTGTCACACAGTTCAGGTTCTGTCATAAAACTAGTTCTTTCATGGAGGCCACACCTCCATGACTTCATCTACCTCCCAAAGATCTCCCAGGTACTATCACATCCAGTATTAGGGTTTCAAGCTAAGAATGAGAGGAGGGAACACACCTGTCCCATCCGAAGTGGGCTATATTTCTTATATGTGCTTTCCAAAATCTCTCTTCTTTTATTTCCATGGATACCACTGACTTGGCAGATTTCTTGAGTAGTTGGATATATAAGGAAAGATAAAGAAATTAATCAGTGGCCCCCAAAATCAAACTGCTACCCAGACTCTAGAACTATGAATAATAGATTTCTCTTGTTTAACCCATCTAGTCAATGGTACTGCTAAAGTAGGCAGAGCAAAAATAGTTGGGAAAACTCACTAAATAGGGGCCAGAGAATGCTCCCATGGGCTCATATATTTAAATGCTGGGTCCCCAGTTGGTGGAACTATTTTGGAAGGATTGGGAAGTGTGGCTTTGTTAGAGCAGATGTGTCACTGGAAGTGAGCTTTGAGGTTTTTAAAAACCCTGTCATTCCCAGTTAGTTCTCTCTGGGCCTCCTACTTGTGGATCAAATGGAAGCTCTCAGCTATGACTTCAGTGCCTGACTGCTGCTGTAACCCTCACTATGGTGATCTTACACTCACAGCCCTCTGGAGCCTTGAGCCTCCAAACTAAATGCTTTTTTTTTTTTTGGGGGGGGGATGGGATTAAGACAGTAGGGTACAGTCTCCTGACATCCTTTCACTGGGTAGAATATAGGTTTTTGTTGTTGTTGTTGTTGTTGCAAGCAATCACTGATATGCTTCTGCTGTAATTGTGGTTCTATGTTTTGTGTGTGTGTGTGTGTGTGTGTGTGTGTGTGTGTCTGTGTGTGTCTGTGTATTCTCTCAGACCACCAATTTTGGTACCTGAAAATTTTTATGTTTTCTCTGTTTGTCTGTATTTTTCTAAGATGTTCTCGGTGCAGCTGAGTCTTGGCGAGCAGACATGGGAGTCCGAAGGGAGCAGTATAAAGAAGGCCCAGCAGGCTGTTGCTAATAAAGCTCTGGCGGAATCTACGCTTCCCAAACCAGTTCAGAAACCACCCAAAAGTAATGTCAATAATAACCCAGGTACGGCATTGACATGACCTTTTGTTCTGTGAGCCCATGTGTTACTCTTCTTTCTGTGTTGCCCTGTGAGTCACACAGGTACACAATTAGTGGTACACACACGATAAGGAAGGGAACAGCAAAGAAGAGAGTTATGGTTGGTTTGAAAGTTCACTTAGTGGAAACTGTAAAAATCTATGCCTTTGAATGTTGGCAAAAACACGTGCTTGCAAATGCAGGAAATGTGTTTCTTTTAAGGTAAAGGAATTGTTTCTCTTTTTAAAGTATATGTATTAAGAAATTTAATAATTAAGTTTTTCCGTTTTAGTTTAATGCAAAATTATAAAGGTGTCTTGTTAAATATTTTGATTATTGGTGTAAAAGTTTGAAAACAGCTGGTAATTTAGAATATTCATATGAAGTTTATTGAGAACCCCCCAAATCTGTAAAGCCATTCATGTGCAAAATTCTTAAATGAATGGCAGTTCTAACTTTAATTTTCTAAGAACAGTTTTTGACAGCTGTTTTGATCGCATCACTCACAACAACATCACGTCCATTTATCTTCTGAGAAGAGGCAAGCCTGTGTTAGCCATAGTGCGCTAGTTGTTAAAGTCAAGTTAGTAAAGTTCTTCTGAGTTCAGTTTCAGCCGTATGTTTGTTTACTCATTTGTTAGCCTATTAATATGCTCTTACTGTTGAATCAGTGCTAGTACTGCTTTAGGTCTTTTTATAATAGCGTGAAGCCCACTCACTAGCTA
The DNA here is from genome assembly GCF_982192425.1 of Myodes glareolus. NCBI lineage: Eukaryota > Metazoa > Chordata > Mammalia > Rodentia > Cricetidae > Myodes > Myodes glareolus. The sequence continues at coordinate 62,092,832 of NC_142041.1, read as the reverse complement.
ATGGTGACTCTGCTCTGTTTAGTTAGCCTGTGCTTGTCTCATACTCAGGTTATGGAGGCTCTTCTTGACTGTCCTGTGCTTGGTAGATACAGTCTGCCCTGTTCAAGGCTCTCTCCCACGCTCCGTGGTGTCCTATAGTAAACCCTCTGCCCTGTTCAAGGCTCTCTCCCAGGCTCCGTGGTTTCCTATAGTGAACTCTCTGCCCTGTTCAAGGCTCTCTCCCAGGCTCCGTGGTTTCCTATAGTGAACTCTCTGCCCTGTTCAAGGCTCTCTTCCAGACTCTGTGGTGTCCTATAGTGAACCCTCTGCCCTGTTCAAGGCTCTCTCCCAGGCTCCGTGGTTTCCTATAGTGAACCCTCTGCCCTGTTCAAGGCTCTCTCCCAGGCTCCGTGGTCTCCTATAGCAGACCCTCTGTTCTGTTCAAGGCTCTCTCCCAGACTTTGTGGCTTTTAATCCCAGCTCTTGGAGAGGCAGAGGCTGGTGGATCTCTGTGAGTTTGAGGCCATCCTGGTCTACAAAGCAATTTCTAGTACAACTGGGGCTACACAGAAAAACCATGTCTCAGAAAAGCAAAAAGGAAAAATAAAAAAACCAAAAACCCAAAACAAACAAAATAAAATAAAAACATTTGTGGCTGTGTATGGTACACCAGCATGTAGTAAACACTTGCTGTTACATATGTACAAGGTATACAACCTCTTTTTCTGTATCTTACAGTTTTCTACACAAATATATAATATTTAATGGTAGATATTAAGTGCCAAGTAAATAATAACAGCTGTTAATGTTAAAGGTAATGATCATGTTAACTGAAGTAAGATGTGGGCCTTGAGGGAGTCCAGGTATGGGGGAAAAGGAAAGAACATTCTAGACTGAAGGAATACTAAGAAGGGCCAAGGAGTAAGAAGGTTTGGTAGAAATCAGTTTGCGTATGTGGTGATGGTTTTAGTTACTGTACGTGAGTGCTGAGTCGGAAGTGGCAGTGGGGAGGGATGCACTGTGAAAGACCCAAGCATCCCTTTCACAAGACTTTTTTTTTCTTTTTCTTTCTTTTTTTTTTCGTCATTTAGGGTACTTAATATCTAACAACAAATGGATGATGGTTTAAAAAGAGCATTTTAGCATGTGACATTTGACATGTGATTGGGAGATGCAAGACAAGAAAGCAAGGTGACCAGCTAGGCGGTCAGTGACATAGTTTTGAATAAATACATTTAACAAACTTTACCATGTATTGCACATATTGTGTGTCCTTCTCTTCGAGGTGATGGGAGTGAACTGTGGTGTGGATGGGAGGAGCTCTCATGGCATTTAATGAAAACAGTATGGCTGTGAGCTCAGCTCGGCAGCCCTTGCTGAAGGACTGTAGCAAGGAAGACCTCAGTGAGACTCAAAGTGTAGGAAAGTCTGAAAGTCCAGCAGAGACGCATTTCCAGTGTGGAGTATTGGGGTAAGCTAGAAAAAGGGAAAGAGTATTTGGACAGACTTTTAAACACGTGCAGACAAGCGTACAAATGACGCTTGCAGAACTGAATGCAGCTGCTCTGTGAAACACTACTGCAGGTTCTGCCATTGCCATAGCAGCTTTCCTCCTTCAGAAAGAAGTCATCCTGAGTGTCTCACGAGTTGTGACTGCACCTTGGAACCACATGTTTGTCTTTGCTGATGCCTCCTTATTACAAAGGTGTTTGTAAGATTCAGCCCTTTCCTTGCTAGTGCACAAATACTTGGATTATTTCCAGATTGGGATTGTTAATAATCCTGCTGTGAACATTCTTGTATACACACACACCTTTCTGTTGGGAGTGAACCTGGGGTTGGACCTGCTGGGTAGTAGGTTTTTATGTGCTCAGAATTAGCATGCGTTGTCAAGCGTTCCATTAACAGTTACTAAAGCTCTCTTTGTCCTTATTCACCATTGACTTTTTCAGCTTTCTTAGCTCTTCTGTGCTAGGGCTCTTAATAAATTTCATTTGCATTTCCCTAGCAGCTAATGAAGATGCCTGGTGAAATGTTCTTCATGATGGTGCCATTTGTTCATTGGCATTAGCATAGTCTCTGTTGAAAAGAGACAGGTTGGCTTATACATTTCTTAAAAATTATGTTCTGTTTTTAATAACTTGTAGGTTTCATACATATTCTAGACTTACATATAGACTTACATACTTTATATATGAATATATTAGAATATTTTGTAGAATATTGCAGAGGACCTTTTGAAATTTTTTTTTTTTTGGTTGTTTTCTAAGACTTTCTTTCTCTTTAGCCCTAGATGTCCTGGACTTGCTATGTGTTCCAGGCTGGCCTCAAACTCTCAGAGATCTGCCTGCCTCTGCCTTTAGTGCTGATCTTAAAGGTATGCACCACCATGTCTACTTCTTTTGTAATTCTTTTTTTAAAAAATAATTTATTTTTCTTTTATGTGCATTGAAGTTTTGCCTGCAATATATCTTTGTTAGGGTGTTGGATCCCCTGGAATTGGAGTTACAAACATTGTGAGCGCCCATGTGGTACTGAGGATTGAACCTGGGTCTTCTGGAAGATTGGTTAGTGCTTGTAGCTGCTGAGCCATTTCTTCAGCCCCTCTTTTGAAATAGAAATTCTTCTATTTTAATGATGGCAGATTTATTAGTCTTATTTTAAGTGCTTTTAAATATGTTATTTGCAAAATCGCATCTCTTTCAAGGCTCTGAAGATACTTCATGTTATTTTTAGAAGTGTTATTGTTTTGCCTTGTTAATTAAGACCTCGAGTCTGTCAGGTGTCAAGTTATTTATGTGTGATATGGGGTAAAGTTTGAGATCTGTTGTCTTAGTACATTTTGTGCAGTTGGCTAAAATGGCATCCCCATGCTAGTACACTGCAGAGGCAGCTTGTGTAACCAGGCAGGTACAACTGGAAGAGAGGAGCCTGTTAGATGGGAGAGATCTAGTCCCTAAAGAGGTTGGACCTCGATTCTTCACAGCATGGTCTTCCTGCAAGTTAACTAGAACTGTGCTATAGAATGACTCTGCTTCTTTCTATTTTTTCAACTTTTGAAATAATTTCAGACTTATATAAAATTTATAGAAATAGATCTAATGTATACCTCTCATCCAGATACCCCATGGTTGGCAGTATTTAGCCATCTGGGAGTAAGTTATTCAAGTGATGTTCCTCTTTCCTGTAGTATTCCAGGGTTCCATTCCTCCTCCTCCTTTACTTACTTTTCTGACAGTGTCTTATATTATAGTCCTAGCTGGCCTGGAATTTAGGACAGTCCTCCTGCCTCAGCCTCCTAAGTGCTATTTCAGATGGGAGCCACCACACCTGACTCCATGTGCATTTCTTCTTCTTCTTCTTCTTCTTCTTCTTCTTCTTCTTCTTCTTCTTCTTCTTCTTCTTCTTCTTCTTCTTCTTCTTCTTCTTCTTCTTCTCCTCCTCCTCCTCCTCCTCCTCCTCCTTTTTCTCCTCCTCCTCTTCCCCCTCCTTCTCCTCCTCCTCCTTTTTCTCCTCCTCCTCTTCCTCCTCCTCCTCTTCTTCTCTCTCCTCTTCCTCTTCTCCCTTCTCCTTCTTCCTCCTTCTCCTTCCTCCTCCTTCTCTTTCTTCTTCTTCCTCCTCCTCCTCTAACTCCATGTGCATTTTCTTCTTGTTGTTGTTCTTGTTCCTCCTCTTCCTCCTCCTCCATTCTCCTCCCCTCTTTTTGTTTTTGAGATAGGATTTCTCTGTGTAGCTTTGGTGCCTGCCCTGGAACTCTCTCTGTAGACCATGCTGGCCTCGAACTCACAGAGATCTTCCTGCCTCTTTAATCCCAAATGCTGGGATTAAAGGCATGTACCAGCACCGCCCGGCTGCATGTGCATGTTTTAAGTGCATAGGTAACCTCTTGTTAGACAGTAGAATGGGGGCATCATTTACTCCACAGACTCCACTCATTGCTGGCTGTCTTTTAAAGATCTTGGGTAATCAAAATCATGTGCTTAATGTACTTGCCATCTTCCTTTACTCTATTTTAATCTGACGCAGTCAGTCTTCCCATCTTTAGGACTTGACATTTGTGATGAGTATGGGTATCATCTAGGTACCATAGTTTGTACAGTGCTTCTTGGTAGAGTACGTCTGGTGTTTTCTCATGGTTATTATGTTTTTTAACATGTGTTTCTCCAAAGTAAAACTGAACTCAGTGCTTATAGCTTCTGATTTCCTTTGGTAGTGATGACTTTGGTCACCTGGTAAAGATCATGCCTGCAAGACTTCTGTACTATAAAGTTGATTGTATTAATAAGTAGTAAGTAAAAAAGCATTTTGAAGATATTTTGAGACTATACAGAAACATATACAAATATCCTGTTCCTCATCAAATTTTCTTTAGCCTACTGAATTTAGCATCCATTGCTAATTTCTTTGAATCTATTATAACCCTTAAGTTTGCTAGTGTGATTTATTTTGAATTCTAGAATTCCTTTTAATTTGTTAGTTGTCATTGACGCTCCAAGGGAAAAAAATTCCCTCTTCCTTCATTTCTTTGTTTATTTATGTCATTGTAGATCCTTATACTTCTGTTCTTACTGGTTTAAAGTCTATTGCTTCATTTCCTTTTTGTGCTGGGGATTAAACCCAGAGTCCCATGTAAGCTAAGCATGTGTTCTATCACCAAGCTACACTATGTGATCCATGAGTGTTTTTGTTTCTATGTTTGTTTTTAAAGAAATGGTCTTACTTTGTTTCTGGGCTGCCACAAACCTGGGCTCGGATGCTTTTCCTTCTCTTCTTCTTTGTTCCTGTTTAGTTTTAGTTGAAACCATGGATGTGCCAACATACCTGGCTTATCATTTATTTTGATGCTAAAATTGTCTCAGGTGTGCCAGTGATTATATGGCCCTTTCAGTTGACTCTTGGCTCCTGGTATCTTCTCATCATTCTTTGGGTGCTTCTGGCTTTCTGGTGTAGAAGAGTTTCGAGGTCATCTTGTACTTTCTTTGTCCTGGCTGTGTGCCAGTCATTTCTGCAAAGAGCTTTGCTTGGTCAATTAATCTTCTCATCTTCCAGCAAGTAATTGTTGGGTAAATACTATGTTCAGACTTTTCTAACTTTTCATAAAACTGTTTCTAGTGTTAGTAGCATGTTATTCCTGAAAAACAATAGTGGCTTTTCTTTCACTTGTTATCTATAGAAATTCAAAATTATTATGTGTAACTATGTACCTAGCTATTGAACTTTCTATATTTAACACTGATAATTAGAATTTCCCTTTAATATGTCTAATAACCATATCAAAATATCCCATGATATCCACAGATATATATAATTTTGCATCTATTAAAATGTTTAAACAGCGGGGTGGTGGTGATGCATGCCTTTAATTCCAGCACTCGGGAAGTAGAGGCAGGTGGATCTCTGTGACTTCAAGACCAGCCTGACCTACAGAGCAAGTTTCAGGACAGTCTCCAAAACTACAGAGAAACCATATCTTGAAAAACCAAAAAGAAAAAAGAAAAAAAAGAAAAAAATGTAAACAAACCTGGGCCTGTGAAATGTAATGTATCAGTGGGTAAAAGGTGCTTGTCACCATCCTGACAACCTAAGTTAAATTCTTGGGATCCGCATGGTGGAAAGAGAGAACCAATTTGTGTAAGTTGTCTTCTGACCCCCACATGGGTGCCATGGCTCCCATCCACCCACTCACTCACCTCTACATAAAGTAAATAATGTTAAACAATAATCCATGAATTTTTAAAAGTAGATGTATTTGAAGTACCAACCATCAGCTTCTAATAGCCCAGGAACCCTGAGTAGTGATTATCCTTATGTAGTGGGGTCTTCCCCTCCCCACTCAGAACAAGAGTGCTGTCTGTCCTTCAGAGGCTCCTCTTAGCTCTCTGTAGATGTGCTCTTGTGAGAGAAGCAAGGTGTGCATGGTGGGGCCAGCCTCATTCTTCTGCCAGGGACAGAAAGCAGAAGCCTTTGCCACAAGACCCAGTGCCACTGCATAGAGTGCAGTAGTCTTCCTTTCAAGTGAGGGAGTTATACAAGTTTCTTTCAGTTAAATAGTATGGATAGAATACTTCACTTACTCTAAACACAGGTTGTGATGTGGTGGCAGATGGTTTGTACCTCAGGAGTGTGTATAGATTACTTCACTCTGGACTGCCCCCCTTGGAATCTGCAAATAAATTCTTATTTATTCTCTTATCTTACAGATTGAGGTTTTAAAAGCTCCTTCCATTTGAATTTTACACTGCTATGGCTAAATAGTTATTGCAGGAAAGAATTCAAAATGTCCTAAATTTTTCCAGGATGGCAGCTCACACTGGAGCTGAAGGCAGAGTGTTAGAAGTTTAGCTCATCTAGGGCTACAGAGTCAAGTCTGAGGGCAGCTTAGGCTACATAGGCTTCATACCTATGCCCCCAAAATCATTTAAGTCAAGCAGTTCATAAATATTGATTTCTAGGAAATATTTTAATCATTAAACTAAAATCTTTATACAATTTAAAATGTAAACTTAAAGACATATACTATACTTTATTGTTAAATATTTTTTTTGGAAGATTGTTGGGCAGTTTCTAATAAAGTTAAAAAAGTCTGCTCTATGATCCAGCACTTCTACCTCTAGGTCAATATCCTCAAGATCTGAGTGTGTATCTGTTGCAAGGAGAGAGGTACCCTTTGTTTGTCCCGGTCGCCTGGCTAGCTTACATGCAAAATAACCACACAGAAACTGTATTCGTTAAAATACTGCTTGGCCCATTAGCTCTAGTTTCTTATTGGCTAATTCTTACATCTTAATTTAACCCATTTCTATTAATCTATGTATTGCCACGTGACTGTGGCTTACTGGCAAGATTCTAACCAGCATCTGTCTCACAGAAAATCCATGGCATCTTGTACTCTGCCCTTCTTCCCAGCATTCAGTTCTGTCTTCTCTGCCTACCTAAGTTCTGCCCTATCAGGCCCAAAGCAGTTTTTTTATTCATTAAGCAATGAAAATAACACATGAACATAGAACCTCCTACACCATTTCCCCTTTTTTGTTTAAACAAAAAGGAAGGCTTTAACTTTAACATAGTAAAATTACATATAACAAAACAGGTATCAAATAAGAATTACAGTTATAATACTTATATTTACTTTATATTTTATCATAACTAAGGAAAACTATATTTATTCTTCAATTTCCTCAAAGACTCCAGAAGGATACATTACCTAAGTAAACAGGAAGTGCATTATAAACAACTTCCAAAACTCTAGAATTGACAGAGACATCTCGCTGCCTGAACATTTACCCAAAGTTCTTCTGTACTGTTGGGGCATCCATCTTCAGCCTACAGGCCCATAATATCCAGCATACTTTTCCATGAAGCTAGAAATTTCAAAGACAGTTCAGTCACTTTCTTCTGTGTCCTGCAGAATGTCTCACAGACTCTTTCATGAAACAGGAACTCCGAAGGACCATTGCACCTTTAGGCAAGTTTAGCAGTCATCTCTCTGTGGGTCCTGCATGTCCAGTGAAGCAGTCCAGGCAAGAGCAGTTTCTTGCCCAAATGGCTAGCCAACTCCATAAGGAGCCTCTTTGATGTCCATCTTCCCCTTGAAGTAGCTTGGTGCTGCTAGGAGTAGATATGTCTCACTGTCATGAAAAGTCCTAAAATTTTAAAACATTTAAATGCCATATTCTGAAGGTCTCTGAAAGATTTGAAGAATCTCTATACATCTGAAATACTTCGCTGTACACCTAGAAAATCTAACATGACTACAAACTTGACTATTATAGATGATTATCTATTAACCTATATTTCTTAATTATACATTACATTTTTAAATGAACTACACAAACACAATACCTTAATCAAGAGTAGAAATATATATATACATATATATATCAAAATTGACCTTAAATTTATATCCATAGTAATGCAAATTATTCATATCTACATCATATCCCCCTTTAACTGTAAACAAAAATTTATAGACAATATTTGGGAATATGGGCGCAGTTTTTTCTCTCCAAACTGCTTTCTACTGTATGGGGATGCTGTTAATCAGGTCTTTCATGGTGTAGCCTGTGTGCCAGGTTCATCTCATTCAGTAGTTGAGCAAAGTAATTTTTTGAGGGTGTTCCCAGCAATCTCTCAGGAGGCCTTGGTCCATGAAACCATATTTACTTGAAGGCAATCCACAGGTTCTCATCTTCTGTGAAAACAAAAGAAGAGCCTCTTTTCCCAAGCAGCATGTTCTTAGACCCAAATTCTGAAGTCATGATACCTTTATAATATACATCCTGGTTTATCTTGGCAGCCCATACAATAAAATGTCTCTGTGCTTAGCTCATTCACAGTCAAAAAATTCAAAGAAAACACAATAATATACAGAATCCAGACTCTCTATGAATTTTCCATTTTTATGTGTCTTATTTTTCTTTATTCCTTTTAATCTCTCATTATCTGTACTCTGTCTCTTTAAAGACTTTACCCCCCCCACCTTTTTTTTAAAAGCATTAACTTTATTTTATGGCTCTCTATACTCTTTATTTTTTCTCTCCCGAGCCTATATACATTTATCCAACACTGTGACCCATTTAGAGGTCTTTTATGCCTGAATCTGTCCTATTGTGAATCTCTAATTGTTTACTGTCCAGGAACACTTTTGCTTTGCACTTTTAAAATGCTAAGTGCTTAAGAATCTAAGCTGCGACATTCTTAGGTCAAATACAGGTACTGCGGGCTTGCCCTGCCCAGTCCAGCTTGGCAGAGCTGCTTGCACCTCTGAGAACCAAGCACACTGCCCCACTTCCAGGCACAAAGCTGGTCCACATTGCCATTAAGCAAACTGCAGCAATCTGCTCACAAACCCCATCCAAGTGCTCTGTCTCCCGCAAGAGACCGAGGTTGCACTAGCAGCATAGCCTAGAAAACTGGCATTTTAAAACCACCACTTTTTTCCTGCTGTGGCTACTGAGTCAGAAAGTTCTCTCTTAAAGGAACTATGGCACGCTGCCAGCAAACAGCAAAAAGTTGTGTTAAACTCTGTACTTTTTTTTCCCTAGAATTCCTTTTTAAGCCCTCTTAGGTTTTACTTGGAGTTAGTTGGCCACATTGGGCCACCAATTGTTGAAAGGGGGGGGGGGGCTTTGTTTGTTCTGGCTGCCTGGCTAACTTACATGCAAAATAACCACACAGAAACTGTATTCGTTAAAATACTGCTTGGCCCATTAGCACTAGTTTCTTATTGGCTAATTCTTACATCTTAATTTAACCCATTTCTATTAATCTGTGTATTGCCACATGACTGTGGCTTACTGACAAGATTCTAACCAGCATCTGTCTCACAGAAAATCCATGGCATCTTGTACTCTGCCCTTCTTCCCAGCATTCAGTTCTGTCTTCTCTGCCTACCTAAGTTCTGCCCTGTCAGGCCCAAAGCAGTTTCTTTGTTCATTAAGCAATGAAAGCAACACATGAACAGAAGAACTTCCTTCACCATGTATCTAGTACATCACTTTCAGAAATGTCCAGGATGGCCTTATAAATACTGTTCCTAAGTGCAAACAAATCACATTCTCCATCAATAGCAAATGAACAAATATTGGCGTTCTCATTCAATTATATAAAAAATTAAAAACAGATATATGCAAACAGTTAATGTGTGAAAGATACAAATGAAATATTGTTTCTTCATCTCTCAAGAACATGCTTACAAATATGTAATAGCAGAAGTCGGAGGGAGTCACTGAGGATGACGGGTGTTGGCTGGAAAGAGACCTGAGGAACTTGGTGGCTGATGGAATGTTCTCTGAGTGGGGTGGGATCATGTGAGTCACTGAGCGTGTGCTTAGGGTTGTGTGTCTGCCTTACTCCCGAGGGAGAGTCCTTGACTTTTCTGTAGATAATGGATATAGAAAATTAGAGGTTTGGACTAATTGAATTGCTATTCAATCCAATAACCCATTGCTATTAAATCTAATTTGTTTCCTATTCTGTATAATAAAGGAATTATTAAAGCACATGGCCTAAAAGGCAAAATTCAAGCTAATGGTACAGATTTTTTTTATTAAATTTTGCTCTAAACAAAGATTTCATGTATATGCATATATGTTTAACTAACTTATTTTAATACTTAAAAAAAACTTACCTAATGTTATGTTGTGTCTTTTTATTCCAAAATTTAAAAATAAAAAGTTTACTTAAGTAGAATAAGATATTGAATGCCCCTCTCTTGTCAGTAGGTGAGCTCATGCCAGCTAATCTTATTTCTCATTTATCTTCCTCCTGAGGTGCCTGCGTGCACACACACACACACACACACACACACACACACTATATTTATATGTTATATACACACATATAATATAATGCATGTATACATACACACGTCTCTACACTTATAATACATATGCATATACACACCTATACACATTTAGCTTAAGTGTTATGTGTACATATATAATATATAACACACAACATATGTGTTTTATGTATAATATGTAATACACACACACATGTATGTATATGTATATGGGAAATGAGACAAAGTCTTGCCCAGCTTTCTGGGGACTCACTATGGAAGACCTCATCTGGTCTTGAATTCATATCCATCAGCCTCCGCGTTATGAGTACTGGGATTATAGGCCCTGGGATAGTTTTAAAAACAAGTCAGTTTTTAGTTTGTCATAAAAATACTTTTTAAGATGAGGGCTCTTATCAGAATCAAACAAAGAAAGTAATAATTCCTTAACATTAAGATTGTGCGGGTGCAGATTCACATTACTGCCCATTTTGCCATAGTTGGTTTGTTTTGGTGACGGATGAAAGAGATCCTTTTATTGCATTTGGTCTCCAGGCTCACAGTTCTTCGCCAGCTTTGTTTTCATGCAGATTGCTTGTTTGGCTGAGTTGTTAGTTCTGTAGAATTGTCCACATGCTTACTTTCGCTGATGGTACACTGGTGTGTTGTCGAGCCTTCCCAGGATTGTGTAAGCTACACAGCTTTAGTTTGATGTCCTTGGCAATACTGCAATACTCTGGGTGGTAGTCTCCTTGCTGTGCTAGATCAGAAGACAGTTTCTTGTGGTGAGGGCGAATTCTAATTGGTCTTAGTAGTAAAAACCCACAGTAAATGCTGGAAAAGTAAAGGAGCCAGCTGCTAGAGAAACTTGTATCGAATCCTCAGACCTTTCCTCATGCGCCTTATTTTCCTGTCTCCACCTCCCTAGTGCTGGGATTAAAGGTGTGCGCTTCCTAAATCCTGGGATCAAAGGCATGAGATCCCAAGTGCTGGATCAAAGACGTGTGCCACCACTGCCTGGCTTCTGTGGTTAACTAGTGGCTAGCTCCACCTTCTGATCTTCAGGCAAGCCTTATTTGTTATATCACAAACAAAGTATCACCACATCGTGTTCTCTTGATTTTAAGATTGATTCGTGGACTCTGGTGGTGGAAGCCAGTTAGTACGTTAGCAAGTTCCCTGTTAACACTGGCCAGGTGGCTGGGGCAGCATGCTGCTCTTGTTGTCTAGAGTGTCTGGCATCTTATGACCTGTTACAAACTGGTGGCATTTTGGAAGACGTCATTCCTTTTGCTGAAATCCTGGCTAATATGAAGAATACCCCCTTTCATCACCATCTTCTGAATACAGTTTACTCAGGAAAGGTCAGATAAGCATTTGATCCCCTTATCAGCGTCATGTGTAGATCTGGAATCAGTCATTTCTCCAAAGAAATGGGGAGTAGTAGTTGTAAGCCACATTCTAGGTGCTGACTGACTTCATTGCTAATATATTACATGGACCCCCTTAAGTCAACAGCGCTATGAAATACTGTATTCCGTCAAAATTTTTCTTTTAACTTTTGAGATAGAGCTCAGGATGGCCTTTACCTCAGTATGTAGCTATGGATAATCTTAAATGTCTACTCTTCTGTATTTGCCTCCTGAGTGCTAGGATTACAGGTATTAGGATTACAGGTATGCACTGCCATGCCCTGCTTTAAATGGTGCAGAGACCAAACCCAAGGCTTTGAACACACTAGACCAGCAGTCCACTCCGGCCTCACCCCCTTCCTTCTTCCTTTTCTTCTCCTCTTTTTATTTTAAAGAGAAATTCACCAGGCACCTTACTTATATTTTCAATTCATATTTTAGCTTGGATAACTTAATATGTTTAATTTTATATTCTCTTCTCTGATTACTTGTGCAATTACTTCACATTACTTGTACTTTCATTTGTTTTGTGCCTGTCTTTGAATGTACAATATCTCTGTGATGTAACAACAGTACCAATATTACTAATTGCATGGTTGCTAGAAATAGTTTAAATAATATAATTACCTAGTTGAATTTTTCATTTTAATGTACAGAAAATGCTAAAACTTAAGAGGAATTTCATTAAATACTACTTTTTATTTCATTTATACTTAATTAGAGAATCGTATAGAGGGGCCCTTCACTCCCCATCTTCTTTGGTTATTAAATGCATTAGAAGTATAGCTTGTATAGTTTATTGTGGAAATATTTCACTGTGTGCCTTCACTGTTTTGTTTTAAACAGGTAGTATAACTCCGACTGTGGAACTGAATGGGCTTGCTATGAAAAGGGGAGAGCCTGCCATCTACAGGCCGTTAGATCCAAAGCCATTTCCAAATTATAGAGCTAACTACAACTTCCGCGGCATGTACAATCAGAGGTTTGTATGCCTTCTTTGGTCTTGTTGCTTATTTACTTATTTTAGGCATATTGAAGAAGTTTCTGATATTTAAGACTATTTTCATTGTGAACACAGATGACGATGGACATTTTGGGGATAAACCCGACTCACCAAGAATATTAGAAGTTAAAAACAGAACACAAACAAACCCCTGTAACGCCAGAAACCCTTTTTACTGGTACATTCATGCTGCATTTTCAGTGTGCACAGGTTGCAGGGCGACCTGCCATGTGATGGTCTCATCCTCTCAGCACACTACACTTAGTCTCTTTCCTGATTTGACTACACTATAGCTTTGAGTGTTTATCATTTACAGCAGTGTTTATTGGAGAGAGGATTTACTAAGTCTTTGCTGCATGGGGCACAGTCATGACAGTTGCAAGTTTATCTTATAAGCATGGTAGAAATCTCAAAATAAAAGTGAACTCTCTTGTAAAAGGCAAAACTCTTTATAGGGAAGGTGGAAAATGCCATAAGATTTTTAAAAAAGAAAATATTTTTGCCTTTTAGAACTAGTTACTCTTAATATTTTGATTTACTTTATTTTTAGCTAGGCAGTGGTGGCATATGCCTTTAATCACAGCACTTGGGAGGCAGAGGCAGGTGGATCTCTGTGAGTTCAAGGCCAGCCTGATCTGCAAAGCAAGTTCGAGGACAGCCAGAGTTGTTATACAGAGAAACCCTGTCTTGACACACAAAAAACACCAAAAACTTATTCTTTGTATAGAAATGTTTTTAACTGAAATGAAGCTGTTCTTTGGATCCTGCTTCTGTAATATTACAGAATAATATATGTATACATATATATCACATAACACATATATGTAATATATGTACAGTAAATTGCACATATCCTTAGTGTATGTCTTGATGACCTTATGTATATATGTGTCTGTTCTCTCTGCACTGACTTCTAACATACGTGGGTCTCTATGTGTCACCGCTCAGATCCAGCACAGACGTTGCCCTTCACAAGGGTTCCTTGGACTCCCTGCTCTGACACGCCCTCTAGCTCCGTTCTGTTGTCACAGATTAGTTCTGTCACATCAATAGACTCAGCACATACTCTCTCTGCTTCTTATTTGTGAATGATAGTTCTCTTGCTTTGAGATTCATTAATATTGCTTATTTTGTCTCTCTTAATTGCTGAGCAGTGCCCCATCATGTCTGTGTCTTGTTTAATTGATGTGTGCAATATGGTGTCTTTTTAAACCCAGTCTAGTGATCATTTGTCATATTTTTAGTATCTGAGAAACAGTTTTTGCTGACTATAAAATGCCTAACATGGCTAAGGTATATTTTATAACTGCATATCTCATTTTGATCACCTAGGCTGTTTTCTACCCTTCTCCTTGGATTATAAATGAACACTGCAGTAAATACCATTATAAAAATCTTGTTACAGTCTTTTACAAATATTTGTTTTCTTTTTTTTATTTCCTAAATGTACATTATTATAGGAAGAACATTAGAATTAAGAATAATACATTACTCAGTTACATTAAAAGTTTGTCCTAATTTTTTACAGCATATGAAAATGCATTTTCTGTTTGAAAGCTCTGGATTTGAAATATGCTGCTTTGCTTGATTGCTGGCAACTGAAATGGAAAAGTTTTCTTTGACACTGACCGCTACCAAACAGGACTGTTCTCAGATGTTTGCTGCTTTTCCTTTTATTTGTCCATTGATTTGTTTTTATCACATTTCCTGACTAGTTTTCAAATATTTGTCTTAACACTATTAGCATTCAGTTTATTTTATACGTAATTTTTCTTTTATTTTTGTGTCTTGCTTTAGTTTTATTAGCTTTTGATATTTAAAAAGCAGTTTCTTTGTCATTTTTTTTTTTTTTTGAGACAGGATTTCTCTGTAGCTTTGGAGCCTGTCCTAGAATTCACTCTTTAGACCAGGCTGGCCTCAAACTCACAGAGATCCACCTGCCTCTGCCTCCTGAGTGCAGGAATTAAAGGTGTGCACCACCACCATCTGGCCTACAATTTCATTATTGTATATAAGAAATTAATTTTGATATGTGATCATGTATTTGTTAGTGTTTTATATATTTATCTGTAGTCTAATTCAGATGTGCAAAGAATATAATTAGTCAATATGTACTTTGATAGTTCATAGTTCCTTGTTTGGTAGTAGAAGATTAGCTGTCCAGATGCTGATTAGCTCCTGCAGGAGTTCCTGCGGGCTCCGTGAGTCACACTTTTACTTAGAAGGTCTCTTAGGCTTTTTCTGTTCTCCCTGCTTTTCAGCGTGTCTCACTTGTGCTAGAAAGGACATGCCTTTTACATGGAAGGCTCTGTGTTGTCCTTTGATGCCTGTTCTATGTGGGCTTCTTACTCACATGAAAGTGATATATGGGATGGTTTCTAACTCAGTCCGCACTGGCCGATGCTTTCAGAGAGCACTTGCAGTCTCCCTTCCTAACTTGGCTTACACCGTCAGCGGTCCTGACTTTCCTCTCCTTTCCCCCATCACTCCAGTCCTATCCTTTTCTCAGCATCTCTATTTCTCACTGCAGCATCCCAAGCAGCCTGCCTGGCTATCAGCTCAGCGTGTACCATACAGTCGCTCTAACCCCACCTTCTTTTCATGATATGTGTGTAGTAATCTTTCTTTAGTCTGGGGTTCCCTAACGTGCATAGAGCTATTTGCTTTGCTACAGTAGACTTGGGTAAGGAGCTCCCAGTCCATTTTATCCATGTAATATATTTCATTTTTAATTTTCCCCTTTTATTTATCTAATTTTGGGGAGAGGGTTGGGAAAGTTTTTCAATATTGGCTAAGCTGACCTTGTACTCTCTATGTAATTCAAGCTGTCTTCCCAAGTGCTAAAATTATAAGCTTGTGTAAGCAGAGACTGCTCGTTCATTTCCCGGCCACCCAGACCCGAATAATCACACAGAAACTATATTAATCCAACACTGCCTGGCTAACAGTTCAGGCATGTTCCTAGCTATCTATTATATCTTAAATAAACCCATTTCTATTAATGTGTGTATCACCGTGAGGCTGTTGTCTCCCAGTGTGTTCCAGTGTCTTTCTCCAGCTACATGTCGTCTCTCTGACTGCACCTACTCTCTCTTTCTTTCTCTCTCTCTCTCTCTCTCTCTCTCTCTGTTTGGATTTCCTGCCTGGCTATATTCTGCTTTGCCATAGGCTGAAGCAGCTTCTTTATTAACCAATGGTAATGAAACATATTCACAGCATATAAAGGGGAATCCTACATCAGGCATGTGATATCATACCCAGCTCATATTTTCCCCCCTTTTGAAATAGTATAATTGTACAAAATAGCAGATTTTATTATGATATTTTATATGCATATATATTGTAATTTAATTGCTACCCTTTCTTATCTCCCTTTTCTTTCTTACTGACCCCATTTATTTTCCCAAAGAGTACCTACCCTTCTATGTTTATATCTTTAAAAAAATTTAAATACAGATTCTGCATATCAGAGTAAACACAGTATATGTCTAAGTCTAGTTTATTTTGTGTAACATGGTGATCTCCCGATCCATTTGTTTTTCTGCAAATGACCTAACTTTGTTCTTTTTTATGGATGAATAAAACTCCATTGTATATATACACCACATTTTCTCATCAGGTTGGCTTTATATCTTGGTTATTGTGAATAATGGAGCAACAAGCATGGATGTACAGCTATCTCTGCCTTGTTGACTTACGTTCTTTGGGTGTATGTTTGGGAATGGTGTTGACCTATTTCCATGGTGGCCAGACTAAGACATTTTCTTTGTATTGTAATATAATGAGTAGATTCATGACAGTCTTCTTTAAACGTTTTTTTTTATATTTCGATATCTATAATTGTTTATTAAAGTTTTGACTAGTGAATTTATTATTTTCAAATAAATCAATTTGGTACTAAAGCTTTGTATGTGTTTATGTTCTAGAGGCGGCAGTCAGTAAGACGGGTCCAGATATTGAGGAGGTGCCACTTGACAAAGATCTAAGCAGTGGGCTGGGGTGGGGTGGGGGACAGGGACAAAGAGAACCATGTGACTGGATGCATGGAGCAGATGCCTGGCATGTGGCTGCCCTGAGCAGCAGTCTGTGCCTGGAACTGGCACCCAGAAAAGAGGAGGTAGAGGAGGGGCAAGGGTCATGTGACGTGGTTTGACTCTCTGTTCTAGGTGTTCTGTTAACTTTTTCCCTTCCTTATAATTCTGAGATCTGATTTGTGTTTGTGTGGGGTAAAGGAGTCGCACTTACCCTTCTCTAAGGACTCCTCTTATCCGTGAGAAGGTCTTTCCTCACACTTCTCCAGTCTTTATGATTTCCCCTGATAACACAGAGGGTCAATAGGTGAGACCCGAGGCTATCACCAGTGTCATCTGGAAAGTTTCCTTCTCCCAAAGGCAGCACTACTCAATAAGCTTTGAAAATTGTGGTTTCACATGTGGCCTCAATTTGCCTGTGACAACTTAAGCTGGAAGCTGTTCCGGGCAATGTGGAGAACTAGAGCAGAGGCAGCTCACTTCCTGTCCAGTTCCAGATTAACTGTAGCTGCTTAAAACAGGGACTGAAAGGCTAAGTCCAAGAAACGTAGTTTACTACGTAAGGTTATGTTAAATAGTAATTAGCTGTTTCCCCTGTTCTTTGTTCTCTGCTGTTGGATGGCTTTGGTTTGACTCATCTAGAGGCCTAAGTAGAATGTTCTTTCCTCTGTTCTGTTTTGTGATGAGTGGAGAGGGATTCATTCTGTACAGACTCCATGATGCACGCTAGATTCTGAACTACTTGTCCCCTGTTAACACCCAAAATGCACGGCAGTGGCTGCATCCTGTGTTGCTTTTCTTCCTTGTTTGAGACGTTACCTGACATGTTATTAGCAGAAAGCATTTACTTTTCAAATGGCAAACTATAAGTAGATATGCCTAGCGTACATCCCGTGTGTGTCGTGGATAGTTATGAATATGGCCCAGCATGTTTGTAGTTGAAAATGTTATAATGTCAAAAGATTGGACACCTAAGGGAAGGTGGAGAACAGTTTATGAATGTTAGTTAGCTCTCTATAACGATGACAAAATAGTGAGTGGAGATGGTAGCTTTTGCCTGTGACCCATTCAGCAGGCTGAGGCAGGAGAATATTGAGGCTAACCTAGGAAACAAAGTGAGATGACCCTATCTTTAAAAGGAGGAAGGGTGCTCATTTTTAACTTTCACTTTTTCAGACTGCGGTCAGCTTTGAATTCCTAATCTTCCTGCATTATGTCTTAAGTACTCAGGTTACAGGTATGCAATTTTGGATATGTCCAGCTCTGGTGAGTGGACCCTGTTGCTGTGCTGAAGCAGAATATCCGGGGAGTCCATGACAGAGGAGGGCACTCATTTGAATGATGCCAGGAGCAGAGGGAGAAAGAGGGACAGTCAGGTTCCAGTATCCCTTCTTCTATTACTATAATAGCTTTTAGATTTACCTTATTATTTTCTGCATGTAAGTGTTTGGTCTGCAAGTATGTCTGTGCACCATGTACGTGCCTGGTGTCTGAGGAGGTCAGAAGAGGACATTGGATTCCCTGGGACTGGAGTTACAGATGGTTGTGAACTGCCATGTGGGTGCTGGGAATCGAACTCAGCTCTTCTGCAGAAGCAACAAATGTTCTTGACCACTGAGCCATCTCCCCAGTCCCTCAGGACTCCTCTAATGGCTCCTCATATGACTGGGCAGCTTCCATAGAGGCCCCACTTCCTGAAGGTCTGCCTTCCACTACCACAGCAGAACAGACACCGTGCCTTTAACTCATGGCTTTGGGCACAGCAATGCATTTCTGCTTGTCATCTGTTTTCATCTTA
The DNA here is from genome assembly GCF_982192425.1 of Myodes glareolus. Classification (NCBI taxonomy): domain Eukaryota; kingdom Metazoa; phylum Chordata; class Mammalia; order Rodentia; family Cricetidae; genus Myodes; species Myodes glareolus. The sequence continues at coordinate 62,074,327 of NC_142041.1, read as the reverse complement.
AGTTTCGTGTGTGTGCACATGTGTGTGTGTTTGCATGTGCATAGTTATGCCATCATGCATGTGTGTAGGTCAGAGACAACTAGCCAGTGCTCTCTTTTATCATGTGGGTCTTGGGACTCAAACTCTGTCAGATTGGTTGGCAGCAGGCACGTTTCCTTGCTCATCAGTCTAGCTGGCCCCCTTATACCATCTTTTTATAAACAATGTGGAAAAGAATAGATGGCGTAAATTAGGCCCATCAGCAGTTGATCGGTTTTGTCTGTTTCGCATGAAGAAGTATTGTTTGGCAGATGGCCTGAGAGCCCTTGTTCGTCTGACACAGATTTGGAAAGGGCACAACTCAGACTGTGCTGTATGAGGATGGCATTTTTGCCTGGGTAACTGGGACATAGGTTGGGCAGCCCTCAGACAAGTCGGACACAGGGCTTGGCTTGTCCTCATTTTTATTTCTCCTTTTCTTAATCCTGTGTTTTTTTCTTTTTCTGACTTTATTTTCAACGAAGCTCGCTCTTACTGCACTTCATAAGTGACATGGTAGTGTGTGCAGTAGACTCGGAGCAGAGACTGGGCGAGGTGGCGTGTGTGTGTGTGTGTGTGTGTGTGTGTGTGTGTGCGCGCGCGCACATGTGTCTGTGTGTCTGCGCGTGTGTGTATGTATTTGTGTGTGTATGTGTCTGTATGTGTGTGCTGTGCACGTGTGTGTTTTGTATTTTAATCTTAGGGGAGTGTAAGAAACACTTGTATAGACTGTTCATTCCCGTGTTTATTTTCACACTGGGTTTGGGGCAGATGGAAACTTGAATGTCTAACTCTGGGGTGTGTGGCCAATTTGCAGCAAAGGGGATTAATCTACACACATTGCTGCAGATCACATAATTTTATTCTGTTATTGGAAGGATACTAGGCAAGAGAGATAGCCCTGGGTCCAGGTTCCCCAGAAGAGGAGTCTGTGGTGGATCGCGGCACATGGAGTTTTTTAGGAGTCTACACAACTTGGTGTGGTTTTGTTTATCCAGTGTCCATCTTCTTCCTCGGAGGATTGGCTCTGTTTGTTGTCAGTCACCGTGGAGCAGTTTGCTCCTCACTGAGGCCATCCCAGTCAGCCTGTGGTGAGCGCAGCTGGTGTCGGGAAGAGGCCTGCGTGCCTGCTGTAGTTATTTATTGTGGTACTAGTGCAGTTATTGGCTTACACTGAACAGGTAGGAACTCATAGCAAGGTAAGCAAGGGAGACAGACATAGGACTGTTTTCCCTAAAGACTGCTCTGGACTGTGAGCAAAGCTCAGCGCCCAGGTCAGCGTCTGCCCTGGTAGCTCTGGGAAGAAACCCGTGACACCCGCAGAGTCTGACAGGCGCTGTGGCTGTCAGCAGGAACTCGGCAGGGGAAAACCTGGGGACTTGTTTTCATCCACACTGACTTTATTTCAGTTTGTTGATTGCCAACAAAGTTAGAAATACCTAAAATTCTGCCAGGAGTGGTGGTGCCCACCTTTAATCCCAGCACTTGGGAGGCAGAGAAAGGAGGATCTCTGTGAGTTCGAGGACAGCCTGGTCTACAGAGCAAGTTTCAGGACAGCTAGGGCTGTTACAAAGAAACCCTGTCTCAAAACAAGAACAAAAGGATTCTGACTTATGAAAATAACTCACATATTAATTAGATAGGCTGAGTATCCCCCCATTTAAATGCTTGAGACCAGAAGTACTTTAAATGTTGGAGTCTATTTTTGAGTTGTGGATAATTTGTACATACATAATGAGGTATCTTGGAGATGAGCCCTAAGATGACATGAAGCTTACTTATCTTTCATATGTGTCTTTACATGTACCCTGAAGGTGATGCTATATTACAATTATTCTGTGTGCGAAATAGTTTTTGCACATTCAACCATTGTTTTATGGCTCATAGTATTTCAGATTTTGGAGTTTTGAATTGGAAATGATCAATCCATGTTTCAAGTGTTATTTAAATTCTTTTGTTTTGAGGGTTCTTGCGCTGTCAGTATGAACTCCTCATTGTAAAAGCCCCTTGTAAAAGCATTTGCAAGTACAACATTGTGTTTGTAACAGCATTTATATTTGAGAAGCCTACAGTTTTGGTTTTGGCCACTAGGTGGTGCTTGTGTATTACTGAAACATAGAGACTAGTTGAGTTCTCCAAGAGGGGTGGCTAGATCAATGAAAAGGTGAACTCTGCAGTTACCAGCGTTCAGCCAGCTTTGACCTGTTGATATGCTGGTTTCATATCATTAGCCTTGTAGGAAAAAGTCAGCTTTAAAATCTTGTAGCTAAATAGAATGAGCATGAAGTTGTGAAAAGCTGGAACTTTTTCTAACAGCTAAGCATGACTTTGCACTTGGTCTCCTGTATTCCTTGGTTTGGGAATATATTCCTTTTATATCGTATGCCTTACATATGGCATACATGCCGGAGCTATAAAAATGGTGATTCTTCATAAGGACAACACCCTATAGAACAGATATAGAAGTGAGAATAAACTGAAAAGTACATTTTAAAACATTTTTTCCCCTGTCTTTACATGTGTCTGCAGTGTTAGAGATTCTTGTTAATGAGAAATGAACCTGAATATATAACTGAGCATTGTTAAGCCAGAGAAGAGACTCTGCACAGATTGCCAAAGCAAGAGTAAAGAAGAATGACCTCAGTACTCCTTATAGCACTTTAAGAAAAAATTAGGTAAATTTAACTAATGTAGTATACCACAATTAAATGAAGCTTGCTCCAAGAAAACAAGATTAGTTAGTGTAGTAGTAAAAATAATCAACTGTATTAATTGAATGGAGGAAAACTATATGAGCATCTCATTAGAAGCAGAAAAAGCATTTGATGAACCAGCATTTGTTCATGCTATAGATTGAACAAACTGGAAATAGAAGATCGGGACTTGCCTAAGCATCTCTCTCTGATATTGTACTCTATGCTAATAGACTAGATCAGTGGTGTGGTTCTCAACCTTCCTAATGCTGGAACCCTTTAACACAGTTCCTCATGTTTTGGTGACTCCCCAACCATAAAATTACTTTTGTTGCTATTTCATAACTGTAATTTTGCTATGGTTATGAATAATAATGTAAATATTTGTATTTTCCAATGGTCTTAGGTGACCCTTGTGAAAGGGTCCTTTAACTTCCAAAGAGGTCACAACACACAGGTTGAGAACCATTGGATCTAGATACATTCTTTGTGAGGTCGGGACCAAGACACTTCAATTTCTATTGTGCTTGGACTCTGATACACGCAGTAAGAAATAAATGGTAAGAAATGTTAGAAAAGAAGAAGTATAACTCTTTTTTAACTTAAGCACCGATTCTTTGTGTAGAAAGTTCTAATGCATGAAAACCAAGATCTAATAAATAAGGGAGTTTCGTGAGGTCACAGGATACAGACCAACACACTGAAACTCAGTGGTCGTTCTGCTTAGTTCTGAGCAACTGGGCAGTTACAATCGCATGAAACACTGTATTTAGAACTAAAATGAACAAAATGTGTGCATAACCTGTTGTTGAGAGCGATAACTCAATTGCTCCTATTAAGGAAGACTCTTCATTCGTAAGATAATCACTTCTCCGAATGGTAACATGAAGACGAAGTACATTTTCAGTGAAAACCCTAGCTGTTTATTTTCGTAACGCTGGCATTTCTGCAGACACACAAAAGGCTGGTAGTAAACAATGCAGTTTTGAAAAGAACAGAGTTTGAGAGCTTACACTGCCTGATTTTATGGCTTTCAAAAACTTATTTTAAGGTCTGGGGATATAGTTTAGTTGGTTGAGTGTTTGCCTAGAATACTAAGACCCTGGATCCAATTGCCAGCACCACATAAATCTGACCCGTGCACTTGGGAAGTGGAGGGAATGCAGGAAGATCAGAAGTTCAAGGTCATCCTTAGCTATGTAGTGTATCTGAGGCCAACCCCGGCTTCAAGAGACCCCCCCCATCCCCTACATGATCAAATCAGTAGATAGTGGAATATTGACAGAGTTGCAGATCAGTAGAACAGAAAAGAACAAAGGTTGCCATATTGTAGACCATGGTCCCAGATGTGGTTTGCTTGTTTCTGTGTGGCCTGCAAATTAGGAAGTTTTTTTCATTTATTGATTGATTGATTGTTTTTATATCCCGACCAGGTTCCCCTCTCTCCTCTCCTCCCAGTCCCCCATCCACTCCTCTTCCTCTGTTTCTGTTCAGAAAAGGGCAGGCCTCCCATGAATATCAGTCGGCTATGGCATTTCAAGTCTCAGTGGAACTAGGCACCTCCTCTCCCATTAAGGCTGGATGAAGCAACCCAGTAGAAGGAAAGAGTTTCAAAAGCAGGCTGCAGAGTCAGAGACAGCTCCTGCTCCCACTGTTGGGAGTCTCACATGAAGACCAAGTCACACAACTATAACATACATGCAGAGGGCCTAAGTCAGTCCCACACAGGCTCCCTTGTTGTCAGTTCAGCTCTGTGAGCCCTGTGAGCCCCATGAGCCCAGGTTAGTTGATTCTATGGATTTTCGTGTGGTGTCCTTGACCCCTCTGGCTCCTGCAATTCTTCTTCCCCTTCTTCTTTAGGATTCTCTTAACTCTGCCTAATGTTTAACTGAGTCTTTGCATCTGTCTCCATCAGTTGCTGGGTGAACCTCTCTGATCTCTCTGATGACTGTTGGGCTAGACACCTATCCGTGAGTACAGCAGAATGTCTAGGAATCATTTTATTGACTTATTATTTTTTTGCCAGTCATGTTTGCTTCTATCCTAGGTCTGTAGGCTGTCCTGCCTTTGGGTCCTGGCCCTCAAGGGTGAGGTCCTTCTCATGGTTGTGTCTCAAGCTTGACACTGCCACCCACAATTTCTGTGTCACCTTTACCCCAGCTCATCTTGTAGATAGGGCAAATTGTAGGTTGAAGGTTTGTGGCTGGGTTGGTTTCCCAACCCCTCCACTGGAAGTCTTCTTCATTACAGATATGGCTGCTTCAGACTCCATATCCCCCATGGCTAGAGTCACCCTCACAGATTCCCGAGAGTTTCTACTACACGAGGTTTCTAGCTCTTCCCAGAGATGGCCCTCATTCCAGTTGTCTCTCTCAGTTCTCTCTCTCTCTCTCTCCCTCTCCATCCTCCCCTGAACTGATCCCTCCTGTTCCCACTTCCACCCTTCATCCGAATTTCTCCTCCTGTCCACCATTCATGTCTATTCTATTTCCCCTTCCCAGGGAGATTGAAGCTCCTCCTCCTCCCCTTGAGCCCTCCCTGTCACCTACTGTCTCTGGGTGTTTGGATTGTAGCATGGCTATCCTTTACTTTACAGTTAATATCTGATCATAAGTCAGTACATACCGTATTTGTCTTTCTGGGTCTGGATTACCTCACTCAGGATGATCTTTTCTAGTTCCATCCATTTGACTGCAAGTTTCATGATGTCATTGTTTTTAACAGTTGAGTAATACTCCACTCTGTAAATGTTTTTTTTTTTCTTTATTCTTCTTCAGTTGAGGGGCAGCTAAGTTGTTTCCAGGTTATGGCTATTGTAAGTAATGCTGCTATGAACATAGTTGAGCACATGTCCTTGTGGTATGATTGAACATCCTTTGGGTATATGCCCAGAAAATCTATCTACCTCAAGCTAGGTCTTGCAGGGTGATAGATATGTATACTTGCATATCTACCTCAAGCTAGGTCTTGAGGTAGATAGATTTTCAATTTTTCAAGAAACTGCCATACTGATTTCCAAATTGACTACAAGTTTTCATTTTCACCGGCAGTGGAGGAGTGTTCCCCTTAGGCACATCCTCTCCAGCATGGGCTGTCACTTGTGTTTTTCATCTTAGCCATTTGGAAGGGAGGAAGATAGAATCTCAGAGTAGTTTTGATTTGTATTTCTCTGATGTAAGGATATTGAACATTTCTGTGTTTCTCAGCCATTTGAGATTCTTCTGTTGAGAATTCTCTGTGTAGATTTGTACCTCATTTGTTGGTGTCTAGTTTCTTGAGTTCTTTATATATTTTTGATATCATCTCTCTGTCGGGTGTGGGTTAGTGAAGATCTTTTCCCATTCTGTGGGCTGTTGAATTATTTTTGATGGTGTCCTTTGTTTTCTAGAAGCTTTTCAGTTTCATGAGGTCCCACCATTTATTAATTGTTGATCTTAGTGCTTGCACTATTGGTGTTCTGTTCAGGAAGTTCTCTCCTATGCCAATGCATTCAAGGCTATTCTCCATTTTCTTTTCTGTCAGGTTCAATATATCTGATTGAGGTCTTTAATTCCCTTAGACTGAGTTTTGTGCAGGGTGATAGATATATATACTTGCATTCTTCTACATGTAAACATCCACTATTTGTTGATCAGAACCAGTTGTTGAAGATACTTTTCTTTTTCCATTGTATAATTCTGGCTTCTTTCTAAAAATCAAGTGTTCATAGGTGTGTAGATTTATTTCTGGGCCTTTGCTTTGATTACACTGGTCAGCCTGTCTCTTTTTATGCCAATACCATGTGGTTTTTATTACTATTGCTCAGTAGTACAACTTGAAATCAGGGATGGTGATACCTCTGGAAGTTCCTTTTTTCCCCCTAGGTTTTTTGTTTTTCCATTTGAAACTGAGTACTGTTCTTTCAAAGTCTGTAAAAAATTGTGTGAGAATTTTGATGGGATTGCATTGAATCTGTAGATTGTTTTTGGTAAGATGACCATTTTTACTGTGTTAATTATACTGGTCTATGAGCATCTTCTGATATCTTCTCTAATTTCTTTCTTTAAAAACTTGAAGTTCTTGTCATACAGGGCTTTCACTTGCTTGGTTAGAGTTACACCAAGATATTTTATATTATTTGTGGCTATTACGAAGGGTATTATTTCCTTAATTTCTTTCTCAGCCCATTTATTGCTTGTATATAGGAGGCCTACTTTTTTTTGTTTAAGTTAGTTTTGTGTCTAACCATTTCACTGAAGATGGTTATGAGCTTTAGGAGTTCCCTGGTAGAGTTTTTGGACTTGCTCTTGACACTGTCATATCATCTGCAAATAACAATACTTTCACTTCTTCCTCCCAATTTGTATCCACTTGATCTCCTGTTGTTGTCTTATTACTCTAGCTAGAACTTCAAGGACTACATTGAATAGATACTGAGAAAGTGACAGTCTTGTCTTATTCCTGATATTAGTGGAATTGCTTTGAGTTTCTTTTCATTTAATTGAATGTTTGCTATTGGTGTGCTGTGTATAGACGTTATTATTTTTAGGTGTGTCTCTTGTTTCCCTGACCTCTCCCGGATTTTTATCATGATGGGGTGTTGGATTTTGTCAAAGATTTTTCAATATCTAATGAGATGATCATTTTTTTCCTTTCAGTTTGTTTATATGGTGGACTACATTGACAGATTTTTATATGTTGAACCATTCCTAAATCGCTGTGATGAAGCCTATTTGGTTATAGTGGAGGATTTTTTTTTTGATGTGTTCTTAGATTTGCTTTGTCAATATTTTATTGAGTATTTTTGCATCAAGGTTCATAACAGAAATCTTGTTTTTTGTTGAGTTTTTGTGTGGCTTGAATATCAGCGTTTCTGTGGCCTTATAAAAATAATTTGGCGATGTTTTTTCTGTTTCTTTTTTGTGGAATAATTTGAGGAATATTGGTATTAGCTCTTCTTTGAAAACCATCTGGCTCTGGGCTTTTTGTTTTTGTTTTTGTTTTTTTTGCAGGGAGAGTTTTAATGACTGCTTATATTTCCTTTTGGGTTATAAGTTTATTTAAATTGTTTTTCTGATGTTGCCTAAACTTTGGTAAATGGTATCTATTGAGAAAATTGTCTGTTTCTTTTAGGTTTTCCAATTTTCTGGAGTACAGGTTTTGTAAACTATGGCCTAGTGATTCTTTAGATTTTATGTCCCCTTTTCATTTCTGATTCTGTTAATTTGGATATTTTCTCTCTACCTTTTGGTTAGTTTGGATAAGGATTTGTCTATCTTGTTGATTCTCTCAAGGAACCAACCCTTTGTTTCATTGATTCTTTGCATTGTTCTTTTTGTTTCTATTTTGTTGATTTCAGCCCTCAGTTTTATTATTTCCTGATGTTTACTCCTCTTGGGTGTATTCCCTTCTTTTTGTTCTTGAGGACTCAGGTGTGTTGTTAAGCTGCTAATATGGGCTTGCTCCATTTTCATGAAGGAGCTTAGTGCTGTGAACTTTCCTCTTACCACCGCCCTCACTGTGTCTCAGGTTTGGATATTTTGTACATTCATTTTCATTGAATTCTAGAAAGTTTAATTTCTTTCTGTTTCTACTTTGACCAAGTGATAATTCAGTAGAGTTGTTCAGTTTCTCTGTGTTGCAGGCTTTTTTATTTTTCTGTTTTTGTTGAAAATCAGCTTTAATCCATGGTGTCTGATAGGATACAGGGGCTAATTTAATTTTTTTTTCTACTTGCTTTCTGACTGAATTATGTGGTCAGTTTAGTAGAAGGTTCCATGAGCTGCTGAGAAGAAGGTATATTCTTTGGTGTTTGTGTTAAATGTTCTGTAGATATCTGTTAGGTCCATTTGAGTTGTATTATCTGTTAGTTCCATTATTTCTCTGTTTATTTCTGTCTGGACAACCTGTCCATTGGTGAGAGTGGGATGTTGACGTCTCCCACTATTAATGTGTGGAATTTGGTATATGATTTAAGCTTTAGTAATGTTTCTTTTATAAATGTGCATGCCCTTGCATTTGATATTCAGAATTGAGTTATCATTTTGGTGGGTTTTTCCTTTAATGAGTATGAAATGTCCTTCTATATGTCTTTTGATCAATTTTGGTTTGAAGTTTTATTTTGTTAAATACTAGGATAGCTATACCAGCTTGCTTCTTAGTTCCATTTGATTGGAAAATACTTTCCAACCCTTTCTTCTGAGATAGTGTTTATTCTTGATTTTGAAGTCTGTTTCTTGCATGTTGCAGAAGGATGGATCATGTTTTCGTATCCTTTCTGTTTTAGCTTGTGTCTTTTTATTGACAAATTTAGTTCATTAATATTGAGGGATATTACAGACTAGTGATCGTTAGTTCCTGTTACATTGTCATTGGTGGTGGTAATGAGTGTGCATTCGCATGTACATGCATGTGTACATTTCCCTTCTTTGGATTTTGCTGATGTGAGATTATCTATTGCCTGTGTTTTTGTGGGTGTGGTTAACTTCGTTAGGTTGGAGTTTTCCTTCTAGTACCTTTGGTAGAGCTGAGTTTTGGACAGATATTGTAAAATTTGACTTTGTCACGAAATATCTTGTTTTCTTCATCTGTGGTCACTGAAAGTTGGTCTGGCATCTGTGGTCTCTCAGAGTCTGTAAGATATCAGTCTCCACTTTTCTGGATTTTAGAGTGTCCATTGAGAAGTTGGGTATAATTCTAAAAGGCCCGTCTTTATATGTTAGTTGGCCTATTTCCCTTGCAGCTTTTAGTATTCTTTATTGTTCTGTATTTTTAGTATTTTGGTTATTATGTGACTTGGGGACTTTTTTTTCTGGTCAAGTCTATTTGGTGTTCTCTAAGCTTCTTGTACCTTTTTAGGCATGTCCTTCCTTAGGTTGAGGAAATTTTCTTCTATGATTTTGTTAAATCTGTTTTCTGAGTTTTTGAGCTAGGATTTTTCTTCTTCTATTATACTTGGTCTTTTCCATTGTGTACAAGATTTCCTGGATGCTTTGTGTTAGGGGTTTTTAGATTTAATGTTTTCTTTGACAATCTATTTCCTCTGTCTTATCTTCAATGCCTGAGAGTCTTCCATCTCTTGTAGTCTGTTGGTGATGCTTGCATGTACAGTTCCTGTTTGCTTTATCACATTTTTCATTTCCAAAGTTCCCTAAGTTTGTGTTTTTTGTATTGCTTCTTCTTCCATTTTCAGATCTTGAATAGTTTCCTTCAGCTATTTAGTTGTTTTTGTTAGCTCTCTTGGCATTTTTTAAAGAAGGGATTTATTGCTTTTCTCAATTTTTAGGTTGTCTTTTCCTTAATTTCTTTAAGGGAGGTTAAAATATCCTCTTTAAGGACCTCAGTCATATTCACAGAGTTATTTCTAAGGTCATTTTCTTGTTCTCTGACTGCATTGGAATGTTCAGGTCTTGCTGGTGTAGGCTAGCTGGGCTCTTGGTGGTACCATATTTTCCTGACTGTTGTTGATTGTGCTCCTATATTGGTGTTTAGGCATCTGGGTTTGGGATGATTAGGTCTAGGCCCTGATTTCTGACTTTGCCTTTGTTGGCTGGATGTTTGGTTCGTTGGTTCCTGTTTCCTCTTTGGTCTAGTTTTTGTGGCCTGCATTTCTGGTGGCTGTCGTGACCTATGAGCTAGTAGGGAGTCTCTGTCAAAGTTGGGAGCTGGCCTTCAGGGGTTAACCTGGCCTTTGTAACTGGTAACTGGTCTTCTGACCGGTGTGGTCTACACCTGAGCAGTAGGGGTCCACCAGGGTGGGGGGCAGGACCCAGTGGTGTGAGGTGGGGTGGTGGTGAAGTGGGAGAGCAGGGCTGTGGGATGGGCCTTGGGGAACAGAATCTGGTGAGTGGGACAGCTCAGCTGGCCAGCGGGTACTAGTTTTTCCATTTTTAAGTAGGTGGAAAAATATTAAAAGAAAAAAGATCCAGCACATGAAGCTAGGTGCTGTTGACGTTTTAGTATGTGTTTGTTTTGTTGGAGCACAGCAATAGCCACTGGTTTGGGTACTGTCTGCAGCTTTTGTGCTGCTCTGGTAGAGGTGAATAGTTATGCAGGGACTGTATTCCCTGCGAAGTTACAGAAATTTATTCTGGCCCGTGGAAAGAGCTTGCTGATTTCTGAGATATGAAGGTAAGAAAAGAACCTTCATACATGGTCATTTAGTTCTTTAAAACTTATTCCAGTAAAGGTGCCAGTAGGGAAGGCTCCTGTGGTGTTGAAATGAGAGCACTCTCCATAGGCTCATGTATCTGAATGAGTGGTTTCTAGGGACTGGAACTGCTGGAGAAGGAATAGAAGGATTAGGAGGTGTGACCTTGTTGGAGCAGGTTTGGTCTTTTTGGCAGAAATGTGCCACGGAGGAGGGATTTGAGATTTCAAAAGCCCATGCTAGGTCCAGTATCTGTCTGTCTGTCTGTCTTCCCACCCACCCACCCCCTCTCTGTCTGTGGATAAGGATGTTGCTTTTAGCTATCTTTCTAATATCATGTCTGCCTGCCTTCACCATGCTCCCCACCATAATGATAATGAACTACCCCTCTGAAACTGTAAGCCAGTCCCCAATTAAATGCTTTCCTATATGAGTTGCCTTGGTCATAGTGTCTCTGCACAGAGATAGAACAGTGATTAAGCATCTCTTCTTCCCAATGACAGGGTGTCAGGGAGATATCTAGACAGAGAAACAACCAAGACCCTTGTTTTTTTACCTTACTCTATAGGAAAGAAAATAATTAGAGATAGATTATAGGAGAAAAGAAGTTGGAGGTGTAAAATTTAGAGAATGTTGCAATGCTTTTCCCTCTTGCAGATGTCCATAAGAGCATGTCTTAAGGTAGCTTCATCAGAAAGCTCATATTCTGGGTCAGGAGAGGTGACTTAGCAGTAAGAAAAGACACTGTACTATTCTTGTAGAGGACCTGAGTTACGGTCCTTGTTTGACAACTGTAATTCCAGTTCCAGTGGGACCTGACAGCTCTGACTTACTGTACACCTGCACCCATGTGCATGTAGACATATACACAGATACATAATTAAAAAGTAAAATAAAAAATTTTAAAACCTCATATTGTGAAAACGACAGGAAAATAAAAACCCAAGCCCAACCCTTTTCAGAGAGTCTGTATATGACCATTTATGGTAAGGAAATATGGTAATCTTAAAGGCAGAGGATAAAACTCAAAATTGCATATTGGGTATTTATTGACTACCCGTTACCATGTTGAGAGCAGCGATGAAGAGTTCCTTCCCTTCTCTCTCACTTGTGCAGTCTAATGAGTCATTCCAGTATCTCAGCCTCCTAAGCGCTTCCTCACTGGTCCTTGTCCACTCCTTGCTTTCTGTCTACTTTGGGGAGAGGCTTATATAAACTTTTAGATTAAGTAATTATTTACAGTCTTACCTAGAAGTACTGCTATTGATATTCTTTGTTGATGTTTTTGCTTTTTGTGAGTTTGTTTGCTTGTTTCTCTGTGTAGCCCTGTTTGTTCTAGAACTTCCTCTGTAGACCAGGCTGGCCTTGAACTCAGAGATCCGCTTGCCTCTGCCTCTTGAGTGCTGGAACTAAAGGCATGCCCAGCTCTATTGAAATTCTTAAGTATGTAGATATATACAACTCATATAATTCTCTTTTAGATTCAAAATATATATCAATTTCTATGCCACTAATACACATTCCTCTAATAAATTTGTACTGTAGTGATATACTGTAATTTGTTATTTTTATTGTGTGTTTCTTTGTTAGTCGTTAATCATGAAATAACAGCAGCACAAACATGAAGCCTGTAGAAGATTTCAAACACAAATCTAGTCCACAGAACATAGAAGCAAAGCTATGTGAGAACTGGTCATGTTTGATAGGTCTCCCTAGCCCTCCATCCTCCATACATATGTCAGAGGCTGCACAGGCCTTCTCCTTTGCAGCATAGAGCTGTGCTTGGTTACTTCTGTTTTCATGGCAAAACACCAGGACCAAGGCAACTATAAAAAGAAAATATTTAACTTAGTGGCTCACGGTTCCAGGGGATTAGAGTTTCTGACCATCATGGCAGCAGGCTGGAGGGCGTGTCTCTGGAGCAGTAGCTGAGAACTTATATCTGATCCATAAGCATGAGGCAGAGACGCATAGAGAGGCCATTTGGGAATGGCATGAACTTTTGAAACCTCGAAACTTACCCTAGTGTTTGGGGTTGGGCTCCAGGAATATAGCTGCCTGGCATGTTACATGGAGTCTCAGGTCTATTCTAAATTTAATGTGAGAAGCTTGCAGGTCTCTAGCTTTCGGTAGTGGGTAGAGGTTACTGCCTTTTGCTTAGGTAAGAAAATATAGTATAGTCAGATATGGAATGCAGTTAAATCTGTGAGCATCAACATGTTTTTAAGAGATTCAGGAGGAATCATCAAGTATGTATTTGTTGCAGGAGACTATACTCAAGAGAGTAGAGATAGCAGTTGACCACATGTACAGTATCCTACAAGGCTCTGCTCTTCCTCCCATCGTTCTCTCTCTGACCTGACTTGTCACTTCAGTAGATGTCTGGGTGGCCTGTCACCCCACTGATAACCAGGGCCGGATCTGGCTGGCTATGCTGGTGTACCCTTCCTCGTTCACTGCAGTTCTCGGGTCAAGGGTGTAGCAGCTGTGCTCACTGCAGAAGCTTCACGCGGCCTTTCCAAGGTTATCTCACTCCAGCCACCCCAGAAAACATTTTCCCCAAAAGTCGGCAACACTCCCATTTTAGAGATTCTTGCTTTCTCGTATGACTGAATGCAACCCTTTCAGTCCTGCTTTTCATGACAACCTCTTTCAGATTGCATTCTCCTGCATCCCACCCTGACAGGGTGTCCCCCTACCCCCAAATACTGCATAGTATCACCTGTGTTAACCTCCTGTTGCTAAAGCAGACTGCTGGAGGGTGGGGGGCGGAAGTGGCTAGATCCTGTAGGACTATCCTGCAGAATTTAGTTACTGTCTTCCCAGCATGGGGAGTGGGTAGGGAAAGTTAATGCTTATGTAGGAAGAGACATGGCCACACTTGTATCGAGAACCAACAGAAGTGTTTCTGTGGTTATGGCTGGATTAGTTGTGAAGTTTTGTGAGAGAATAGAAGCAAAAACAAAACAAAACAGTTCACTGGTTCAGGTATTGTGGTAGGCATTGAAGGAAGAATAAAACCTGATTCTGTCTTCCTGGAAGAGTGCTTATCTGAACATTTATTAGAATCTCCCTATATTCCTGACGAGACGCTTATCTAATCTGTATTACAGATTAAAAGAAATTTCAAACTTTGTTTTAAAGATTTTGAGCTTCTTTTGCATGCTAGTAAGTTTTGCACCAAAGAAAGTGTGTAATTTTGGACATTATTAAAGTAAACCAATAGGTTTCTTGCTGCAGAATGTCTCAGAACTTAAATTTGCATGCATGATAAATCTAGGGATGTATATAATGTATAGTATTTCTCAGACTCAGTAGGGTATGGATTGTATTATGTTAATGGACATAGATGATGACATAGAGCAGACTTGAGGAAATGGTGGCTTCTATGATTTGTTTAACATCTACTTAAAAGTAAGATTCATAATGACTTCAGACTGCACAGAAGTTCATTGAGATGTATAGACTTTGTGTCTGGTTTATTTTGGTGTATAGTTTTTTTATTTGCAAGTTTTTTATAATAAATTTTGTTAAAATATCAGAAAAGATAAGCTTCAACTAATGAAAGGTCTTCTTGGTTCTGTCCTTTGGCAGTCTTAATATTTTGATAGTACCATATAGAACATAAGGGCTGGTGAGATGGCTGTTAAAGGCTAAGCTCACAACCATATGAACCATGATTAACTAGGAAAATGCCAGGATTCTTTTGTGGCCACATTGTAATACTAAATCATACAAGGTTAATGGAGTTCCAAGTTTGGCATAAGAGTAACTAATAACTTCAATAAGCAAATTGTGTGGAGTGAGTTGAATTCTGTGTGAAATTTATGATGTTGAAATGTGTAACATTGCCTTTCTATTGCCTTCATTTAATTTCTTTTTTATCTTTTTTCTTTTTGGCCTTTCAAGACAGGGTTTCTCTGTAGCTTTGGTGCCTGTCCTGGAACTAGCTCTTGTAGACCAGGCTGACCTCGAACTCACAGAGATCTGCCTACCTCTGCCTCTCGTGCTGGGATTAAAGGTGTGCGCCACCGCCCGCTGTCTCCCATGTTTTAATTTTAAGGATATACTATTTTAGCATTAAGCATTAGTTCAGTTATTATTTTGGCAGGTGGTGGTGTTTTAGAGTTTACTATATAGGAAATGTGGCCCAGTGGAAAGGAGAACCATAGACCCTGTGTTGAGAGTCCTTGATGAAGGCTCCCTTAATCACACTTGTAACTGGGGGTCGGCAAGCTGCTGCTGCAGACAAACCGAGCACTGCGCTTTTCTCCATCACCCCATGATTTAAGTTTTAGAATTTTAAAATAAAAAGTCACGTTTTGTGATGTGTTGAAGTAGAGATGTCAGTTCTCATTCATCAAATGTCAGGGTCCATAGCCACATTCTTTGGCATCTTCAGCAGTGGTGAAGAGGTGTGCCCAGGCCATTTGGCTTGCAGAGCTGAAAGTATTTGCTCTGCGGGTCTTCTCAGGAAGTTTGGTGCTCCCTGGTTTATCTTAGTGAGTGGTCTGATTTAGGGTTATTTGATGAGTTTATGAATGATAAAGAGCTGTTTTATTCAGAACCAAGACTTCAAATCATTGTCTTTTAATAATTTTACCTTTCATTTATTCCTGATGATTCTGTATTTTGTTATTTTCTGGTAGATGTGTTTAATTTTCTTCCTTTTCTTGTTGACTGGTAAACAGTATGTGATGTTGCATATTATGTTAAGTAGAGCTTGGATTTGAGAAACACTTCTTGGCAGAAGAACCAGAAAAATTGAATAATCTTGCGTGTTCCTCATTCTTATGGAAAAATTGTTATATTTGATACCTATTTCCATACAGTTAAAATATATTGTAGCGTTTTCTTACAGAATTGGCTCTACAAGCATTTTTCTTTTCTTTCAGAAATAGTCTCCTTCAGTTTGGTCAGCAATGTTAGAAGTTTCCTTTTGAAACTAGATTTATTTATTTGTAAAGTGTGGGTACACACAAACCACATAACACATGTAGATATCAGGGGACAGCTCCCGGGAGCTGGTCCTCTGCTTTTACTGTGCACTTGTTGGGGATTGAGCTCAGGTCATTGGGCTTGGTGTTAAGTGCCGCGCCCCGCAGAACTATCTTTCTGTCCCCTAGAGATTTCGAAAATAAGTAAACTGGAGTGAGATACTGATACTCAAGAACACCTTGGAAAACACAAAATCTAGGACTTTATTGTTCAATTCTATCTAAAATTTCAGTGCAATTGAAGTTAATCTGGTGAACTAAGTCTTTTTTAGAAGAATATTTCAAATGACCCAAGTAGTAAGTATACTTAATAGGTTTGGTTGCTCCAATTAATTAGGAAACATGCTTTAAAATCCTGTTTTTTTCCTTTGAAAGAAAATTTGCGTTTATTTGTTTGGTGGGCTTTTGTGTGAGTGCATACACAGCAGCGCGTGTGTGCGCACATGTGTGTCAGAGGACAAACCGTGGGAGCATTGCTTCTCTCCACTAATGGGTCCTGGGAGTTGAATTCAGGTCTCAGGCTTGGCATCAGGTGCTTTACCTGTGACTCCATCTCTCCAGCCCACACGTGCTTCCTGTTCCAAGCAGCAAGACCATTCACTCTTAAGACAAAAGCAGCTGGTGTAAGTGGAGCATCCACCACCCAAAAGCTGGAAATAGGAAGTGCTCCAAAATTTGAGACTTGCAAGAGACTTTTAAAAAAAATTATTTAGACAGGCACTTCAGTTGTCCACAGCCTACAAACAAGGCTCTTTTTTTTTCTGCCTAGACAAGAGCTCACATTTCAGTGTCTCAGCTGAGTTGTTCTGCATCTAACCCATGCTTGTGGAGCTCATGGGTCAGTTAGAGATTGGGCAGGGTTTTGTACGTAGAATGGGGGCTCTCTCTCTCTCTGGGTCTCGTCTAGTATCCCCCCTTCATGTTTTGTCAGTTTTCCAGATGTTAACTCTGTCTCCAGACTATGTTTTTCACTCTTTAGGGACTTGAAACAAATTTGTTTTTGTATTCTATTCAGAGTTTGTGGTGTTCTGCAGGAGAATTTTTTTTCAGTCAGAGTTTAACTTGATCAGACTAGAAGCAATTTCTGTTTCCTTTCTTTAAGACCTGTTAGTATCCCACTGTGTGATTGGTTACTACGTGATTTTTTTTAACCCAACTTGTATTTCTGAACATTCAGTTGTTTCATGTTTGCTATAACAATGTTGGTGTTGTTGTTGTTGGTGGGGTGTGTGTATGTAGTACTTTCATTTAGCATGCCAATCAGGCAATTAAAGGATACAGGTACATGTTACAGTAGATTAGAAAGTGACAAGAGCTAGCTACGGTGGTGTCAGCTGTGGGAAGACAGAGTATAGTAAGAAATAGTATTACAACTTTAGAATAAGCTTAGAGAGAAGTCAGAGACCAGTGATGCAGGCTGGTGAGCCTGGGCAACAGAAGGGGCAGCAGGACTGGGATGGAGTAAGTGGAGTCAGAGATGTGACTAGGAGTGAAGTTTATGTAAGGCTTTGATCACTGAACCACTGGCAGCTGATGGATTCTGGGAGACAGGGAATCACTGTCTTAAGTGGAGTTCTCACTGTTGAGCCTGCCAGGTCCCAGTGGACAGCTCCAAATGCAAGGTCACACAGACTGCCCTGGTTAAACTCAGCAGGTTACAAACCAAAACAATCAGACAAGAGAAATGTGAGAGAGATTTGTTGAAAAGAGAGAGCGGGAGTAGTCCTCTTGAGTTACAGTTTGATTCTCTTGAGTTGTATTTCAGACTCACTGCAGGTTTCCAGCAAAACTGAAGTCTGAGAGGAACACATTGGTTTCTTAAAGAGTGGTTGCAGGTCACCACGTCACTCCAGACTGAGGATGAGGCTTTTTGAATGCTTGGAGCTTTTCAGCAGAGTTAGATGAAAATGATACCTTTGGCATTTTGATTTACATTATATTTCTTTAATTATAGATAAGGTCGAACATTTTATACATGTAAAGTTATTTATATTTCCTTGGTGAACTGAATTTAAACCTTTTCTTATTTTTTCTGCTCATTTAATAACTGTTTTACTGATTTGCAGTGGTGTGTGTGGGTGTGTATTTGTGTATGTGTACTTGGAAGCTCATATGCATTTATGTAGTTGGAAACCAGAGGACACCATTGTGTGTCCTGGAACTCACTCTGTAGACCAGACTAACTTTGAACTCAGAGACCCACCTGCCACTGCCTCCCAAGTGCTGTGATTAAAGGTGTGCATCACCACTGCCTCCCAAGTGCTGTGATTAAAGGTGTGCATCACCACTGCCTCCCAAGTGCTGTGATTAAAGGTGTGCATCACCACTGCCTCCCAAGTGCTGGGATTAAAGGTGTGCATCACCACTGCCTCCCAAGTGCTGGGATTAAAGGTGTGCATCACCATTGTCTCCCGAGTGCTGGGATTTAAAGGTGTGCATCACCACTGCCTGGCAGCTTTTTTTCTTTCTTCTTTTTTTTTTTCTTAAATGTGAATTTAGAGGTTCAGTTCAGGTCCTTTTGCAGTCTGACCCATACCTCAGCTTCAGATTGCCAGACTGTAGGTTTGTTTATGAATTTATTCATTTAGTTTTTATAATAAATAGTTTTATATATTACATATAAACTATATAAAATATAGTTTTCACATGTGTTTGTAATACATATTGATCATCTTTACCTCCACCTTTCCCTGTATCTCTGCTACTCCCACTCTGTCTTTTATCCACAAGTCTCTCTCACATTTCTCTTGTCTGATTGTTTTGGTTTGTAACCTGCTGAGTTTACCAGGGCAGTCTGTGACCTTGCATTTGGAGCTGTCCACTGGGACCTGGCAGGCTCAACAGTGAGAACTCCACTTAAGACAGTGATTCCCTGTCTCCCAGAATCCATCAGCTGCCAGTGCTTCAGCATTGAGTGCTGGACCCTCCCCCTTCTGTGGCAACCACTGTTTTCAAATCTTCTCGTATACCTCCTGGGTGCAAGTAGGTTTAAAGCAAGTTTCAGAGAGCACAGTCAGGGTTTAGAAGATGCTTGTTGACCCCTTCCTCCTCTGCAGGGCCCCACACGCTTCTCTCACTTTGAGTCCACCATTCTCTAAGACCTACCTGATTTGTGTTGCTCTAGCTGAGAACACGGCTGCTGTGAGTATACTTTCCAGTCTTGCCATTGTCCATCCACTCGTCTCAGGATGATCAGCCAAGGCTGTGGAGCTGGTGTGCCTTCATTTGAAAGCGAGCTCCAATCATGCCAAGACACCTGGCGTCTGCTTTAGTTTCTGCGAGTGAAAACGGAAGCAGTAATCGCATTTACTGCTGAGAGCTGTTGGAAATATTAAGTGAGTTACTGAATGCCCAGTGCTGGATCTAGTAAACCGCTTAGTTAATGTTAGCTGTTACTCTCTCATTTAACATGTTTATTGGACTTCTCAGTGCTGGGCATCCTGCTAGCTGCCAGACACTGGGTGCAGCGGGGGAGACGTTCTGCTCTCCTTGTGTGAGCAGAGTCACTCTTCTTGCATCTTTCCTAGAACATCCCCTTGGAGTAGCTGTAGTCATTTCAGCTTCTCCTTAATTGAAGAGTTACATGGTGTGTCATACAAGGTTTTCAAGAGTGTCCTGGCCTGCCTGAATTTGAGAAGTGAAAGGATATGCTGATTTGATTTTACTAGCTCTGCATTTTGGTAGAACAAGAGAGCAGTGACAAAGAAGATTAGGAGTATAGCCCTTCATCCACTTGACATTATCACGAGTTCATCAGCTCTCAAGTGTTTGGTTTCTGGCCGGAATTCCTTGCGCATAACTGGGGTGATTGGGCTTCCTGAGAGAGCACAGTGGCCACGCTCCTGTCACTCTCGATCACTGTCCTGGAGGGCGTTCTGAGTCCTGACTCTCAGGCTAGGATACAGCTTTCTCCAAAGGTCTCACAAGGAGTTTCTTCTGTTGTAAATACGATTATGTGTAAACCTTCCTTTTGTTCTCTTGAGTGATTTATAAAGGAGAAAAACAGAAACAGTAATAAGTGAGACTTATTTGAGACCGTTCTGCACTCCCACACACATCTCAGGTTTCCAGAGCTCTGCGTCGCTTTCTCATGTACCGAAGGAACCTTATACTCCCTGGACCCAATGACTTACTACTTTTGCTGGCATCCTGGTTTTTTAAGAACACATGGAGGGCTTTCTCCAAATCAATACAGACATTTGGATAGTATTGGACTTGTTAGTTGTTTACACAGTCCACTTTAAAGCAAAAGTAAATTATTTTTCCATCTGATCCTGCCTAAGTCTGAATCAGTCTGTCATGTTGGTTTCTGTTAGTCTCTATTTAAGCAGTTCTAGAACTGATCTTATCAGCATACCTGCTGCTGTCAGCTTGCTTTATCCTCCTTTTCTTTTCTTCCTTTCTTTTTTGCATTTTTTCTTCTTTTGCTGCAGTGCAAATAAGCAGCTTCAGCATGTAGCTTTTCTCTTTATTTCAGGTGAGATTTAGGTTCTTAGGCAGTAATTCTGGGGCTGTATATTTAATTATCTTAGGTATTATTCTCATTATGGCTTTCTGCTTTTTCTCAGTTTGAGTTTCCTGGGAGCTTATTACCCATTAATTTCCCAGGCTTTTTCTTGGCTTCAGTTACCAAAAACCTTGACTGACTTACCTCTTTATTTCTTTATGAGTTATTGACATTCTCATGTTCTCTGTTCAAGATACATCTCTTCAAAGATAAATGAGTTGAAGAACTGCTACACTATGATTGACAAGTCACTGAACAGTTTATGTAGAACATAACTCCAAACATGTAAATAAATGCTCTTTATGACATAGAAAAGAGACTGTAAACCTTTTGACTTGCCTTCGTTAAAAATGCCTGGAGATGTATTTGGTGGTGTCTACTTTTTGAAATGGCACCATCTGAGTTTTCTGTGCTTATCTACCCACTGCCTGCTGTTTCAAAATGTACTGTCATTGTTGACTGACCCTTGTTTTCTGCAGAGGTCTGAAACTGTTTTCCTTGTAGTGTGAGCAGTGCTGGAGGCAGAGGACAAACGCTCCACCTTACCTAGGTCTGGCTCTGGTCCTCATCTGACTTCATTAACCGCATTTATCACTTCACTGACCCCACTCAGCCACACTGCCTACTTCCTGCTCCTCAGACTCATCAAACATGTTGCCCCATATGTAAAATGGAAAGCTGGGGCTCTTGCCATCCTTTCCTGTATCTCTTTAAGCAGATAGTGTTGTGCTAGTGCCGTGGTTTTTGGTTCTTCTTGGAGCTAGTGGCTCATAACAGAAAGCACAGGAAGGCTGAAGCATCATAGAAACACTGTGGTGTATCTCAGCAGGCCAGTGGGGTAGCTGCCTAGAAGGAAGGAACGAGAGCAGCTGTTACTTCCTGAGCCTTTGGTGTTCAGTATCTGTGTGTGTCACCTGCTGCTACAGGGCTGAACAGGCTAACCAGTCTCTCCCGTGCTTTACTCTTACTGTGCCAACTCATGTAAATACCCTTCTGGGAATATTAAGATATCTTGAGAGACTTATTCAGAATATCCTAAAAAGCTATTTTATGTGTAGATAAGAATGTGACACACCTAAACTTATCCCTATTGTGAGTAAGAATAATTCATGGTAATCGGAGGTATAAATCATTAGCTTTTCAAGACTCTAAGTGTTCCTCAGCCCCTCCCTATGGGGACACATTCCTGCCAGACTGGATATTAACGTGCATCTTTTCTAGTGGTCTCTCACTTCCCTGGTGCTGTGCTTTGCTTTGGGACACATGGCAGAAACAGAGAGGAGCTGGCAATGCTAAGCTCAGGATTTGATTAATAGGAACGCATGCCTTGATTATCTGTGTAATATAGGAAAAGGAGAGCATAGATGATTGTAGTCCTGTGATACTCTGCAGAGCATTTGTGTAGAAAGTATTTCAATTTGTGATGTTTGATTATTATAAGTTTAGAACATTAGCTCAGGGTACTAATTAAAAATAGGACTAAAGGAGAGTTTTGAAAGGTTCCAGTTCTTCACCTGTTACAGCAAGTTTCTTTTTGCATTTTGTATGTAAGATCCAAATAGCTATGCATATCCTCTTTGTATTTGTTTGAAAACAAATACTTGAATCAGAAAATGTAACATGAGAGCCTGCTTATTGGGGTTTATGTCCTGCCCAGTACTCACAGCTAGTAAGCCTACAAAGAAAATCACACAGAGGTCTCCATAAGATTATAAACTGATTGGCCCATTAGCTCAGGCTTCTTATTAGCTCTGTAGCTTATATTAACCCACTTTTCTTATCTATGTTAGCCACATGGCGCAGTACCATTTTCAGCAGGGTCAGGTCACATCCTGCTTCTTTAGTGGTCTGGGCAGGACTGCCAAGGGAACTTCCTGCTTCCCAGAATTCTCCTGTTCTCAAGGCCCCGCCTCTATTTCCTGTCTGGTTGACCCACCTATGCTTCCTGCCTGGCCAATCAGCGTTTATTTAAAACATGATTGACAGAATACAGACAATTCTCCTGCACCACTTCCCCCCCCTCTTTTTTTTTTTATAAACAAAGGAAAATAGCCATAGTACATTTTTTGGGAATGTGGGCGTAGTAGTCCAGGCTACTTATGGTGATTGGGAGTTCTGTTAATCTTATGGGGACCTAAAGAAAATTTAGAATTATGATCAAGTCCTGACTGGAATATCCTGTGAGGCTTCATCTCAGGCAGCATCTCCCACACCAAGAAAATGTACTCTAAAGGAGATGTTTGATTTCAGTAAACTAGTATGGATGGCAGTAAAAAGCCCTAAACCAGCAGCTGTAGAAATTTGGAAGCTCTGAGAGTAATTACTGTCATTGATCTGACAATCTTTGCATTGCTAAAATCTGACAGCCGACCTCTGGGATGCAATTCCAGCTAATACATTGTAAATTGTACTTCTGTATTTAGTTTTTCTGTTTGGTTTTTGAGACAAAATTTCATATATTTACCTGGCTTGCCTGAACTCAGAGATGTCCCCCTGCCTCTACCTCTCCAGCTGGGATTAAAGGCATGCATTACCAGGCCTGGCTCTCAAAAGCCATGTTAAAAGCCCTACAGTTGCTATTAAAGCCTACATTTACTTCTAATGCTTGTGAGAATATGAAACAAAGTAATTACCCATTGGGCTAATTTTATTGCAGATGAGAAGATAAAATGTGTTTTATAAAACAGTTGATTAAATATACCTGTTTCTGGACATATGAATTTTAATTATAACTTTTATAATGTGTTAGAGCTAACATTTTCTTACAGAAATATAGCTCAAGATTAAATATTGGGCAACAGTGGGAAAATGGAATTTAGTATGAAAATATTTGCTTCATGTTAACTTTTTTATGAATGCAGCTAATGCAAAAGTGAATTCAAGCTGTAAAAACAATTAGCTGGGAAAATGCCAAGTAGATTTTTTATATTCCAATGAATAGCTATTAACTTGCAAGTTATTGTTATCATTAAACTATATGCAGATGTACAACTTAGATTCACTTAGATTTCAATGAAAGAGACAAAATACTGCGAGCGTGCAATAGGTCTAATTACCGTTCGGCTCGCCATCAAAGCACATTGATCTTGTTGTTACACCGCTGATGTAATGTCTCTGTGTTTCTTTGGGGAGTATTTGCCATGGGCAAACATCCAAAGTTGATAGTAAATTTTGATCAGCAAAAACACTGGAGGAGATGTCTGGGTTGGACATTGTAACAAAGCAGTTTCTGGAGCTCGTGTAAGCTTTAGAGGCCACACTCCACTTTCTTCCTGTGTTCTAGCCGTCACTGAGGCAATTTATCCATGAAAAGATTTAAAAAAACCACCTTAAAATATAGTCTGATTATATTTTTATACTTCCCTCACATGAAAATTTTAAAACTCAAAACAAATATTTGTGAGCTTAACATTGTGGGGAAACAGAAGCATTTCAGCTATTTTCTAGATATAGTTTCATAAGTGTTTTGTTACTGCAAAGGACTTGAGAGATTTTTCTATACTAGTAATGCACAAAGAAGATCTTCAGAGAAACAGTAGCCAGAGATGGAATTGAATAGTGGAAGAGTTCGTGTAACTCACGGGCTGAATCTTGGATATTTCTTACTCATAGATATCTGTTAGGTTTTTGAGCAGGTCATATTTAGTAAATATATGGTAAAAACTTAAGATTGTATTTCTTTAAAACATTTTATAGAAGATTTTAAGGTACACAATATATGTACATTTATTTCTGTATTTGAAAAGCTATTCCTAAATAAATGTACAGCTATACTATGCTATTACACGAAAACTGAAGTGATTTCCACCCAGATTATCACTTGCATAAAATTGGAAAAGTAATGCAATCAAAGTCAGTCTTACTTTTGATTAGTCTTGACCTAAGGCTTCTTTCACTGGGTCATCTATGTAGTAGATGAATCCAGTTTCCCCAACTCTAAACCTCAAAAACTTTTCTCTACCAGTGTTTATTTCCAAGTTTATAAAGGTATTTGAGAAATATTTTTCAATTATGTTTCCTAAAATGTGCAGTAATTTTTATTATACTCAAACTAAGAGCTCTAGTAGATTAAACAGGTAACTCAGAAAGAGTACAGATGCTTCCCAAGGCTTCCCCGGGGTGTCTCCTAGGTAACTGGTGAGTCTTCCCAAGGCTTCCCCAGGGTGTCTCCTAGGTAACTGGTGAGTCTCTACAAGGTTCCCCCACCAGAAACTTAGAGAGCACTCTAGTGTATTTCCTCTTGAGCACAGTGTAGTCTGAACAATAAAAGTATATGGGAAGGCAAATTCATGAGTCTTATGCTTATGCTGGAAATGATACCATAAAAATAGAGTGCCAAGCACAAGAACTTAGAAAGGAGTAACAAACAAGAATGGAAAAGAAGTATGGAAATAAAAGATGACTACATAAAAAAGATGGGAAAATCCTTGAGATACATTTTAGTTTTACTAAGATCTATTACAGTATGTAAATAGACTACATTAACTCATGGTAAAAATAATCTTAGAACCTGGATGAATGGGGTGGTTTTGTAGAGAGATTTACCAGACCTGCCTTGGAAGAAGATAAAGATGTGGATTTCTGTCAAATTTCTAGAAAACTAATTGGACAGTAGTCACTTAGTGTCGCCCACTGTCCTGGAGAAGAGCAGTTGGCCCAGATGGTTTTTCCAAGAAGTTTACTGAGTCTTTGTAAAACACAGAACAGATTGTTTAAGGCACTGAAAATTACAGTGGCAGCTGATTCTGAAGTGCTAGTGTAGAAGACAAGAGGATGTGCCTTTAGGTGACTGTTCCATATGGGTGTTAGTGGAAAGTCCTGCCTACAGTATCAGTATTGGTAAACAGAGCTACAATGCTTTGGTTTCTTCTAGGCATGTAAAGTTGTTTGGTTACTAGGAAGTGGGCAGTAAAGCTGGCTCTGCTGAGAGGTGAAAGATGAAGTCAGTACTATCCACACGGATGCTGCACATGGGGCTTTTCCTTTATGTTCTGTTCTTTGGAAATCGAGGCCACTATGACTGAACTGTGGAAAGGGGCAAGTTATCGTTTATAAGCTCAGATTTCAGAGAGGTGGACTAAGAGGGATGAGGAGAAACTGGGAGGAGGGGAAACTTCCCAGTCAACTTTCAGCATAGAATGGTCCTCTTTGGTAACTGGTGTCTTTCACGTGACATTAGCTCAAAGAGATATTCTGAATCTGCCAGATCTCCTAAGTCTAGCTAGACTTGCATGGTCTTTATATCCACGTGTAGCATGGCTTCAAAGTTTACAGCTCATGATTGTGCAATTAGTTCAGAGGCAGCACAGTTCAGAGGTTGAACATCGCTGCCAGTGAGACTGGCTTGGCCCAGATTCCAGCTCGCATTAAGTGGTCCTGGGGAGGTTAGTTACCATCTCTGTTCCCTTTTTTCTTCATCTCCAAATGAAATTGAGTTTGTGAACGCATGGATGACTTAAATGTTAATGTCTCCTTTTGTGGTCGTGATGGTTTATGTAGATGTGGTTTAGGGAAGGGGCAAGAATAGGAAGTGTGAGTAGTTTGTGAGGGTGCCAGTGGTGTGTGCAGCGCAGTAGGCCTCTGAGAGGAGCACCCTCTGCCCTGCACAGTCCTCTCTGGAGGCATTGCCGTGACACAGGCTGACTACTGTCTTCTCGGTCTCATATCCTACATTCTCAGATTTCCATTTACCTTCAGTGCAGCCAAAGACTTGAAACTGTGCTTGCTGCTATGCCATTTAATTCACCGCTTTGAAACCCGCTGCCCCAGAATCCTTCCAGTCCTTTGTACTTGCTCCTAGGCACCCAGACATAACTCGGGGAGTCCCACAGACCCAACAGGAGCAGTGTCCTCATGCCTCTTTTAAAACTGCTTTTCGGCTTGCTTGTGGATCTTTTCAAATCATTCTTAATATTTGAATTCCTTAAAAATTAAAACTCAGACCCCATAAAAGACATATTTTCAAATTTTATAGATGTCAAGAAAGAACTATCTAGACATTTTATATATGTGCAAGTTTGAAACTGTGCCAAGACTACTTTACAGCCTTATGATAAGACTTGTTATTTTTCTGTTTCGAGGGAGAGAATTTGGGTTAGAGCTGCCATAAGTGTTCAAAGAGTAAAATAATCAAATGTCATTTGAATTCTGAGTTTTGGCTTTTAGAATTTTTAAATCATGAGTTCTGCAAATATTTTACAGATAAGTAGTAAACTGAGATAGAATTCTGGGCTAAGTCACATTCTGTTTTCAGTCTGAATTATAAATAAATAGAACCCAAGCCTCTCCCAGTCAGATCAGAAGATAACATTTTAATGTGCTTTGGACATAAACCTGTAGAGAAGATAGGAATGTCTAAGCTGTATTGAAATTTATGAGTAACATTGTCAAATGAAATGAGGTAATTATTTTTCAATTTTTTAAGTCCTCATATTGTTTGGAATGTATCTTTCTCACCTTGTAAAAATGATATCTAGCAACGTGAGATGCTGGAAAATAAAGTAACAGTCGGAATGGTAGGGAGGACACATGGGGTTTGTTGTTTAGAAAGATTGCATAAAGGAGTTGAGAAAGAAGGCTTTGAATGAAGTCACTTTAGGGAGGACAGCAAGATTATATGGTGCATAAGATTGCTATAGTAACACATGTGAAGGTAGTTTGCCTTTGCTTAAAAAGTGTTTTAGGATGTAAAGTATTAATTGACAGGACTCATGTATCCTTTGATTGTTATATTGCCTCATATGTCTTACAGCTAGGGCAGATCTGAAGACTTCTTACGTATCTAAGGAAAAGGAAGCTTTTTAATTTACAGTGTTTTGTGTTTATCCCCCCACCACCAGCACATGCACACCAAGTAGGGAATAATGAAGCATGGAAAAGAAGCCTTGTAAGTGGCTTTTGTAAAATCTAGGTTGTATAACAGTTTGGCTCTGATTGCCATCGTTTTCATCTTGCACCATTTGATTGTCTGTTTGAAGTTCATGCTGTGGAAGCTCAAGAAGTCACTGTGGAATGCTATTTGTGACTGCATCTCTTAGTGTTCGTTCATTTAGAACCCTTGCATTAGCTTTTTTGGCCACTAAGTAGATGGTTGAATTAAACAAAAATGGCCAGAGCAATAAGATAATAAGGCAGAGTTTTAGGCACTCTATATTTTTATTATTTGTTTGTTTGTTGTGCATGTGTGTGGGTGTGACAGGAGCTCATGCTATAACACATGTGAATCAGAAGTTTTTCCTCATCCCAGCATTCAAGTGCTATGGAATGAGCTAAATCTTCAGGCTTGGTTGTAAGCATCTTTACCTACAGGGCCATCTTGTTTGCCTTGAGGAATTCTTCAAGATTTTCTTGAACCTCTAAAGTTAGACTTGAATTTGACTCTCAACAATTCTATTGGGGAAAGTTGTTACCTCTCAAAGTGAGCTTCAAGACCTTTCCTGTCACACCAGCTATCGTAAGGATTAAACAGATCCACAGGATGTAGCCAGTGTGCAGTAAGGAGTGGCTATATCCCCTCATTTGACGCAGTTGCTTGTTGGCCAAGACTGTCTTGTGCAAGGATAACCTAGGACATCGGCTCCGAGACAGTGGACGAAGTCATCAAGGCAACTCAGGGACTCCGCTGCAGAGACTGGTTTACAAGACCAGGATTGGAGTATAGATTTTTAAAAAACCTGTTTTTTAATTATTTATTTTTATTTCATGTGTATTTGTTGTTTTTGTCTGCGTGCATATCTATATGAGGGTGTTAGATGCCCTGTAACCGGAGTTGCCGACAGTTGTGAGCTGCCCTGTGCGTACTGGGAATTGAACCCTGGTCCTCTAAAAGAGCAGCCAGTGCTCCTTATCACTGAGCCATCTCCCCAGCCCATGGAGTGTAGATTTTAATTAGGACAGAAAATGGTTCTGATGAAAAAAGCAGAGCCACACTGTGGAGGCTATGGGTGGGAAGAGCCCATTTAATTCTTGCACAGTAGGGTTGTTCATGGTTCATCTCTTAACAGTAGTCAGCAGTGTGGGAATCTAAGCTTTAAGCACAGACTTCTTACTGCTTAGTTACATATATTTTAATTTGTTGAAATAAATGCATCATATATTGAATGTTTATTATCAAAATTGAGCTTACTGTTTGAAAAAATACAAACAGGAGAAGGAATGTCATTAAGTAGACCATACTACCTTTGAAAGTTAATAAGCTTTGAGTGTTTCTTTACCAAAGGAAATAAGTATTTAGAGGCAAGGACCTCTACACAGAGTATTCTGTTTGATGAAGCATTCTTTGTCATCTCTCTTGTAGTGCAGTCTGGATGCCATTAATCAGAGTGCTCTGGCTAATCTTAATTGTCATGGTGCTCTGAGGCGATGTGATGTGTAAGATATTCAAACCATGTGGGGTATATTACTAAGAATCGTTGTTAAGCCAGAGGATGAAGGGAACTGGAATGAAACAAGTCAGGCATCAGGTCTTGGTATTTCCTGTTGTTACTACTAGAATATTTTACTTTTTATGTAAAAAATGCAATATACTTAATTTTCCCTCTGATATTTATATGGTATGGTTTATATATACATATGTATCAAAATGCATGCCTATATACATACATAAAGCCATATTTGATGGCCCAAAGGAAGAGGCCCCAAGGGATCTTTAGTGTGCAATTAATATTTTGGTCAGAAAAATCAGCAGATTGTTTCAGTATGGTTATGTGTTATGACATCATATTCCAGTAAAGTTATAATGAATAGAAATTTTGTTTGTCTCTGTGGCAAACCAAAATGAGTTTTGTAATTGTCAGCAGACCTTAGTGATTATCGTGGCGCCCACTCCCTCTACTGTAGTTAAAGGTCTTAGCATTCCAGTTGTGGTCCTCTGTTTTCAGGAGTTTATAATTAATTGTAAGCTTTTGCTGTACAGGGAAAGCTTGCCATGTAAGATCAGTTCAGGAGTTGATTTTGGATTTCAGGTGCTGTATATTGAAGTTTTATAGAACCAAATTAAATCTGTGCAGTTCCATGAAGGTGGATGACAGTAAAGATGGTGTATATGCATCATTCGTATAGTCTGTTGGAATCTTTAACTCTGTGCAGTTCCATGGAGGTGGATGATAGTAAAGATGGTGTATGGGTATCACTCGTATAGTCTGTTGGAATCTTAAATCTCTGCAGTTATGTGGAGGTGGATGATAGTAAAGATGGTGTATGGGTATCACTCGTATAGTCTGTTGGAATCTTAAATCTCTGCAGTTATGTGGAGGTGGATGATAGTATAGATGGTGTATGGGTATCACTCGTACAGTCTGTTGGAATCTTTGGATGAAGGAGATGAGTAGTAAGCTGGAGAGAACTGTGCTTTCTGTATCCTGTTTAGTTATTGTAATCAAAGGACAAAAGATTGCATTTTTCAATTCTTTTTAGTTTTTGGATGTTAAAAATAATAATTTACTATCATTGTTTCTTCTTTAACTTTTTTATGTTTACTAATTTAAAAATAAGGATACTTATATTCATTTATAATACCTTATTTTAAAAATATATGTAATAGAAAACTGTGAGCCATAAGAATAGATGTTTAGAGTTTAAAACAGTGACTTTTTCTGCTGCCATGCTCTAGATTTCTCCAGTCCTTTAGACACTGTAGACTGTTTGTGTCCCTGACATTGTATTGTAATGTCTTCTCTGGCTCCGGCCCTCTTTATCCTGTCCTCTGC
Source organism: Myodes glareolus (assembly GCF_982192425.1). Taxonomy (NCBI): domain Eukaryota; kingdom Metazoa; phylum Chordata; class Mammalia; order Rodentia; family Cricetidae; genus Myodes; species Myodes glareolus. The sequence continues at coordinate 62,044,277 of NC_142041.1, read as the reverse complement.
CGTCTGTCTATTGTTTCCCCTGCACTTTGATCACAGGCATTAATCAGAGTCCAGCCTTAGGCTCTCTCCAGGTGCCTTTGCATGAATCCTTTCCAGGTCTTTATCCACTCACACAGTCTCAATTATTGCCTTACTAATAATCTGCGTCTTTGGTACCGATCATGACTTTCAGTAAACCTTCATTGATTTAGTCCCATATGCCCAGTAAAATTTAACATTGTGGACTCTCTCCAGTTTTACTCAAGACAGTCTGAAGAATACCACTACTTGATATTTAATAATCCTTTAGACTATGTTGTGACTTCAAGCTGGGGTTATAACTCGGTGGTAGAGTTCTTGTCTACCTTGTGCAGACCCTTGGGTTCAACCTGTAGCATGGCAGGAAGCAAAAGCAGCACCTCAGTTGGACTTTGGTTTGGAAATATTTTCTAGCACTTTGATAATTTTTTAAAATTAATTTTTAGCATTACAATTACAAATCCATTATTCCATCAAAATTGATCCTGTTCATGTGCTGAGTCATCCAATTTAGTGATCATATTGTTTAGTCTTAGTTTTACTTTGTCTGTTACTGAGGGTGTCATCAGTCTCTTGTTCTTTAACACAACTTAAAAAACTTTTCCATGTTATGAACCTGTGCTTATTGGTCTTTCTTTTAGCTCTGAATCCCACAGGGTCCTTATTTTTCTTAATCTTTGAATGCCATTTATGTTGAATATTTCCAAATTTTACCTTCACTTTAGAACTTTTCCTTAGAGTCCAGATTCATCGATATGATTGCCCACGTGACATATCTGCTTCACTTTGCAGAGCAGAGCTGCAGGGTCCCTTTGCAGTGGTTAGTATTCTTCTCGAGCTCTGGGGGTGACTGACCAGGTCTTGGATTTCAGAGGCTGCCCTTAGATAATCTCATCTTTATTTTTGAAACTCATGTAGAATTCAGGGACTTCTTGTTTCTTCTACTATGATACCCAAGTTAAGGCACTGTCTGTCCCTTACTGAGGCTCATGTCATTGCTGGGCTGTTGGAGCCCCCTTGCTTCTGCTGCCCTTCCCCTTCAGTCTGCCCTGAGTGTAGGAGATGATCTTCCACGATGTGATTTAGATGATGTCCCTTTCTGCTAACAGTGGCTGTCCATTTCTCTTAGGATCGAAGTGGAATCTTTAAACTGACTTTAAGGGAGCCCTGCAGAATCAGGTTGTCTCTTCCTCTTGACTTTCCTTCTGTACTCCTGCAGCTCTGGCCACATAGGTCTTCTTAGTTACTCGAGCATGTCTCCGGGCCTCAGGGTTTGGTATTCTGTGTACCTCAGATGCACTCTCCCCTATTCCTGCATGGTTTGGTTCCTCACTTTTTTCAGGTCTTTACAAAACTGTCCTTTTCTCAGTGACGCCTTCCTAGCCACCTTATATAGGCTACTGCCTGGTACTTCTGAACCCGTTCCTATTTTTTACAGGTATTTTTTTTAACACACTAAGTATTCTACATACATGTCTTACTGTTTGTCTTCTCTACTATGTTTGTTTTTACAGTATCCTTTCATAAAAGACATTCCGTAAGTAATTTCTGAGTTGATAGATTTTTGTCATCTATCCTAATTTTTAAAATTTCTTCTCAGCTGCTGCTGCTGCTGCTGGTGGTGGTGCACGTCTTTAATCCCCTTGGGAGGCAGCGGCAGGTGGATCTCTGTGAGTTCCAGGCCAGCCTAGTCTACAGAGTGAGTTTCAGGACAGCCAGAGCTACACAGAGAAACCCAATCTAGAAAAACAAATCAAAGAAATGAATGTGAAATATATCCTAGATGTGTTCCTTTCTCTCTTGGTCTCTTACCCCTCAATTAGTAGCAGCTTCCTAGTCACACCTTGCTCCCTCAGTTTCACTACACCCTGGCTGAGCTGTCAATCATGAGTATAGTTTGTGATGCTTGCTTCTTATGCAGTCTAGAAACGATATTGTCTAGGGGTCTTGATGGTGTTCATTTTCTCTGCTGGCTAAAGAATTAAAAAAAAGTAGGAAGAAATCTGAAGCAGAACAAGTAGCAACAGAGGGATCTCATGCCCTACAGACAGAATCAGCAGTTAAAAATGGTGTTTCGTTGGCGGTGGTGGCACATGCCTTTAATCCCAACACTCAGGAGGCAGAGGCAGGCAGATCTCTGAATTTGAGGCCAGCTTGGTCTACAGAGTGACTTCCAGGACAGCCAAGGCTACACAGAGAAACCCTGTCTCAAAAAAGCAAAAGAAAAAAGAAATCTGTCTTCATTGGGAAGAAGGAAACACACACATGCAGACATACATAGAAAAAGACCCTCTGCAAAGCAGAAGGGAACTCAGAAAGCCAGAAAATCCAGTTTCTTCTTGAAGAGTCTTCCTCCCTGCTGTAGGGTTTGTCAGTTTGAAGACAGAAAGGATGGTTGATTGGCCTAAAACTGTTGTGTGACAGGTCCTGACCAGACCTTGAACTTGCTGAGCCAGCCTGTCCTCAGGGGCCCACTGGGAGGATATAGAAGCCGCTAGGCTTTTGTCTCAGGTTGAGGAAGAAGCTGACCACCTGAAAATTGGCCACCTTTATTACCTAGCCATGACCTTCCTCCCTCTCTTTTGCCTATCAGGGACTCTAACTCCTGATCTCTAACTTCCTATGTAAGAATTAACTTAAATACTTCTCAGCATCACATCAGAGAAATATGCACCACCCTGCAGTAAGAAACCAGACTAGAAGGAGGAGGAGAATAGGAAACTCATATCCTGTTGAGACTGTAGGTTAGTATATTCATTATGGAAAACAGCATAGCGATTCCTCAAAAACAGCAGAATCAAAACAAACAAAACACACCAAGCTTAGAAATAGAGCTGCTCCATGATCCAGCAATCTCCATGGAGCTGATTCTGAAGAGACATCTACAGTCACACGCTAACAGCAGTGTTCATGGGGGCAAGATCTGGAATCAGCCCAGGTATCCATCAGTGGATGAATATCTAAAGAAAGTATGAATAACAATGGGAATTGTTTCATATGCAGCAACAGGGGTGGAGCTGGTGAACACTGTGTTAAGTGAAATAAATCAGGCGTAGAGGGAAAAGCTCTGCATGCCTCGCATGTATCAGGAAGCTAATAATTTGATCTTGAGAAATGTAGAGAGTAGAGTAGTAGTTGCCAGATTCTGAAAAGGGTGTTGGGCAAGAGAGAATAGGGAGAAGATATTTAATGGGGTTCACTGGGTTGGAGGAATGATGTATATGTTCTATGTAGTAAAGCAGAATAACTGTAGGTAACAAAAGTTAAGTTAGTATTTCAAACAGAAAGCATTTTGAACATTCCCAGCACAAAGAAATGAGTGCATGCCCGTTACCCTGATTTTAATCATTGTGCATTGTGTACATATGAAATGTCACTGCCTTCTGAAATATGTGCAGGTGCTGTGGCCAGTTTAAAGTAAACGTTTAAAAAAGAATTGGCATAACTTTTTTAGTTTTTGTTATGTCAATATTATGTCTTTATTGGTTTATATAATACTAAGCCATCTCTCTGCCCCCCATAGTTCTAGTACAGCCACTATTTGCTACAAGCCCGGTAATAATGCATGCCACTGCCTAAATGCGCTCACTTGTCTCCAATTTCTGCAGCGCCTGTCAGTTCTCAGTAGTAAACTATTCAGTTCTCATCTATCAAAACTAAAACTTCATAAGAAAATCTTCTGTGATCTAGCTGGATAATTTTTATTCCATTCATTTTTGTTTAATGTTACATTTCTCTTGGAAGTCAGTGTACAGTATTATGTATAGATATATATTGACTCACATTTTACCTTAGAAATATATCGGGACATTTCATCTGTGTTTTAATAAATAAAGCTTGCATGAAGATGAGAGAGTAAAACAGCCGCACTGGTCAGCCTTACAGACCAGGCAGCAATGATCCATACCTTTAATCTCAGTAGCCACACTAGTTTGCCATAGAAACTGGGAGGTAGTGGTGCACACCTTTAATCCCAGCACTAGAGAGTAATATAAGGCGGGAGGAGACAGCTCTCACACACAGTCTCATTCTGAGATTCCTAGAGGCAGGATCACCATTTCAGACTGAGGTAGACATAAGAGCCAGTGGCTGACTGTTTTATTCTCTGAACTTCAGGCAAACTTTATTTATTAAAATACAAATGAAATATCACTACAGAAATATATTCTTGTGGTTAATATTGTATTAGGGTTAATAAGAGAATATACTGCACATTCCATAGTTGTTAACATTTTAAGTGAAGTAATCTTATGGTTATTATGACTATAGACTCATATTGAGCTACCACTAACTGTTGTTTCTTTACTCATTTACTCTTTGGCTCTTTGGGCTCTTTGGGGGCTTGCCACCCAGCTCCCAAATGAAGCACACATAGTCTTATAGTCTTATTTTCTCTTATGAATACCTGCCCTTAACTTCACTTGTTTCTTGCCAGATTTTCTTAAATTATCCCACCTATGTTTTACCTCTGGGCTTTTACCTTTCTCTGTTTCTGTATATCTTTTCTTTCCTTCTTATTCCATGTCTGGCTGTGTGTCCGAATGGCTGGCCCTTTCTTTTCTCACTCCTTGAACCTCTCTTGCATCCTGATCCCTCTTTTTCTCCTATTTTTTCTTCCTGCCTGCCAACCCTGCCTATCCTTTTTCCTGCTTTGCTATTGACTGTTCAGCTCTTTATTAGACCAATCAGACAGGCAGAGTAACACGGCTTCACAGAGTTAAACAAATGCAACATAAAAGAATGCAACACATCTTTGCATTTTAAACAAATTTTAAATATTTTAAGCAAATGTTCCACAGCATAAACAAATGTAACATGCCTGAAAAATAACATTCCACAACAACTAATGCTTGTGTTCTCTTTTTATAGGTATCATTGCCCAATGCCGAAGATTTTTTATGTTCAGTTGACAGTAGGAAATAATGAATTCTTTGGTGAAGGGAAGACTCGACAAGCTGCCAGACATAATGCTGCAATGAAAGCCCTTCAAGCACTGCAGAATGAACCTATTCCAGAAAAGTCTCCCCAGGTGCGGCTCTGCCGAATGTGACAGTCTCTTTCCTGTGCTCTCCCTTGGAGGTCACTGAGCAGACAAATACACTAATTGTATAATAAAAGAAATAATTTGTTCAGCTAGGGAAGGATCATGATAGTTTGCTTTCACATGTCCATTACTGCACTAAACTCATGCATTCCTTCTGGAAAGACCTCTGTTCACCAGTGGAAGTCACTTGCGAGGCAGCATGAGATTTAGGCACCGGTGTATGAGGATGGAAGGTAACATTCATTTGTCTTACATTTAATGCAACCTTGTATTGGACAAAGATTACATTGTGTTCACCTGAGATCAAGGAATGTAGGCCAAGGCCACAACAGATTTTAGTAGTTCAGAAAGTTGATTGCAGGGCCTTGTGCTTTAAAGACAAGTGCTCTTCCAGGTGAGCCCCAGTCCCAGCCTGTGGTCAAAGGATGTAAGGAGGAGGAGATTGAGAATTTGGAGTCTTACTTTAGTTTGCAAATGAGAATGCTAAGGCTATTCTTGGGCAATTTTACCCATTCTTAAATTTTCATCTGCTTCCTCCGTTGACTTTAATATCTCTAGTTCAGGCATTTCCAACAGAATAGCCAGCCTCTTATTCTTTTCTGCTGAGTTATTCAAACCTTACAGTTCAGCCCCCTAGATTATCTTTTCTCCAAACATGATAGTCTTTCTTTGAAATTTGTTATCATCGTGGGCATACATGTTTCTCTGCTGGTGCAACTGTTCATGGTAACTGTTAACCATTTCTAATTAGATCCTAAGCTTCTTTTTTTTCTAATAATTTTTTTATTACTTAATAAATAATACCATTCAAAATTTCTACTTCCTCCCCTCCGGCTCCCCCACTCCCCCTTACCCCCTCCCACTCCAGTCCTAAGAGAGGGCAGAGAATCCTGCCCTATGGGAAGTCTAAGGCCCTCCCACCTCCATCCAGGCTTAGGAAGGTATAGATCCTAAGCTTCTTTTTTTCCCTTTAAAGATTTATTTATTTATTATGTATACAGTATTCTGCCTTCATGCATGCCTACAGGCCAGAAGATGGTACCAGATTTCATTACAGATGGTTGTGAGCCACCTTGTGGTTGCTGGGAATTGAACTCAGAACCTCTGGAAGAGCAATCTGTGCTCTTAACCTCAGAGCCATCTCTTGGATGTGAGGGTGATCTGACTGCGACATCTGTCACCCCATTGATCGTCAGGGTTGATTTGGCAGATCTGGCTGGCTAGGCAGGTGTACCCGTCCTCCCTTGCCACTCCATCTGCGTCCCTCCCAAAGCTGCGCACTTGATCGAAGAGGACAACCTTCCCCAAATAGAGGAGGACCAATCTTCAGTCAAGGGTATAGGAGTAGCTCCGCTCCCCTGCTAGAACCTCCAAACAAGTTCTCAAGATCCTAAGCTTTTTGATAGCAAGACTTGTCCCTTTATTCCCTCATCTCACACGTACATTGTTCAGCACAGATGAGACCTTCTAGAAGTATGTATTACATAAGTGAATAAGTGAATGGTGCTAGTCCAGACAGTGCCGCTGTCTTGGTTTGCATTCTGTACTCTGTCTACTTTGTACGCCCATGGTCATGTTAGAGCAGTTGGGTAATGAGGCTGGTGCACAGCTCTGCAGTAAAAGAATTGGATCTAAAGAATAGACCCAATTGGGGTCTATTCCCAAAAGTTGGGGAGAACTTTCAAACTTAGCTTTAGCTGCTTCTGCTTCAAGCAAAATAAACAAAATCCAGAAGTCTGACAGCATAGCCCTTGACTTGTGATAATTCCAGGAGAATCCACTGTGTGTGTCCATGGCTGCTATTTCAGACATTTTAGGTCAACCTGCCTGATTGCAGAACAGTAGGAAAGTTATTATGATGATAAGACCCAATACTACCATATTTTTCTTTGTGTGTACTTAGAATGGTGAATCAGGAAAAGAAATGGATGATGACAAAGATGCGAATAAATCTGAAATAAGCTTAGTGTTTGAAATTGCTCTGAAGAGGAATATGCCCGTCAGTTTTGAGGTATGTGTTCATGTACTTTTCTATGATTATTTCAGCAAGTTAAATGATGTCCTAGATTGTCTCAGGAATGCACATGCTTCTTGTGTTAAGATCCATTACCATGAAATTATTTATACCCTGGAGAAATGGAAATTATCATAATGCTATGAATATTGTGGGTCTCCTTGTCTTTTCTGTGCTAGACTGTCTTTATACATGGCATTTCAGTTTTGACCTTAAAATTTGTTTTCTGATCGTAATTTCTGTTACTCTATAGATAGGATTTAGTGTTTTATTTACTTACCATTAATTATATATTAAAGTTATGAGTCATTTTAGTGTTTAGTGATGCGATGCTAACATCCAATTCCTTCTAACTGTATGGAGATCAAAACCTATTGTAGTAGGGGTTGCGAGCAGGCCTGCTTTTCATCCTACCCAGCTCCCGCACGGCTAGCTTAGCCCCGGAAATAACAACACACAAATTGTATTCATTTAAACACTTACCGGGAAAGATTCAGCATGTCTGACCTGGTGGCTGGCTCCATGGCATCTGCCTCACTTCCCTCTTCCCAGCATTCTGTTCTGTTTACTCTGCCTATCTAATTTTCTGTCCTATCAAAGGGCCAAGGTAGTCTCTTTATTAACCAATGAAAATAACACATAACAGAAGGCCCACCAGGCCTTAGTCAAAGTTGGTTGCTTCAACGCTGCAAACAGGACTTTGGTGATTGCCCAGGTAGCCAGTTGTCTCTGTGATTTGTTGCATGTTTTGGAAGTTCTTTGATTGCACTTCCTAATTACTCAGGTAACATTATTTCCCTTCTTGGATCTTCTATGGGGTTGAAGACTAGATAAATATAACTACTTTCCTCTCATGACTTGGCCAAGTTTTTTATTATACAAGACTTAAGCTAGTTAGAATAGGATATTTGTACTTGTTGTATATAATTTTGTAGGTTTGTACTTACTGTATATAATTTCTTAGTAGGCTTAGAACTCTCTTACTTAAACCAAAGGGGGAGATGCTGCAGGAGTACCTTCCGCTCCTTCAGCCAATAGTTGCTGAAGTACGAGCCCACAATGCTGCAGGAGTGCCTTCCGCTCCTTCAGCCAATAACCGCTGAAATACCAGCGCACTGGGGCGTGGTATATTTCTCTTTAAAAAAAGAGTAGCAAGCCTCGGGTTGGTCCCTTGGTTCCTGCGCTTAGTTCCGGCTCCTGCTCCAGCAACTAGGCTCCTTTCCTGACGGTTTGTGTGTCTGTAAGTTTTACCCCCCAAAAATAAATATCCCTTTAAAACCTAACTGGTGTGGGATTGATTCGCCCTTATCTGGTGCCCTTCAGCGACTATTGGCTGAAGGAGCGGAAGATACTCCTGCAGCAACCTTTTTGAGGGAGACACTGGCAATCATACATAGGACCTTGCCAAATATTAAGTATGTGCTCTAGGGCATAGTTCCAAAAAGTCTTAACATTAACTGATTTTAAAAAAAGATATAGATTTCTGTAACTAAATATGCACAAACTAAATATTTATAAGGCTGTTTAAAACTTTTAAAAAGAGAAAACCTTAAAAATAGTTTTATAATGTCTTCCATATTAAGAAATCACTAACTTAGAGGTTCATATGGGAAAAAAGTAGGCAAGAATGAGGAAATAAGCTCAAATTGTGGAGTGACTTCTCCTTCAAGTTTTGTCGCATTTATCTTCTGGGGAACTCCTGCATTGCACTCATTGGAAGGAACACTGGGCTGAGAAACAGCTTTTTTCTGGATCATAACTCTGAAAAGTCATATTACCTGGCTTCTTGGCCTGGAGCAGGTGGATAGCAGCGAAATCAGGAAGTCAGGAGGGGAACGTACTTGACAGACTGATTCCAACAAGAACTGACTGGGAACACTTGTGAAGCCTACCAAAGTGTCCTGCGCATACCTAAAACTCATTGGCGTGTGGAGTCTTTTAAAAACTAAAATAAATAGAAAGAAAATTTTATGTCATAAAAGTCCTTGGTACATCTGTATGTTATGGCATAGAGTATTGATGTTCATACTGGTGATCTAATGCGACAATAAAAGGTTAAATATCCAGGATTCCCTACTGAGTCAGTAAATTGCTTTTTGAATGTGTGGTACCTGTGTGTATACATGCACATATGTTCTCAGCCTAGAGGCTGGCACAGGGTAAATCATGCTGTGCCTTTTAGGGCAGAGTGAGGGCTGGAGCCAAAATCCAGAAATGAACCAGGGACCTTTCTATACCTTAATTTTTGGGAAAAGGTCTTTTACTGAACCTAGAGTTTGAGTGCCAGAGACCTGCCTGTTTCCAGCTCACCCAGTGTTGGTTTACAGATGTGTGCAGCGGTGCCTGGTTCTTACATGCGTGCTGGAGGTCTGAACTTAGGTCCTCATGCTTGCTCAGCAGGCAGCCTCCTAACAAAGCTATCCCCAGCCCAGTAAATCACTTTTATAATTAATAAGCATGTGCATCAGAACAGTAAAAGCGAACAGTTGGTGTTTAAATTAGTAAACTTAAGTTACTTGGGAAGCATACGTATAACTACTTCCTTTCTCTGCTAATGTTGGGTTATTAAGATGACACATTGTTTTTAATTCCTTTTCCTAGTGGTACTTCAATATTAGAATATAAAATTCCAGTTAAGCGGTAAACCAGATGCTATTTGTTCCTTAGGTCAGATTTTTAAAGGAAACTAGGATTTTTGATATTCAGTACTTGGAATCCATCTTTTCTCTACATTATGGTATAGATTAGACGTAAGAACATATTGAATAGTTCTGAAATATTCCTAGTTGAAAGTTCCATAATTCTTTACACTGAAAAATGCATATTTTATGGTTTATCAGTGTACCATCTAAGATCTAAGATCGTGTCTCCAGAATTCCCAAGAGTTTAAATTTCCTTATGAAAATAGTGAGATTGCTAACAGGAGGTTAATTTTTATTCTTTTTATGTTTTTGAAAGTCTATCACAGGAGGATGCTTTATAGCTTAATGGTGTTTGAAATATATGTAAACATAGACTAAAATGCTATATAATCTGTTCCATTATGATCTTACAGAACCATAATCATATATGCAGTACTATAAAATAGGCCATTGTATGATGAAACTTCATCTTTGAAATGATAAGACATCAACTTTGACCTCTGGTGTCTTACCCTGATAGAGGACATTTTATATACATACATACATACATACATACATACATACATACATACATACGTATGTGTGTGTGTGGGTGGTGGTGTTATTTTTACTTTAGATGGCTTATCTAGTTTAGCATCATAGCTAATATGGCATGTTCTATGTTCTTAGCTTTGTATTCTGTAAGACATGGGGAACCATAACTGTAAATTACATGCTTGTTGCAATCATATTTCATTTGTATTTTAATAAATTAAGGTTACCTGAAGATCAATACGCAAAGTAGCCACAGTAGTCAGCCATACAGGCCAGACGGTGGTGGCACACACCTTTAATCTCAGCAGCCACACTAGTTAGCCATAGAGGCTGGGTGGTGGCGGTGCACACCTTTAATCTCAGCAGCCACACTAGTTAGCCATAGAGGCTGGGTGGTGGCGGTGCACACCTTTAATCTCAGCAGCCACACTAGTTAGCCATTGAGGCTGGGTGGTGGTGGTGCACACCTTTAATCTCAGCAGCCACACTAGTTAGCCATAGAGGCTGTGTGGTGGTGCACACCTTTAATCCTAGCACTAGAGAGGAATATAAGGGGGGAATGAGACAGGAACTCATGCTCTTTCAGTCTGGAGATTTTATAGAGGTGAGAGCTTTCTAGTGGCTTAACTGCTTTGCTTTTCTGATCTTCAGGTTGAACCTCAATACCTATCTCTGGGTTTTTTTTAATATTCATGCTACATTTGGTGCCCAACGTTTGAGGTATGAATTCATGAAAAAGCCATTTGCCTGTGACTTTTTAGCCACCAGCACAGGCCAGAGCTGAACGTGGGGCTCCAGCCCTACCTCACTAGACTTTCTTTTCTTAGGATTTTCCTATTGTAGCCTCTCTGAAACAGTCTCCAGCTGCCACCCAAATTCCAGAAGCACCTGGACTCCAAATGTTACAGGATTCACCAGCCCTAAACTGGCTGATTCTGCCTTTAGGCAGGTCCTCGCCACACTTGCTTTTCCAAACAATCCCCTGTGCATTCTTTAGACACCCCACCCCTCTGGACTCCACCAAGGGTTGTAGACTCTCCTTGAGTCCCCTTCTGGGCTCTGCCAAACTAGATCGCTGCCTTGAAATCCAGTCAAGCTTTTGCTGTTCTGCACAACAATAATAAGTCTCACATCTTCATCAATATCATCAGTAGATTTGCTAAGACAATTGGGAATTCTTAAAGGGAGGAATTAGTTAAAAGGAGAGTTTTTTCCCAAATTAAAAAAAAAATGGGAAAAACCATACAATGAATGGATGTGGATCTCTGTATGATAATGTGCTAGACAGTTTGAAAATGGAACAATTAAATGAGAGGATATATAATTTAGGTGGAGTTTATGTAATGTCAGTTGTAATCATCAGTTTTATCATTTTTGTCTTATCACTAAAACAGTTGGTTAATCTGAGTGCTAAGATATAGGCCTTAGAAAAACCTAATAAGGCAGACCACAGAGATATTCAAATCCAGACAGAGGAATTTAATGGAGAACCAATCTCAGCAATGCATTATAAAAATAGAGAGGAACAGCCTAAGGTTTTCAAATAGCCAACCTTAATATATCCAGTAACTTTACAGGAATTTCCAAATGGCAGTCTCTGTTACAGCTAACTGGATTCCTGTGCCAGTGTTAGGTTTAAATTGATTCAAGGATGCAATAGTCTAATCTGGCATGCATTCACCTTCTATGAAACAAGTGTTAAACTTGTGGTAAGTTTATAGTAGAATTATCCCTAAAGACTGAATAGAATTGCTTACAGTTGTTTTGGAAACTGCTACACAATTATAACAGAGTACCTGGTTCAAAGAAGAGTCTAAGATTTTGGAATAACAGAGTAAAGCTAGAGGTAGGGGAATCTCCCAAGATCAAATTCTTGGAGAAGGAGATTATGCTACTATAGAAAGACAAACTGTATATGATGACCACATCCTGAATTTATGCCACACAGCAGCTTTGAATGGTTGGGACAGAACTGGAGAAATAGTAAATAAAACTGAGTAATTTACTAAAGTTATACAGGGCCCAAAGCAAGCCTTTACAGATTTCTTACAAAGACTAACTTCAGCTGTAAATAGAATAATACCAAATTCAGAAATTAGACAAATAATAATTGAATCTCTGGCTTTTGAAAATGCCAATTCTCTATGCAAAAGGATAATTAGGCCACTAAAAATCAGCACCTTTACAGGAATAGATTCAAGATACAATTAATATTAAATCTCATGACCATAATGATGCATAGAAAGGAGAGGTGATTTCCAGAGCTTTGAGGAAAATAGAAATGTCAAATGTTATCATTGTGGCAAACAGGGTTACTTTAAAAGGGATTGTAGACAGGGCATTCCTAGGAACAATTTTTTTTTCTAAAAATAATTCATTCAGATTGCCTCTCCCTTCTGGATTATGTGGAAGGTGTGGCAAAGGCAGGCATTTTACTAATGATTGTAGGTCAATGAGAAATATTCAAGGTAATCCTTTGCCTGGGAAACTCTGTGAGGGACCCCTGTGCCAAATCCGGTTCAATCATTTCCTGCCATCATAAAGGAAACTCCTTCCCAGAGCAATTAAAGAACCTGATATTAAGAAACCATACTACTCTGGATAAAGCAACAACTATAGAAGAGAGAACAAAAAATTTAGGAGAAACCATAAAGCGATAAACTTCTATAAATGAACAAAGATCAAAACTAAAAATAGAAATAAATGATATTGTCCTTGAAGGTTTGGTAGACAAAGGTGTGGATGTAACAATAGTTTCATCAGAATCTTGGCACCCAAATTGACCTCTTTAGGACATAAATGTTCAATTTTTAGGGATCAAAACTTTATCTCAGGTAAAACAGAGTGCAAGATAGGTTGAATGTATAGGGCAAAAGGACAGAGGGGAATATTAAAGCCATATGTGACTAACAAATAATGAATTTCTGGGGACATGATTTCTTACAGCATTGGAATACTCAGATTAACATTACCCCAATCTTAGAAATAAACCACAAATTAACGTATGTTTCTGGGTATGATGGTACAAAATCAGTAAAGATAGTAAAGAACATCCACTGGCCATTCTGATTGTATAAGAACAGGGCATAGCAGCTACTGATATTTCTAAGGCACCAACAGCCCTACCTTTAAAATGGTTGACAGACAAACCTGTATGGGTTAACCTTTACTAATAGAGAAACAGTGGGTTTTTGAACATTTGCTATAGGAGCAACTAGATGCTCAGCATATTGAAGAATTCCAACCAGCCCTTGGAATTTACCTGTATTTGTTTAAAAAACAATCTGGAAAATGAAGACTGGTGACAGATCTAAGAGCTGTTAACAAGGTGATTCAGCCAGTGGGCCACTACAGTCAGGAATGCCTTCTCAATTGCTAAAGGATGGCCTCTTATAGTTATTGCTTTAAAAGATTGTTTCTTCACTATACCTTTGCAAGAAAAGGACAGAGAAAAATTTGCCTTCACAGTGCCTACTCACAATAATTCTCAGCTTGCTAAGAGAGACCAATGGAAGGTTCTTCCACAGGGAATGTTAAAAAATCCAACCCTGTGCCAATATTTTGTAAATCAGCCATTGGAAATGATACTTAAGCAGTTACCTGAATCTATAGTTTACTATTATATCGATGACATTTTGCTATCTGTTTCAAATATAGATACTTTAGAAAAAAATGAATAAGTAAAGAAAATTTTGCCCTGTTGGGGATTACACATTGCTCCTAAAAAATACAAGTAGGAGATTCTATTAATTATTTGGGTGATAAAATAGGTTTACCAAAAATTAGACCCCAAAAGATGCAAATTAGGGGAGAATCGATTATAGACTCTTAATGACTTCCAAAGATTTCTAGGAGACATTTCTCATCTACGATACTCTACTGGGACAGATCCCGATGACTTGATTAGTTTAAGCAAAACCTTAGATTGTGACAAGGACTTAAATAGTCCCAGGGAATAATCAGCTGAAGCCAAGAGAGAATTTACTTTGATTGGAGAGAAATTACAGGAGGCACATGTGGATCATGTGGATCCAAATCTTAACTGCATTCTGATCATATTACCCTCCAAACATTCCCTTACAGGAATTTTAATGCAGAGGGAAGATATTATCTTAGAATGGATCTTTTTACCACATAAATCAAGTAAAATATTAAAAACTTATGTGGAAAAAGTCTCAGAGAATACCAAAAGGAAAATTGAGTCTTTGTCAATTAGCAGAAATAAGCCCAGCAGAAATCACAGTACCTATTAATAATGATGAAATTGACAAATTATGGGCAGAAAGAGAACCCTGGCAAAGAGCTTGTAGTAATTTTTTGGAAGAGATTAACAACAGCTATTCCAAAAGCAAGAGAATTCAATTTGTAAAGAGAACTAACTGTAGCCCCTACATTCTATACTAATGCAAATAAATCAGGAAAGGCAGGTTATAAATTAGAAAATTTAAGTAAAGTAGATCAAAGCCCTTATGATTCTTTCCAAAAGTCAGAATTATGTGCTATTCTTATGGTACTAAGGGTTTTTTAAAGAACTCTCAACTTTGTTACTGATTCACAATATGCAGAAAGAGTTGTTTTGCATATTGAAACCATTGAATTTATACCAGATGATTCAGAATTGACTTTATTATTTATCCAGTAACAAGATACAATCAGAAATAGAAATCATTCCATAAACATAACACACATCTTATCCCGTATGGGTCTTCAAGTTCCTCTAACACAAGGTAATGCAGAAATTAATTAATTATTGATTGGAAATGTACTGAAGGCCACAGGATTTCATTAAAAAATCACATCAATAGCAAAGGTTTAAAAAAAGACTTTTCCATCACGTGGCAACAAGCCAAGGAAAATATAAGGAAATGTCCTACTTGTTTTTTATATGACAAAACACTACTACCTGCAAGAAGTAGACCAAAGGGTACTCAGAGGAATAAAATCTGGCAGATGGATGTGTTCCGTTTTGTAGAATTGACAAACTAAAATATGTACACTATACCATTGATACCTATTCAGGTTTTAAATGGGCAATTATTTTGAGTTTGGAAAAGGCTGATTCAGTAATCACACATTTACTAGAAGTTATGGCCATTATGGTTATGCTTGTGCAAATAAAGACAGACAATGCTCTAGCTTATGTCTCTAAGAAAATGAAACAGTTTTTTTCTGCTTATTATAATATAAAGAATATTACAGGTACACCACACAATCTTACAAGGCAAGCAATTATTAAAAGGTCAAACTGAACTCTAAAGGATATGTTAAATAAACAGTAAGGGATGATAAAGACGCCCAGAAATCAATTGCATAATGTTTTATTAACTTTGAATTTTCTAAGGAACAGCAGGTATGGAGAAACATTGGACAGTAGGAAAAGAACTACAGAATTAAATGAGCCGATATACTTTAAAGATGTACTGACCTCAGAATGGAAACCAAGACATGTGTTATGTTGGAGACAGGATTTTGTTTTTATTTCCACAGGAAAAGAAAAGCTATGGATACCATTAAAATTGATCAAGATTCGATTTGAACAAGAGACACCTCTTAATTAGAAGAGAAAATAAAATAAGCTAACCTATAAAACACCTCTTAATTAGAAGAGAAAATAAAATAAGCTAACCTATAAAACTAACAAATCCCTTTTGTTTGATCAGATATAACATGCCAAAAGAGAATCTCCCCAAAATTAGGTTTGGGGAAGGGTTTTATTTGTGTCTTTTCAGGAGAATAAATATATCCAGCTAAGGACTCTGAAGACAAGTGAACAAATGAGACATCTGAAGGAAAAAAAAAACCAAATCATCTAGAAAAAATATCTCAAGAAAAAGATAAAATTGACTTAATGATGTATCACATTTCTAACAGGTTACAATTTCATAAATCTTCCCAAATGTTTGTTTCTGCTATTCTCTACAGACATATAATGGTCTTTTTTTGTAGTCCCATTCCAGTTAAAGATTAAAGCTGGCTTTGGAGTTGGAGTGTGGCTTTCTCCTAATCTAACCAAACATGCTTACTCAGAAAATTCAACATCTGTCTCATGTCAGAAGAGCCACCTGATATGGGACAGAAGAAAAACAAATATTTAAGAATTATGGTATTGCCACTAATATCATAATCCTTTAGTTTTATATTGACTAACAGCTTTCCTTAAGGTATAAATTTTATAAGAATAGCACATATATTCTAAACTTTTAGTCATGATATTAATGGTCATATAGAGTACTAAGTCTAGAAAAAGGTTTCATCTACCTTCCTATACCTGATTTCAGGTCTCTAACAGTGAACCATGAGCATGCCTAACAGTGACCTTTGAAGTCTCCAAAAGGAGGATGGGTCATGATAATACTACTAAGCTGAAAAATACCACCTAAAGATTGACTTTGTACTAAAAACTGCTCAGGACAATTTGAGGTGGCTAGCTGAGATTATCCAGCCTAACAGACTCCTCTAGCCAGGACTTGAGAGAAGTTCTGCATCTTCCCATTATGCAGAGACTGGACAACAACAATGATATAGCTACCTCTCCCAGGACTTGACAATTGACCCAGTTTTTCTTTTCAGGATCCCCTAAAGATACTGCACCCCCAATCAGTAGAAACTAAATTTAAAAACATGATTTCCATATTCCCAAGAGGTGGGGTGGGTAGGTTTTTGGTTATTTATTGGGTTATAGATATTTGTCATTATTTAGGGAGATTGGTTACAAGTTGTTAGTGGTAATGATCAGGATAAAAGCTAAATAAAGGAAGTTAGATTCAAGGTTCTTGTTGTGTAAAGAAAAAAGGATATAGATACAATAGGATAAAAGGGTAGGTTATTGAATCTACTCTGGAAAAAAGGGAGGAAGTAGATAAGATACAAAGGTAGATTATTGAATCTACTCTTAAAAATCAACTACTAGTTTTAAATGTTTTACATTGAGTTGGCCTTTTGTATATTGTATACAATTTTTGTATATTGAGATTAATTTTGTTAGAACATACTGTATATACATTTCTACACTTGTTTAAGGTATTGTACAGATACAACTCATTTAGTAATGCATTGCAAATTTCTAGTCCTTGAAAATTATCACCAACTGTTTAGGATAATAAGGAAATGCAGGGTAGTAGTTAATCACCTGTTACAATCAAACTTGTAGTCACTTTAGGTTTTCAAGGTCAAACAAAGATATATTTTATATAGCCAAGTCATCTTCAAACACTTCAGAGATCTACAGAATATGCCATTAATAACATAGGTTCTTTTTACTATCACATTGAGACATGTCTGCTCTTGGAAGCACCAGTGTACTTCCGAGAAGATAATGGGCATCAAAGAAACTCCACATAAAGTTTGCTTTCTTTGTGGCAAAAGTAAGTCACTGGGCAAGAAAATGCCTTTGCCTTGACTGCTGACAGTATACTGTCCTAACTGGACAAGCAAGACACAAAGAAGAGTGACTGTCAGGTATTGTCAAGACAAGGTGGGACAGCCCTTCAGAACATCATGCTTCACAGAGAAGTCTATTGGATATGTTAGACCTGTAGGCTGAAGATGGATGTCCCCAACATTGCAGAGGAACTTTGGGTGATTGTCCAAGCAGCCAACTGTTTCTGTCATTACTCACATTTTTTAGAAGTTGCTTACTTGCACTTTCTGCTTACTCAGTTAATATTATTTCCTTCTTGGGTCTCTGAGGTAGTTGAAGACTAGATCGTTCGTTTTCCTTGTTTACCTGATGCAGAAAACAAGTTATAATAGAAAGTAAATTAGGTACAAGAGTTTGAATTCATCAAGATAAGATGGATATGGAATATTTTCTCTGAATTTGTCAATTGTATATGGACTAGATATTGTTGATGTATTTATTGCCTGTATATATTGTATATAGTTATTGTTCTTTTTGTATATAGTTTTTCTTATATTAGCTATAGCCTTTTTATGTGAGAATTAAGGGGGAAATGTAATGGTATTTCATTTGTATTTCAATAAATAAAGCTTGCCTGAAGATCAGAACACAAACCAGCCACACTAATAGCCATACAGGCCAGGCGGTGGTGGAACACACCTTTAATCCCAGCAACCACACTAATTAGCAACAGAGGCTGGGCAGTGGTGGTGCAGGCCTTTAATTTCAGCACTAGAGAGTAATATAAAGCAGGATGAGACAGGAACTCGCTCTCTTTTAGTCTGAAGATTTCAGAGGTAAGAGCTCTCTAGAGGCTTGACAGCTTTGCTTCTCTGATCTTCAGGTTGAACCCCAATACCTCTCTCTGGGTTTTTAGTATTTGTGCTACAGCTTGTCAAGATTTCTTTCATGTTGGTTAATTGAGAATCAGAACTCTTTTACGTAAATGTTGCTGTTATCATAACTTAAACTAGGTGTTTTAAAGAGATACTGTAATTTTGGTATGGATCTCCAGTTAGTTGGAGAGACCATTTAGAAAAATTCGTGCTGTTAAATACAAATGCCGGTATGTTGACTAATGTCCCACTTGCATTTAATAGGTTATTAAAGAAAGCGGACCCCCTCATATGAAGAGTTTTGTTACCCGGGTGTCAGTGGGAGAATTTTCTGCAGAAGGAGAGGGAAATAGCAAAAAACTGTCCAAGAAGCGTGCGGCAACCACTGTCTTACAGGAGCTTAAAAAACTCCCACCTCTTCCTGTGGTAGAAAAGCCAAAACTATTTTTTAAAAAACGCCCTAAAACAATAGTAAAGGTAAGCATGTACTTGTGAATACCCTTTTCTTTTACTTAATTACTGTAGTGATGGGCCACAACATGAAATTTTTGGTCAATACTGACCACATATGTGGTTTTTGCCCTATACAATCATAATAGAGCAGAAAAATTATATAGCATTTTTAATATACTTGTGTATGTTCATGTGTATTTATATAATTTAAATATTGTAAACACCACTGAGTTTCTAGTAACATGCTGTAGAGGTTTATAGCTTAGGAACAGATGTTACCCCACACGGCCTGCATGTGTAGTAGACTATATCATCTAGGTTTGTGTGAGTACACTGTGATGTTTACATGGAAACAGAAATCACGCAATGACATTTTCTCAGGATGCATCTCCATTATTAAGGGACATGTGACTGTAGTATGCTAGCTATAGGCTGTAGAAATAGGTTTCTTAAGACAGATCTCTGAAACAATGGAAGAAAATAGCTTCAGTCTCTTTTCTCCCTTCTTTTCTGTCCCCTCTATCCCTCCTTTCTTCTATCCCCCCAGACTTCTTTTCTTTCCTGTACCCTGTTCTAAATCAAGATGTAGATTGTGTGACTATAAATTAATGATAATATTATTCCTTTATGTATTTGTGCTTCTTAGCATCCATTTGTGTCTTGTTTAATATAATTCTCATCATGACCATGTAAAGTAGATAATATTATCCCTCATTTTATTCTGTTTTATTTTGTATGTGATGTGCATACATGTGTATATGCATGTTTCATGAATATAGGCAAGTGTGCTCCTGTGTGTGCATGTGTTCAGGTCTGAGGTTAACACTGGATGTCTTCCTTGATCAGTCCATTTATTTTTCGAGGAAGAGACTCTCAGTTAAACCTAGAGCTTACCAAATTTAGCTAGCTATCCTACTTAGAGGAATACCCAATGTCTGCCGTTATATACTAGGATTATAGGCAGGCCACCATGCTACAGGATATTTTTGTGGGCATTGGGGACCACTGTGGTCCTCATACATGGTCTGTAAAAAGATATTTCGTTTTGGGCAGCCATTTCACCAAAAATGACATGGAGACTTATTATTAATTATGAAAGCTAGGCCTTAGCTTAGGCTTGTCCCTTTAGCTCTTAAAACTTAAATTAATCCATATCTTTTAATCCACATACTTTGGTGTGGCTCAGTCACCTTTACTCTGTAGTGCCCATCCTGCTTCCCCCACACTGGATGGCCACTCTGCTAATTCAACTGTTTATTAAACCAATCACAGTGACACACCTTTGCACAGTGTAAGGAATATTCTGCAACAGTGGGCAGCAAACACTTTACCCTCTGAGCTATCTCTCAGCCACTATTCCTCATTTTCTAAGTAAGGCTTTACAAAGCAAGCTCAGATAATTTGCTGATTTCTGTTTGACCGTCTTGTGGCGTAGCCTGAACTATTCTGACCCAGTGTTTTGCAATAACAGCAGCAGCAGCAGCAGCATCGCCAGCAACATTGCCAGCAGTAACTTCTTAAGATAACATGATCTGTAACAGGGCACAGGATAATAGTCACATAATAATGCAGCGGGGATGACAGAAGCATCAAGTGGAAATTGTATAACACCCTCTGTGCCTGGCTTTGTCCCTTGCTGTGTATGCTTTGTCATGCTTAGTCCTCATGGTAGACCTCTGAGATCAATGTATCTGTTTTGTTTCTCTTCATTCCTCAACCTTGTCAAGGATGAATTCAGAACAGCTTTTCAAGGTGTTGTAACTAGTTCTTTTATTGGGTCATATTTTATTTACATTAAAAAGGCTTTTAAAAAAGTCAAAGTTGGGCATGGATGACTTAGCATTTAGTACAGACAGTGTCAAATGCTCAGTGCAGTGACCCAAGTGGAGCTGGAGTTCTGTGCTGCTGAGAAAGCCTCAGACTGCTGCATTTCAGTTCCTAACTGAGCTCACTTGTCACATTGGCATCAAGGATTCCCGGTAAGACCTAAGAGTCAGCCATGAGTTTCTGGTGTTTGACTTGTACAGGGATATGCTTTGTGTGTTTTTATAGGGTTTTCACCTTTGTGCCTCTCTTTTATTTGAAAGTGCATACATAATACAAAAATATATAACTACGTGGGTTTTTTTTTTTGTTTTATGAGAACTGACTTTGTTTTACTTAGAAGAAAATGTAAGGTGTGCCTTCCCTGAACTGCATTCCTTGTTTTATGTAGAGATAAATGGTAAAAACAAATGCACAAGGATCCTCTGATGATGAGCCACGGCAGATCTGAAGAAAAGTGCTGTGCTCGCATGTGCTCTGAGCACCTGGCGGAAAGTAGGGTGGCTGCTATGAGTGCTGCCTTTGCCGTCAGTTTTGAGCGTGACTTCCTGCCCTGAGCAAATTGCATAGTGTTTCTAATCAAGTGTGGATAATACTTGTACTTGCTTCATAAGATTGTCTTTACTTGAAACACTCCACAAAATGCATTAGTAACTATGAAATATTTTTAAATTACTGTTATAATAATTACTCAAATATTAATATGGTATATTATGTGATGCTGTCATATGAACGTAACCATAACCTATCATAAATTTTCTAATATAGTCTCTAGCTTTTCTATGATGAAAGAACAGTGCTTTATATAAAAATGGTCCCATAAGATTGATCACACTATCAAACTCGGGTCAATCTTAATAAACTAAGAATATTAAGCTGTTAAACTAGATAAAGATACGTACATTTCTAAGATGGTATAAAAATCTAATTCCCGCATTAGCTATAGCTACTGAAAAACTGTTGTTAGGATGTTATCTTCCAGATCCCAGGGACAGGGAAAACAGTGCTTTTATTATATTTATAAGCATGTTTTTCTGGAACATTCTCCAACCCTCTTGCTCCTAGGCTGGATGACCACCCTGCTCTCCGAGCCTCTTACTCTAGATTGGAAAACCACCCTGCATTCTTCCCTGCATACATCACACTTGGAATGACTTGTGCTATGTCTGTCTTATGTAAAATAAAACTTGGAGATTTTCCTAAATTTAGGCCATTTTGAGAAAGAAAGCTCTTACAGTGAGCTGGAATCTAGATGGTTTTAAATATAATTATATTGTAGACCAATAAATAGATTTTTGGAATATTATATGGAGTTTTTATTATTTACTTCATGTCTTTATATTGCTTACTCATCTGGGATATATGATTCCTTATGTTCAGTAGAAGTAAAGAAGATCGGTGATGAGTTACCTTCATTTTTCTTAAAATAATAAGACTATCACATTGTCTCATTATCCCTAGTGTTTCTGTGATGTATCATACAAGGGAGGCCATTTGTGTTTGAGGAACACAAGTTTCCACCCCAGAGTCAGGTTCCAGACCCAGTTCTTTCTACCCAGAGCATCCACTAGAAACTGGCTAATTGTGAATTCCTTTCGGATTTAAAGATGGTATATGGTGAATTCCTTTTGAATTTAAAGATGGTATATGGAGTGACCCTCTTAATGTGCACAGCTCATCAGATGACCTCCAGGATTTTATCTGTTTTTTATATAGTTGTCTTCTTTAAGATAAGCTTTCAAAGGAGGCTTTCCAGTATTGGAGATAAAATTTTCTGGATACAGCTTTTGTAAGAAGCTACCCGTAAGACTACCCGCACTGGTTTTTAGGATAATCTGAGACTTAATAGCTAAGTAATAACATAACTGTCAAGGGCATAGTAATCTCAATCAAGGAAAGAAATCAAGCCACTAATAATGTTCTCAGATTTCTATTTTCTGGTTCACTGTCACTAAAATCTCTATCAGTAGTTGTTCTTTGGAACATACAGACGTCTTTAGAAGACCCTGAGATTCAGCAGAAATAAAGACACTACAGACGGCCTCCTGTTGGAAGGACAGATTTATTTGAGTATCTTCATGTATGTGAAGTGTCATAGCTCCTTGACATTTTTATTAGGATCTCACTCAGACTTTTTAGGTGTGGTCTGTCCTTGGCATTTTCATCATCTCTTTTACAGTGGATCCTTTCCCAAAGCTTTTCCTTTTATTTCTGAGATCATAAGCACACCATTTCCTCCTCCTTTTTCCTTTCTCCATACGCTCCCTTATACTCATCTCACTCCCTTTCAAATTCATGGCCTCCTTTTTCCATTAATTGTTGCCACATGCATGTACATATGCATGTGTGCATATACATACATACATACATTCCTAAATATAACCTCAGTCTGTATAATGCAACTTGTATGCATATAGTTTCAGGGCTGGCCACTTGGTATTGGATAACCAATTGGTATGTTCTTCCCTGGGAAGAACCATTTCTCCCTCCCTGAGCATTCCTTAGTTGTGTAGGGTCGAGACCTCAGGATCTTCCCCGCACCCGCTTTGGCATATTGTTTGTATTCAGTTCATGTTTAGGCAGCCATATTGGCAAGTCTTTATAAATGTAGCTTCTGACTTTACTAGGAGACACAACCTCACAGCAAACTCCCTAATCCTCTGGCGCTTACAGTCTTACAGCCCTCTTTTCTGCCTTGAGTGTTCCCTGGGCCTTGGGTGCAGGATCTGTTTTGTACATACCCATTGGAATTGAGCTCCACAGTTTGCTCTTTGATTGGTTATGGCTTGCTTTAATGGTCTCCATCTGTTGTGAAGAGAAATTTCCTGGATGAGGGGTATTTATACCACAGGCATTTACCTGTGGGTATAAGGACAAATATTTAGGATGTAGTTAGGGATTATGATAGTTTCGTAAAGTGGTGGTTGTAGGTACTCAAAAGATCCATGCTTCCCTAACACTCGGTAGCTGCCTGGGTTTCTGGTACCAGGCATGATTTTATCTTGTTGAGGAGGTCTAAAGTGCAGGTAGAGAGTGGTTGGTTATCACCTAGGTATGTGAGCTGCTGCTACACCCTTAGAGTTCTTATGTCTTGCTGGTATTGGTTAGGATTCATAGGCAGCATAGCTGGATAGGACTGTTGGTTGTCACCCTCCTTTGGAAGCTTGCAGGGTGCTCTCTGGGCCTCGGAGGAGGCTTTCAGGTCAGTTCCAGCTCAAGGGCCTCTGAACCCTGTATCTGCAATGCATGGTATCTTGAGCAATAAGAGCTTACCTTCTACCTCTGGAGGGCAGCCATGGGCAATAGCAGTAGTCTGTGTGTTTTGGGAGTTCCTGACAACCCTGACCAACACCTCAAAAGGGGCTTCTCAGGCCTGGTGCTGGGAATTTTATTAGGTGGTCTTTGGCTCATGGAAGGAACATTGTCAGCCCACATGAGGAAATTGCATTTATACAGGTACTTACATGTAGTAAAAGGAGCAGGCTGCTTTTCGTTGCCCGGCTCCCGTCTAGCTTTACCCAAAATAATTACATGGAAACTGTATTCATTTAAACACTGCTTGGCCCATTAGTTCTAGTCTCTTTTTGACTAACTCTTGTAGTGTGGAGTTGCGGGCAGGCCTGCTTTTCACCTCACCCAGCTCCCGCATGGCTAGTTTAGTCCCAGAAATAACAACACACAAATTGTATTCATTTAAGCACTGCCTGGCCCATTATCTCTAGAGAGTTAGTTACTGACTAACTCTCATATCTTGATATTAACCCATTTCTAATAATCTGTGTAGCACCATGAGGTGGTGGCTTACCGGAAAAGATTCAGCATGTCTGACCTGGTGGCTGGCTCCATGACTTCTGTCTCACTGCCCTCTTCCCAGCATTCTGTTCTGTTTACTCCACCTACCTAATTTTCTGTCCTATCAAGGGGCCAAGGCAGTCTCTTTATTGACCAATGAAAATAACACAATAGACAGATAACCCTCCTTCATCATTTCCCCTTTTTCTGTTTAAACAAAAAAGAAAGGCTTTCATTTTAACATAGTAAAATTACATATAACAAAACAGTTATCAAGCAAGAATTACAGTCACAATATTTATAACTATATCTTTATCATAATAATGGAAAACTATAACTATGACTATCCATTCTTCAACTCCATCAAAGACTCCAGAATGATATAATATTACCTAAATAAACAAGAAGTAAGCAACTTCCAAAACTCTAGAAATGACAGAGACATCTTGCTGCCTGGACAGTCACCCAAAGTTCCTCTGTATCGTTGGGGGCACCCATCTTTGGCCTTCAGGCCCATAATATCCAGAGACATTTCCATGAAGCAGGAAATTTCAAAGGCAGTTCAGTCACTATCTGCTGTGTCCTGCAGAATGTCTCGCAGACTCTTTCATGAATCAAGAACCTCGAAAGATCATCACACCTTTAGGCAAGTTCAGCAGTCCTCTCTCTGCGGGTTCTCTGTGTCCAGTTTATACAACAGTTCAGGCAAGAGCAGTTTCTTGCCCAAATGGCTAACCAACTCCTAAGGAGCCTCTTCGATGCCCATCTTCCTCTTGAAGTAGATTGGTGTTGCCAGGAACAGACGTGTCTCATTGTCCTAAGTTATTAAAACATTAAATGCCATGTTTTGTAGTCTTTGAAAGATATGAAGAATGTCTCTCTGAAAATATATCTATGCACATCTAGAAAATCAAACTAACATTACTACAAGCTTGACTATTATAGATGATTATCCATTAACAACCTATATTTTTAATTATACATTGCATTTTTAAATGAACTATACAATCACAATACATCAATCAAGATCAGAAATATATATACATATAACAAAATTGACCTTAAAGTCCATACCAATGAAATTATTCATATCTATATCATATCCCCCTTTAAATGTAAAGGAACATTTATAAACAATATTTGGGAATATGGACGTAGTTATTTCTCTCCAAACTTCTTCCGGCTGTATAGGGGCACTGTTAATCAGGTCTTTCATGGTAAAACCTGTCTGCCAGGTTCATCTCAGTTGGCAATTGAGTGAAGTAATTTCTTGAGAGTGTTCACAGCAACCTTTCAGGAGGACGTGGTCTATCATACCATATTGGGATAGAAGCAATCCACAGGGTCTCATCCTCTGTGAAAACAAAAGGACCTCCTTTCCAAAGCATCATATTCTTAGACCCAAATTCTGAAGTCAAGGTATTTTCAAAATATCTATCTTGGATTAGTTCAGCAGCATTTATATACAAATATCTTTTAGCAGCTGTTGCTCCTTCCTCAGCATTCAAACAATTCAAAGAGAGCATAATAGCATACAGTATCAAGATTCTCTGTGTATTTTCCATCTTTATGCAGCTTTATTTTAACCTCTATTTCTTTTATTTTTACTTTTACTTTTAGAGACAGGTTCTCTGTATATCTTTGTCCTGGACTAACTCTGTAGACCAGGCTATCCTTGAACTCACAGAGATCTGTCTGTCTCTGCCTCCCCAGTGCTGAGATTAAAGGCGTGTGCTACCACACATTGAACTCACAGAGATCTGTCTGTCTCTGCCTCCCAGGCATTGGGATTAAAGGTGTGTACCACCACACCCTGAAGTCACAGAGGTCGATCTACCTCTGCCTCCCAAGTGTTGGGATTAAAGGTGTGTACCACCACACCCTGAAGTCACAGAGGTCAATCTACCTCTGCCTCCCAAGTGTTGGGATTAAAGGTGTGTACCACCACACCCAACTACTTTCTTTCTTCTGTTTTTTTACTTTAAGAACTTTAACTTTTAGACTGCATATATTTTTAACACACTGTAAAACATTTAGAGGTTTTCTTCATCTTTGAGTCTCTCTTTCTGTATATCTCTCTTTTTCTGACCACATGAGACTTTAAGGAGAGGATTAAAGCCATGGCTTTGACAGCTAGATCCAGCCCATTTCTTAACTTTCCAGCCTCATGGCTGAGATACCAGCCAGAGCTGTGTTCACTGCCACAACTCTATGGCATTTCAAGGTCCTTGCTAGCAAGCAAGCTGTAGTATTCTGCTCACAGACCACATTCAGTCGGACTGCCTGCCTGAAAGAGTCAGAGTTTGCCCTGGCAGGACAGCCCAGAAAGCCGGCATTTTAAAACAGCACAGCTTTTTTCCTGCTACGGCTGAAAACCGAAAAGCATGCGTTCAGCTTTTTGTCAACACCATTTAAGTGTTTTGTAACAGGACCTTTTAAAAGAGCTGCAAGGTTTTGCAGCTGAAGCTGAGTCAGGAAGCCTCCCTTAGATGAGAGTGCTTGTTTGCCTCTAGCAAACAGAGCAGACCTGAGAAATTGCTGCTACCAACAAAACATGCTTTACTCTATTCTTTCCCAAGCTTTCTCAAGCTTTCTGTGGATTCAGTTATCCACGTTGGGCGCCAAACTCTCACATCTTGCTTTAACCCATGTCTAGTAATCTGTATTGCCACTTCACTGTGACTTACTGGCATGAGTCTAGCCACTGTCCGTCTGGGAGAGGAGAGCCATGGCGTCTGCCTGACTCTGCTTTCTTTCTCCCAGCACCTGTTTGGTCTACTCCACCTATCTACATTCTGCCCTATCAAAAAGCCAAGGCAGTTTCTTTATTTAACCAATGAAAGTAACACATAGACAGAAGACCCTTCTATACAACTTACATGTATCACAGTTTTTGTTTTAGTTAATAGTATGATTCCTTTTGACCTTTTTAGACAGTCTTACTGATATTTTACTTTTTCCTCCTTTTTTTTTTTTTGAAACAAGGTTTCTCTGTAGCTTTGGTGCCTGTACTGGAACTAGCTCTTGTAAACCAGGCTGGCCTCGAACTCACAGAGATCCACCTGCCTCTGCCTCCCAAGTGCACCACCTCACGGGTTCCCTCCTTTTTTATTTAACCTCCTCCCAGTCCCAAATTAGAGACCCTACTTTTCTCTACTGATCACTTATACTTTGCAGGTGACCCTTTATAATTTATTTAATCTGTAGTTTTGTATATGGTAGGCCTTACAAGAGCTAACCATCTCCATTGCTCTCTCGTGTCCAGCCTAAACAATTTCAGTTGTGAGATTTACAGTCTTTTTTTTTCCCCAGTACTCAATGCCTTAGACATATTCTCATCAGTTTAGTGAATTAGGTACAACTTCCAAGTACAGAGTATGAAATGTTTTGAGAGTAGGGAAAGATACTTTTAAAAATATTTTTAATTAATTCTTTGGGAATTTCATATAATGCATTTTGATATATTCACACCCACACCTTCCCCCAAATCTCCATATATCTATCTCCTATCTCCCCATCTCCCCTAACTTTATGTCCTTTTCTTTTTTTATTGATTTTTATTGAGCTCTACATTTTTCTCTGCTCCCCTCCCTGCTTCTCCTCTCCCCCCTTCAGCCCTCCCCCAAGGTCTCCATGCCCCCAATTTACTCAGGAGATCTTGTCTTTTTATACTTTCTATTTCCCATGTAGATTAGATCTTTGTAAGTCTCTCTTAGTGTTCTCATTGTTGTCTAAGTTCTCTGGAATTGTGGTTTGTAGGCTGGTTTTCTTTGCTTTATGTTTAAAAGCCACCTATGAGTGAGTGAGTACATGTGATAATTGTCTTTGTGTGTCTGGGTTACCTCACTCAAAATAATGTTTTCTAGCTTCTATCCATTTTCCTGCAAAATTTAAGATGTCATTTTTTTCTACTGTGTAGTACTCCATTGTACTACATTTTCCTTATCCATTCTTCAGTCAAGGGGCATTTAGGCTGTTTCCAGGTTCTGGCTATGACAAACAATGCTGCTATGAACATAGTTGAGCACATGTCTTTGTGGCACAATTGAGCATCCTTTGGATATATACCCAAAAGTGGTATTACTGGGTCTTGAGGAAGGTTATTCCTAATTTTCTTAAAAATTGCCACACTGACATCCAAAGGGGTTGTATGAGCTTGCATTCCCACCAGCAATGCAGAAGTATTCCCCTTTTCCCACAACCTCTACAGAATACATTGTCATCAGTGTTTTTGATCTTGGCTAATCTTACAGGTGTAAGATGGAATCTCAAAGTTGTTTTGATTTGCATTTCTCTGATGACTAAGGATGCTCAACATTTCCTTAGGTGTCTTTCAGCCATTTTAGACTCCTCTGTTAAGAATTCTCTGTTTAGGTCTGTACTCCATTTTTTTTTATAGGATTATGTGTTCTTTTGGTGACCATTTTTTTTGAGTTCTTTGTATATTTTGGATATCAGACCTCTGTCTGATGTGGGATTAGTAAAGATCTTTTCCCATTCTGTAGGTTGTCATTTTGTCTTGTTGATTATGTCATTTGATTTATAGAAGCTTTTCAGTTTTAGGAGATCCCATTTATTAATTGTTTCTCTCAGTGTCTGTGCTGCTGGAGTTATATTTCGGAAGTGGTTCCCTGTGCCAATGCGTTCAAGTGTACTTCCCACTTTATCTTCCATAAGGTTCAGTGTGGCTGGCTTTATGTTGAGGTCTTTGATCCATTTTAACTTGAGTTTTGTGAATGGTGATAGATATGGGTCTATTTCCATTCTTCTACATGTTGATATCCAATTATGCTAGCACCACTTGTTAAATATGCTTTCTTTTTTCCATTTGATATTTTTGCTTCTTTGTAAAATATCAGGTGTTCGAAGATGTGTGGATTGATATCCGGGTCTTCTATTTAGTTCCATTGGTCCTCCTGTCTGTTCTTATGCCAATACCAGGCTGTTTTCAGTACTGTAACTCTGTAGTAGAGCTTGAAGTCAGGGATTGTGATGCCTCCAGAAGTTCTTTTATTGTACAGGATTGTTTTGGCGATCCTGGATTTTTTTCTTTTCCGTATGAAGTTGAGTACCATTCTTTTGAGGTCTGTAAAGAATTTTGCTGGGGTTTTGATGGGCATTGCATTGAATCTGTAGATTGCTTTTGGTAAGATTGCCTTATAATCCTTTTAAAAAACTTATTTTGTTTTTGTGTATGCACATATGTGAAGGTCAGAGGACAATTTGGAGGGCTCAGTTCTTCCTTTCCCCAATATGGATTTTGATGACTGAGTTTTGGGCATCCTGCTTGTGCATCAGGTGCCTTACCCACTGAGCTATCTCACTGGCCCTGATGTTTGCAGTCTTTTACTCTTTTCCTAGTTTCTCCTTTACCCCAGTGGTTCAGTTCAGTCTTCAGAGTAACAATTCTCAAGTGTGCTTCTGTGTGCCATACCATGTGTTCCACATTGTTGCTGAGTAAATCACAGTCACCTCCATTTCAGTGTCCAGAATTTGTCATGTTCTGTTGTAAATCTTCCTTCATCTAATAGCTGGCAGCACCAACTATCTGAAGCTGAGGTTTCTTTTTACCTTTGTGTCCAGTAAATCATCAGATCCTGTTGGTACGTCACCTAAATATTTCTCTAGTTCTTGCCATCCCTTGTAAGTCAGGTGACAATGTACTTTATAGTTGGCACTACTCAGGAATGTTTTTAGTTCAGGCATTCAAGGCCAGCCTGACGACATAGTAAGCTACCACTTTTGTCCTCCTATCTCTGAGCTTCTGTTATTGGTTAGGGTTGCTATTGCTGTGATTAAACACCATGATTAAAAACAACTGAAGACGGAAGGGTTTGTTCAGCTTAAGTTTCCACATCACAGTTCATCAAAGGAAGTTAGAACAGTACTCAAGCAGGGCAGGAACCTGGAGACAGGAGCTGAGGCAGAGACCATGATGGGGTGCAGCTATTGGCTTGCTCATCATGGTTCTTATAGAACCCAGTACCACCAGCCACAGTAGACTGGGCCCTCTGGCACCAATCACTAATCAAGAAAATCCCTGCAGGCTTACCTACAGCCCGACTCTATGGAGGTGTGTTCTTTATTGAGGCTCCCTTCTCTCAGACATCTCTAGCTTGTATCAGTTGACTTAAAACCAAGCTCACCTTCTTACCTGTTGGACGTTGCAGATTTCCCGAGCTGGTGGGTGAATATTCATATTTCACCATGGTCTTAATATGCATCTACCAAGTTCTAATGAAGTTAATTAGTCTTTCTTTCCATTTCCATTCTTGTGATACATCTGTTTATCACTTTTTACCCATTTTCCTAATATTTTTTTAGGAGTTTCTAACAGTATGTTTTGGAACCTGGACCAATCTTTTTAGAGTTATATGTTGCAAGTGTCTGCTCACGGCTCATGTCTTTCTGTCCTTCTTTGTTTCTATTGCTGCTTGGGAGGGACCCTCCCCCACCCCGAGGGATCACCCAGTTTTAAAGTATAAGCAATTTCGCTTTTCTCTACTATCTCTGAACCCCAGTCCCATAGAAGCCTAGATGTTGGGTCCATTTTACAAATTTCTGTTGTAGGTCTTTCTAATGACTCCAATTTACCCAGCAGTCAGTTCTGGTGTGCTGGGAGTGCACTAGAGACACGGTCCTTTTCCCGGGGTCTCATAAGTTTCACAATCAAGATTCTGAAATCTTTCTGAAATTCTTTTTTTTAGGCTGGACCTGAGTATGGTCAAGGAATGAACCCCATCAGTCGCCTGGCCCAAATCCAACAGGCCAGAAAGGAAAAGGAGCCTGATTACGTCTTACTTTCGGAACGAGGGATGCCTCGCCGTCGAGAGTTTGTGATGCAGGTATTTTTAGCCGTCACAGTAAATGTTTCTGAAGTCAGTGAAAAGACTGCGGCAGTCCCAGGGTGGCCCAGGGCTGTGGTGGAGCAGGCCGGGCCTGGGAGGCTGTGGAACTGTGTTTACACTGTACAGCATTCATTCCTTTTAGGCTCACCTATCAACTTGGAAACATGCTGGTGTCAAGGACATGTCAGATAGACAGCATGGGATTTGGAAGGGCCTGTGAGTTCACATGGTTATTTACTGCAGAGTTTATCATTTGATGTCTGTCTCTTAACCTTCCATGTTACATTTTACAGCCAGGGTGATTGACTATTACGGTCAGAGACAAAGGGAATTAGAAACAAATTAAGAAGAGGAGATGTAGGGATGGAAGTGGGCCAAGGGCATAAGGTTACAGAGCCCTCTGGAAAATTAGAATGTCTGGCCTGGCCAGTTGACCATGGCAGGGACTGAGGGAGAGACCTAACTCTGTTTTGCAGCCAAGAAACTTGAAGACTGTTTGCTCTGTATGAGCTAGGAGTCAGGTCAAATACCCAAATTGCCTTGTTCTTTTCAAGCCTGCCTGGACCCATCTATGTTTGTCACTTCAAGCCATACTCTTGAAGTAATCTTGGTTTTAATTTTTTTTTAATTAAGAAACATATCCAGGGCTGGTGAAATAGCTAAGTGACTAAGAGTATGTACTCCTGTAAGAGTGTGTACTCCTCTCCTCGTGCAGAGGGCCTGAGTTCAATTTGTAACATTCCATCAGATAGTTCGTAACATCACAACCAGCAGTTCGTGACTGCCTCTAACTACAGCTCCAGGGGATGAGGGGTTTCAGACACTGCTGGTCTCTTTGGGCACCTACACTTGTAGTCATATACGTACACAAAGACAAGAACAGCGTGCATGCACATACACACACACACACACACACACACACACACACACTCGCATGCGCGCACACATCCATGCACTTGAAAATAAAATAAATCTTTAGACAGAACACTGAACAGTGGGAAGAAAATAGTAAACTGGGCCCCACCCAGCAAGTAGGGTCTGTGCCACACTGCTCAGCGTGACTTCTCACTGTCCCCCTGATTTCTTTATCCCTCCATAGAAATTTTAAAGCTAACTTCTAACCTTGTTGTTTTAGACTTAACCGAGTGCATAGCTCTGAAAATTATGATATTTTTGCAGTAATATTTATTAGAAGATACTAATAACCAGTGTATACTTAAATTTTCTTTATTGTGTTTGAACTTTAAAATTTTTCTCTTGTGAAAGAAACTTAGAGTGAAACCCAAGGATCTTACTTTTTATACTATACAGATAAAATGAACAACAGTTTACTAAGTATTGACTACATATCAGGTATCTCAGCATCCAAATATGGATCCTCGTATTAAGTTTTGCAATTCTGTATGTAGGCGATACCGGATATTGATATACGGGACCATAGTAAACATTTACTATGTCGTTGTTGTTTTCCTGTCAGACCTCTGGAAAGCCCAAGGTTCCAAGCTAGGAGTTTTCCTGTGGTTAGTAACGGACGGTGTCTAGATGTCATTAGGACCCAGGGCAGTGCTCTGACATCTTCACTACAGAGAATGTATTCATTGCTTTTGCTGTTATAGTCTTAGTTCTTAAGAAGTCAAGGATCTGCTTAGTAAATACCACAGGTTGAAAATACAGACATGTATTTGGATATATCTGCTTTGGGCTGTGTTATATAGTTTCTTTTCCATGGAGTGTACTGAATACCAACTTTGGGAGAGGAGTTCAGAGTGTATTTGACTAGCTACCATTGTATGGGATTCATAAACATTCAAGTCAAATGGGGACATTTTGCTATGCTTTTACACTGGATTCAAATGTGTTGCCCTCTCTCCTGGATGCTCCAGTAGATTTATTACAATATTATAACAACCTTATTAAAGGAAAGACTTTTGTATAAACTCATTAAGAAGTATTATTATGGTATAGTTGAATATAGAAGAATATATATCTAGAAATAATATGTTTGTTTTTATCTATGATGCCTCCCCAAATTGAGTTTGTATGTTACAAAATGAATACAAGTTACTTACGCTGATTACTGAATAAAGAAAAGAAATTTTTTTGATGACATTATTTGGATAGTTCCAAAGCAAATTTATTTCTTGGGGGTAGGAGTATTGTTGGGGGTTCAGCTCATGTAAATGATTAAAGAAAAAATTTGATCATCTTATATCTGTGACATAATAGAGAGGTGCTTTGCTCAGGCATTAATATTTTAGTGTAAAATCTTATTTGTAATTTTATAATCTCTGAGCTTTGTTGGAAGATGGCCCATGTGCATCTTTTACTTTTATAATGAAGTGATTCTTTGAGCTGCCATTGTGTTCGTTTAACAAGGAATGAGAATCTCAGCAGTGTGTCCTTTCAGCCCTGGATGACTCTGGGCTAACAACTCAGACTATTGAGTTAACTGCCCACCAGTCAGTTGTGTGAGGCAAGGGATGGGTGAGGAGGGAACATGAGTCTGGGAAACACCTGTTAGGAAGGAAAAACGTCTTAAGAAAAGATCAAAATAGGTCAGGTGGAAACCTGGCAGACACAGACAAACGGTTGGTGCCAGGATAGGGACAGCACTGCAGTCAAGACCAAAGGCAGGAGCCTGGGTCTGGTGGGCATCAGGCCTGCAGAGGTAGATGTGGGGTTGAAGCGGGGAAGCTGGACGGAGAGTCAGTGAGGTGTGTGTAGTGTGTGATAGCAGGGGAAAGCTGTTCAGCAGCTGCTTGCGGCTTGCTCAGTGATCTTTGGTTTCTGTTTACTTTGGTGAGCATTTTGACCCCCCCTCCCCTCCCCCAGAGAAGCAGAGGAGGTTTTTGACGCAGCTGGTCTAATCTTTTCACCAACAGTTGTTCCAGAGCAGTGTAAGGGCTGGTCAGTCTGGGGAGCGAGCCAAGCCCTGGAAAAAGAGCAGGTATTAGAAGGGAATAGCTGAGGATGAGAACACATCTTCCTTGGGGCTTGTGCTGAGGTCAGGGTCAGGCCAGCACTGATAGGGCAGGGACTTTGAGTTCACGCTGCTCCAGGGACTGCCATGAGTGTCTGGTACAGCAGTGCTTCTCAGCGCAGCCCACAGAAGGCCATGCACTGGCGTCAGGTGGGCCTTCTCACCTGGGAGAAAAGCACAACCTGTCTGAAACCACACGTTTGCACGAGGTGTGAGAGCTTTACAGCCGCTCTGCGGTGAATGCTTTTGTAGTTTCTCATGCTACAGCAGCTGTCTTTTAGGCTCCACTCAGGTTCCTCGGGAGTGCATTTCTTTACTAATCACTTGCATGCTTCTGTTTTAGTTTCTATTTTGTTGTCTTTGTGTTGTAGATACCATTTTTTTAAAACAATCTCTTTTCATTTTATGTTCCAACCCAAGTTCCCACTCCCTTATTTCCTCCCACTCCTCAGAGAGGGTAAGGCCTCCCATGGGAGTCAACAAAGTCTGGCACCTCACTTTGAGGCAGGACCAATGCCCTCCCCCCCTATATCTAGGCTAAGTAAGGTAACCCTCCAATGAGAATGGACTCCAAAAAAGCCAGTTGAAACACAGGATAAATCCTGGTACCACTGCCAGTGGCTCCACCGACTGCCTAAGCCACACAACTGTCTCCCACATTCAGAGGGCCTAGTTTGGTCAAGTTCCCCCACTGTCAGTCCAGAGTCAGTGAGTTCCCACTATGTCAAATTAGCTGTTTCTGTGGATATCCCCCTCATTGTCTTGACCCTTTTGTTCAAATTATTGCTCTTTCCTCTCTTCATCTGAACTCTGGGAGCTTGGCCCAGTGAATAGCTATGAATCTCTGCATCTGCTTCCATCAGTTACTGGATGAAGGTTCTATGATGACAATGAAAATAGTCATCAATCTGTTTACAGGGGAAGGCCAGTTCAGGCACCCTCTCCACTATTGCTTGGGATCTTTCCTGTGGTCATCCTTATGGATTCCTGGTAATTTCCCTAGTGTCAGGTTTCTCAATAACCTCATAATGGCTTCCTCAATCAAGACATCTCTGTTCTTGCTCTCATCTCTGTCCTTCCCCCATCTTGACCATCCTGTTCCCTCACATTCTCCTCCTCTCTCCCCTTCCCCTCTCCTGTTCCCTTTTCACCCTCCCCCCCCCCTCTCATGCTCTCAATTTACTCAGAAGATCTTATCTATTTCCCCTTCCCAGGGGGATTCATGTATATCTCTCTTAGGGTTCTCCTTGTTAACTAGTTTCTCTGGGGTCATGGACTATAGGCTGGTTATCCTTTTACAATATCTAAATCCACTTACAAGTGAGTATGTACTATGTTTGTCTTCCTGGGTCTAAGTTACCTCACTCAGCTTGGTGTTTTTTAGTTTCATCCATTTGTCTGCAAATTTTGAGATATTGTTTTTATTGTGTAAATGTACCACATTTTCTTTATCCATTCGTTGGTTGAGGGGTATCTAGGTTGTTTCCAGATTCAGGCTATTATGAATGATGCTCCAATGAACATAGCTGAGCAAATGTCCTTATGGTATGAGTATGCATTCTTTGGATATTGTTCAAGAGTGGTATTGCTGGGTCTTGAGGTAGGTTGATTCCCAATTTTCTGAGAAACTGCCATACTGATTTCCAAAATAGTTGTACAAGATTGCACTCCCACCAGCAATGGAGGAGTGTTCCTCTTACTCTACATCCTCTCCATCATAAACTGCCATTGGTATTTTTGTAGATCCATTCTTTTTTTTTCCTTGTGGAAATGATGGTATTTTATTTCAGTGAATGGGGCTCGGACAAATAGATGCAAGACATGAAAATACACTCAAAGTAAGTCATAGTCATGTTTGATAGCCAAAAACTATAAAACTCTTGGAAGATCTGAACAAATTTTCATGACATTGGATTAAGCAAGAGCTATCTAATTATGATATTAAAGCTTCAAAAGACAGAAACAAAAATAAATAGGACTTTATAAAAATGGAGAAAACCATTTGGTCTTCAAAGAATGCTACAAAAATTGAAAAGATAATTAAAGATTGATAGAAAATATTTCCATACCATACCACCTTCAAAATACGTCTAGAAGACATAAAAATAGTTACAACTAAAAAATATTTATTCAATCCAATTTAAAGTGATCAAATGATATAACTAAAATTTCTCCAAAGAAGACTCTAGCATAACAGATGAGCACATGAAAATCACCCAGTTTTTGATTACTAGAAAAATACAAATCAAGTTCACAGTGACCTA
The DNA here is from genome assembly GCF_982192425.1 of Myodes glareolus. Lineage (NCBI taxonomy): Eukaryota > Metazoa > Chordata > Mammalia > Rodentia > Cricetidae > Myodes > Myodes glareolus. The sequence goes on along the minus strand of NC_142041.1, from coordinate 62,007,629 downwards.
CCCTGTAACATCTACTGAGAGCTGAAATCAATCAAAAAAGCAAGTAGGGAAAAATAGGTGTTGTATGTTGACAAGGGCATGGAGAAAGTCATCACATTTTCGTATGTGCAGGAATACAAATGCCTCAGCCATGTGGGCACAAGCTTTGACATTCTTCCCCCCCCCCTTTTTATTGATTTTTATTGAGCTCTACATTTTTCTCTACACCCGTCCCTGCCTCTCTCCTCCGCTTCAGCCCTCTTCCATGGTCGCCATGCTCCCAGTTTACTCAGGAGATCTTGTCTTTTTCTATTTCCCATGTAGATTAGATCTATGTATGTCTCTCTTAGTGTCCTTATTGTTGTCTAAATTCTCTGGGATTGTGGTTTGTAGGCTGGTTTTCTTTGCTTTATGTTTAAAAACCACCTATGAGTGAGTAATATGATAATTGTTTTTTCTGGGTTACCTCACTCAAAAAAATGTTTTCTACCTCCATCCCTTTGCCTGCAAAATTTAAGATGTCATTTTTTTCTGCTGTGTAGTACTCCGTTGTGTAAATGTACCACATTTTCCTTATTTAATCTTTGATCAAGGGGCATTTAGGCTGTTTCCAGGCTCTGGATATGACAAACAAAGCTGCTATGAACATAATTGAGCACATGTCCTTGTGACACAATTGAGCATCCTTTGGATATATACCCAAAAGTGGTATTACTGGGTCTTGAGGAAGGTTATTCCTAATTTTCTGAGAAATCGCCACATAGACATCCAAAAGGGCTGTATCAGCTTGCATTCCCACCAGCAATGCAGAAATGTTCCCTTTTTCCCACAACCTCTCCAGCATAGGTTGTCATCAGTGTTTTTGATCTTGACCATTCTTAGAGGTTTAAGATGGAATCTCAGAGTTGTTTTGATTTGCATTTCTCTGATGACTAAGGATGCTCAGCATTTCCTTAAGTGTCTTTCAGCCATTTTAGATTCCTCTGTTAAGAGTTCTCTGTTTAGGTCTGTACTCCATTTTTTATTGGATTGTTTGTTCTTTTGATTACCAATTTTTTGAGTTCTTTGTATATTTTGGATATCAGACCTCTGTTTGATGTGGGATTGGTGGTGAGTAGATTCCATTTCTCAAAAGTGATTGCTTTACTAAAGCTTAAAAGTAGTGATGGGAATTGTAGCTCAAATCAAACTGAAACTAATAAATAGCTAATTATACTCAACTGTGGAAGCCAGACAGGAATGTGTATGTTCTGGATCAGGACGAACAACATCTATTAGGGTTGTAGACAAGAACCAAAACTGCAAAATATTGTTAAAGTCACCACACTGTCCACCTGGAAACTGTATTTACCTGTGCATATGTGCAGTCATTGCTAATATCCAGTTGATTATCAGTGAAATTTTTTGAAAGTGGCATGAAGCTGTTCGAGTTTATTTATTTATTTATTTTTATTTTGGTTGTTAAATTGTTCTCTTATTTTTTTTGTTAATTGCTCAGTCAAGTTCATTATTGCTCCATACATTATCCTCCCCTCTTTTAAATTTAAATTTAAGGTATAAATCTTCTTTACATGCCAATCCCAGTTTCCTTTCCCTCTCCTCCTCCCACTGGAGTTTCAATTCATTTTACCATGTTCTCTTTCATTTCATTTTAAATTTATCTACCTGTCTATCTATTTTACATTTCAACCACAATTCCTCTCCCTCCTCTCTTCCCAGCCCCCCACCCAACATGGAACTTTATTTTTTTTTAATATTTTTTATTTTAAATAAAGTGATGTCTGGTAACATAACCCAACTTATCAGACATGAATTATATGTTGGGGTTTCTTGTTTACTTTCTAGTAGCTTTTAAGAATGTGAATTAGTAGAAATTAACTCTTACTTTCTAAAGGGAACTCCTACATAGGAGCTGTTTCATATTTTCCTGTGTTGTAATTTTGCTTTTTCCTGTATGTGTTGAGGAGGAGGGAGTGGGGCATACATACATGCATGCATACAAACATACATACATATTATATATACGTATATATACGGGGAGAGAGACGCATCTCTGTGTGTACAGACCTGAGGCTGACGTCAGGACTCAGTAATGCAGGGTCTCCCAGTTAAACCCAGAGTTTGCTGCTGCTATTACCTAGTCCCAGCTTGCTCTGGGACTACCTTCTTGGCCTTCCGCTTTCAAGGCTCACATCCTAAGAGAATCATCACACCCTGTGCACACACTCCTTGTGTAGATTCTCTGGGACCCAAGTGCCTGTGCGTAGCCAATGTTTAACTAACACTGAACCATCAATCTCCTCCTTTTCATTTTTCATTCATATATTTTAAAAAGCAAAAGTACTTTAATAAACTCAGGTTTATCTGCCCTTTTCTTATGATAGCTGTATAAAAATTCAGATAAGCAAAGAAGTACTATGCCTTACTATTCTCAAACAAAAAATAAAAACCATGTCTTTGCTTAGCACTTCGCTGTACTATATAAACTCTAGAATTGTCAGATAGTGTAAAATACATGTGAGAGTTCGATAGGAATTCAGTGAATTTACAGATCAATTGACACATGAATTACTTTATTACTATTGCCTGTAACCTATAAACATGACACATTATACTATTTATTAGTATTTTCTCTTTTAAAGATTTATTCATAATTTGTATTTTGTATGTAAAAAGTATTTTGCCTGCAGAGATCAGCAGAGGGCACCCAGGGAGCTAGAGTTACAGTTGCGGGCCTCCTTCTTGGGTGTTTGTAAACTAACCTGAGTCCTCTGTAAGAGCAGCAATATTTTAATGTCATTTTGTAGATTCCTCCTTATAGTTTCACTTTTCTTTTTTTAATAATTTGTCTTTTTATTTTATGTGCATTGATGTTTTGCCTGCATGTATGTCTGTGTGAGGGTATCAGATCTTGGAGTCACAGACAGTTGTGAGCTAACATATGGGTGCTAGGAATCGAACTGAGGTCCTCTGGAAAAGTGGTCAGTGCTCTTAACCACTGAGCTGTCTCTTCAGTCCATAGTTTCACTTTTCAATTTAATTTTTTATGACTTTATTTCTAAAACAGTTCTACTCAATTCAGCAAACGTGTGTATAAGATGACTCACATATATTTAAGTACATGTGTGTGTGCACATTATGCTTAAATTGCTTATAAGCAGGGTTTTTTTGGCTTGTTTTTGTTTTTGTTTTGTTTGTTTGTTTTGTTTTTGCTTTTCAGGACAGGGTTTCTCAGTAGCTTTGGAGCCTGTCCTGGAACTAGCTCTGTAGACCAGGCTGGCCTTGAAGTCACAGAGATCTGCCTGCGCTAGCACTGCCCGACTGATTCTCTTCATTTCTGAGCACTAGTGAGGCATAGTTGTTGGTATTCCTATTGTACTGATGCAGAGTCTGCAGGCCAGGGAGCTGTTAAATAGCAGCGGCTTAGGCACGGTGGGGGGGGGGGAGACACCACGTGGTTGAATTTCCTAAGTCTTTTTCTTCACCGCAGTACTATACTCAGCCTTAGATTCATTTTCTTTAGGAACTATTTAATATGCTCTTTTCCTTACTAGATATTGAACCCAGGACCCTGTCTCTGTTAGGAAGTATTCTACCACTGAGCAGTGCCTCTAGTCCTAATAGAAACCCATATGAAGTTTGGACATTAGTGAATTTCCCCTTTGTCAGTTTCCTGCTGGAAATAAAGAGTTCTAAATGAAGTTAGAATAAATGCTATGTTGATATAAACTTTATTTTGTATTTGCTTAAATGAGTATGATTTAAAAGCTCAAATAATGTAGAAATATTTAAGGAAGTAAAAGGCTTAGCAGAATGCCACCTGAGATGACCACCAGAATCTGAGGACCGTTTCCCCATATTTTCTCCATGTGTATTTTCACTTGTATATATAAAATTTACATGAGTGAGATTTTACCTTTTTTATTTTGGACTAACCTTCACATTTTTTTGAGTTCTGTGCATTGCTTTATAATGTCAGGATTTCCCGTTTGCTAATACAACTAATTAATTTCTTCAACCTCAATAGGTCAAGGTGGGCAATGAAGTTGCTACTGGAACAGGACCTAATAAAAAGATAGCCAAGAAGAACGCTGCAGAAGCGATGCTGTTACAGCTTGGCTATAAGGCATCCACTAGCCTTCAGGATCAGCTCGACAAGGTAGGGATGGGCATTGATGTACCTGTGCCTCCTGTCTGACCTGAAAGTGATTAACATATGCTGATCTCATCTGCTCTCACAGTTGACTTGAATTTTAATTTCCTTGAGGCAATGCTTTGTGAGATTTTGCTGCTAGAAACTGGCATCCACTTGTGGGGAAGGTACAGTGTTGGTGAACAATAATAAGTCTATGATTGGAAATGCTAGGGTTTCTGTGTGATAGTTCATACCAATATGATATTGTCTGACTGCTTGGCTTCCTCTTCTCTGTATTGTGCTGTTAGGGACAGGAGCTGTTAGTCTTTGTTTCTGGAATACTGCTGGAAACACTGGAAATAAAAAGTTTACCTTAGTCCTTTAGGGCAGGAGTTATATTAGGCACACTCTCTATAAACCAGTTTTATTTATTTCTTTCTGCTTATTTTAAACTTAAAGGTAAACTGAGAGAGTATTTATTTTTCTCCCAAGACCCTGTTCATATGCCTTTATTTCTTCTGCAGAGCTAATGACATCATTAGCACCTGCCTCTGTTGTCGGGGCCTGAATTCAGGGTGTAGCAGATAGGGTGAAGAGAAAGAAATTGAATTAATTTTCTTTTTTATTATTGTTTTGTTATCTACACTTATGAAGAAATTATTTGTATTAAGCATTTTGTTTACACAAAAACAACAAAACAGGTTTAACATGCCCTTTATAAAGGTAGTTTTCCTTTATATTATATTTTATTTTCTATGTGTTACACTTTCCTTTCTCAAGGACTCCATTTTGGAGAGAGCCTTAGTTTCCGCAGGGGACACTCCTTAAGCTTAGAGGGAGAAACGACATCTTCTGGTGAACACTTAGCTGTACTTTTCTCAAGGCTACTCCCATTCATTTCAGTGTTTAAAAAATTCATTTGCCTGTGTGATGGAGATTACAATTCTGGGGATTTTTGTTTGTTTGTTTGTTTGTTTTGGCTTGGTTAGTCAATATTTTTTCTCCTTTAAAAAGTATTTGTAATACAAAATATGGCATATGTTTGCATTTCAGTAGATTTAGGTTATGTATATGTTTTAATTAACACGATTATATTGACTTAAAACTATGAGAACTATAAAAATATGTCAAAATAAGCCATTTTAGAGACATTTATTTGTATATTAAGTGAAGAACAAAACAAAACAGTATTTCCTTTGAGAAGCCTTTTGTTTGTTGTATTTTTAGTATATTAGCAAGTGTTCTTCAGAAAAACAGAACCTGCAAGATGTGTGCACATGTATACGTGGGTGTGTATGAGTGTGTGCATGCGTGCACCCTGACTATGCACATGTATGTTTGCGTGTGTGCGTGCACATTTGTAAATATACACAGACTTGGGTAGTTTACAGTCTGTGGGAGGGCCTAGCACGCTGGGGACTCAAGAAGCAGTCCCACTTCAATCCATAGACAGGCGCTGGAGAATTCCTTCCTGAGGGAAATCAACCCTTTGTTTCATTGACACTATCAACTGACTGCATGTGGTCCTCCATATTGTGAAGGGTAGTATGCTTTACCTAAAGTCCACCAGTTTAAATGAACAGCTCGGCCCAAACTTCCTTAGAAATATACCAAATAATGTTTTACCAAATACCTGAACTCTGGATGTATGAAATCCACCCTCACACTCACACCTACTCAATGCCAGATACTTAGAACTTCCAAGGTAACAGGTGGATTGAAACCTAGTCCTTACTCTCAAGGAACTCGGCCATTAAGTATTGGGAATGAGGCATTTTGATCATATTGCAAAGAGAGGGAAGGGAGATCAGTCAGTCACTGTTTGAATGCAAAGTAAAGGGTTTAAAGAATTGTTCATTTAAGATTTCAACTTAATCTAGTTATGTCCATAAAAAGTGATTCTCTCAGAAGTATGGAAAATGGATTTGACCTGAGAGGCAGAAAGTAGGGGAGGCAGCCAAGGAAGCTATTAGAATTGTTTAGATGTGGAGGATCTGAACAAAGAAACTGGTGGTGGGCATAAGGAGAGAAAGAGCTCAGGGATATTTTATATGTGTGTTTGTTAAGATTCAAGTTTAAATAATATGTGTGGTGGGCACATAAGGAAAGGGAGCCAGAGGATGACTTTTGCAGCCAGGTGGTAGTCTGAGCAAAGACGTCAGCTGGGAGGGTGGAGTGTATTGTGCAGTGCCAGCTTTTGACCAACTGATGACTCGGGTCTTCTCGGAGAACAGCAGGTGCTTTTAGCCACTGAGTTGTTTCTCCAGCCCGGCCAGTCTTCCCCAGCTCTGCATTCATCCTGGTGTTTCTTTCCTTTCCTCCTTGCGCAATTCATGCATAGTCATCGTATTTATAGTCCGTTCCCACTGGATTCTAACTCTCTGGCGCTTCACTTAAAGTAATACAAAACAATTACAAAAGAAAAAGACAACAACAACAAAAACTCCAACTTTAGGGTATGGTTACTCTTTATTTCTTGACTTAGGAAAACTACCTATGAGGTTTATGACTTCAGACACTTTGGTTTGCATTTTTAGAAGGCAAATGTTAATAATCAGATATTGAGGGAGAATGAGATCATCTATATTCATCCAAAGCAATTAGGTCATTACCAAATTTATCTTGTCTTAAATGTCAGAATTGGTGGTGGTTAATACTCTTGGACTACTTATTGCACAATAATTTCTGTGTTGAAAAGAATGTCTGTTTTAGAATTTTGTAGTCAAAGGTTTCAGTAGTGGTCTTGTAGCAGGCTCTCTTCAGGCCCACCAACCAGCTCCCAAATCATGACGTGGAGGCTTACTATTAATTATGAATGTGTGACCTTATCTTATGCATGTCCCACTAGCTCTTATAACTAAATTGTTTTTCTTCCTTTTTGCCTTGGGGATTTTCATCTTTCATTCTGTATGCCCTACTTTCCTGCTTCCTCCAGGTAGCTGTCTGACTGGCTGACCCGTGGCATCTCCCTAGTTCTCTCGTCTCTTTTTTCTCTTCTCTTTCCTCTCCAGCCTAGCTTCCTCCTCATGTGTATTCTCTCTGCCTGCCAGCCCTACCCATCCCTCCACTGTGACTGTTCTGCTTTTTATTAGACCAATCAGGTGCCTTAGGCAGGCAAGATGAAACAGCAACACATCTTTACATGGTTAAAGTAATATTCTGCAGCATAAACAAATGTATCATGTCTTTACATAGTTAAAGTCATATTCTCTCAGGAGATAAATGTGGAGATGACAAAAAATTTTGTCTTAAGCAGATGGATAAGGAGATAAAGAAAGAGTTCAGTGCTTCCTGGTTTGTGTTATGCTGCTAGTTTTTTTTTGTGTTTTACATTTCTTCTGTCAGTATTTGTTTCCTTGCCACCTTAAGATGTATAATGAAAGAGACAAAAAATGTGTAAAAATACACTTATATTTTGGTGATACTTACTTAGCAAAGGTTTTTTTTTCCAGAATGGACACAGTAATATTTCTGTTCTTATTTTGATCTTAGAAAGGTTGAAGACACTCCTTTACTTCTTGAGTAAAAGTTATTGACTGTCTTCTATGTACTACATACTATATGTGGCAGGTTTTCTTGATGCCTTGTAAACAGACAAACTCATGCTTGAAACCTGAAACAACTCAAAACAGTGAACAAAGCGGTAGACTCAGATAGGAAAGGGCCAGTGTCCTGTTCACACTAGTTACTCCTGCAGCTTCACCATGGGCGAGAGTAGGAAGGGGGCAGTATCCTGTTCACACTAGTTACTCCTGCAGCTTCACCGTGGGCGAGAGTAGGAAGGGACCGGTGTCCTGTTCACACTAGTTGCTCCTGCAGCTTCACCGTGAGTGAGAGGTAAAGAGGATACACTCAGTAGCCATGGGAGAGATTTTTGCCCTTGCTAAGTGATCAGTCAGCATTGTTTTAATATGCCTGAATCTATAGACTTCAACAGTTGTTTTAATCTTTCAGACGGGGGAAAACAAAGGATGGAGTGGGCCGAAGGCTGGATTTTCTGAACCAACAAACAATAGTAAGTTCTCGTTTTTATTATATGTAATTGGTAATCATCACTGGTCCTGACTGGTTCTGTTTAGGCCATAGGTGCAGTACTAAGCATTGTGGAAGGAATAAAGGAATCACAAAAGCTTGCTTTCCTGAAACTGATGAATAACTGGAAAATTAAGACAAACACTTAAATCTTTAAGCTACTACAGTCTGTGTGCCATTAATCTACATGGTGATAACATTTTAAAGGTTTTCATTTTTATTTAAATAATATTCTTACGAACAATAAAAAAATCTAAAAATATCTCTCAGTTTCTAACAATTTCAATTTCTTAGATATAAAGCAATTTTTGTGTAATTATAATACAAATTTTTCTTTCTTTTTTTGAACCCAGAACTTTGTGCATGGTAGGCAAGCATTCTGTCACTGAGCTGAAGCCCCAGACCTTGTTTATACTATTTATAGTATAGACTGTATATGGTACATATACCTTATCTAAATTTTATTTATATTTATAGCATAATTATATACATTATTTATACTTATAGTATAAATAAAATTGTTATGCTATTTGTATTTAGCATTGCAACACACATTTTTATATTTTGTTGAGCTCTTAGAATTTTTTATGTTTTATTAAGGTTATTAAGTTAATATTAGATTGTAAGTATGAAATTTCACAACTTTGTTCCCCTGATAGTTAGATACTTAAAAAAAACAACTTAACTGTTTTCAAAGGTATATGACTTAGATTCTTTTTTTTTATCATGCATACAGATATTTTTCTTTAAAACAATTTTTAAAATTTATTTATTTTCATTTTATGTGTATGGGATTTTGCCTACATGTAATTCTGTGTACCATGTGCATGCTTGGTGTTAGCAGAGGTGAGATCCCCTGTAACAGTAGTTATAAAACAGATGTGAGCTGCCATGTGGGTGTTAAGAATCAAACCAGCATCCTGTAGAAGAGCAGCCAGTGCTCTTAATCACTGAATCATCTCTCCAGCCCTAGACATTGTTCTCCAGTATCCCATGATGATGCTCAGTGGAAGAGCGCTTGCCTAGCATGCACCATGCCCTAGGCTGGATTACCAACATCTCAAAAGATAAATATCTCTCCACCTGAAAGGCATCTATTTTTTCACTGTGAATCAGTGAATCAAAGCACTGCCCAATCTCATCTTATTTCTAACCCTCTGTCATTTGAACACTAACGAAGCTTAATCTGCACATTATCATAATGTCTGTACAGTCTTCGGTACCAGAAGTTCATCTTTCTTGAAAGGAAGTCAGAAATGGTTCTTATGGAACCATGCTCATAGAACTGAGTTCTTGGACTATCATAAAAACTTCCTTTAAGTAATAGCGAGATAATAATCCTCCTGGGTTACTTTTCTGGAAACAATTTAAATCGGTGAGCTGTACACCTTGGACTATATATTCACGAGAATGATACGTGTGGACTGAGTCTGTAGTCCTGGGAGAAGTCTGTCAGTTCGGGTGCTTAGTTTCTGCTTTATTCCTTTGGTGTTTGCATGTGTTTGCTCGCAAGTACTTGGTAAGAGGATGCATGGAGCATTAAATTGATTGTATTTTATGTAAAGAACTTAGCACTCAGCATCTATTAGTAAGCTTGTAATAAATGTTGGTTTTTATACCTTTCCCTTTTGTTTCGGAAAGGATATGATGCTGTCTACATTGCCCAGAAGTCCCGTTCTTACACATTTTTTTATCAGTTTTTTTTTTGCATGCACATTCTGGCCAAAGAATATATAGTTTCCTTTTGAAAGGTGACATTTGGTGCTGGTTAGTTTGTGAAGGATGTGAACATAAAGTATATGAATATGGAAGACATAGTTACTAATCTGACCTCTTAATTATGAGAGCACACTGTAGATGACCTGCACCCTGCATTTATTAAGTTGATATTTTGGCCCTTAGAATTATGTTTTTTTAATTTTATTTTACTTTTTATTTTTTTAGTATATGTGTATGTGTGCATCTCTGTGAGTAAACGCCATGTGTGTGTGGGAAGTGCCTATGAAAGCCAGGATAGGACACTGGGTCTCCTGGACATGTGAACTGGTGGTTGTGGACTGACTGATGACTGACTAATGTAGTACTGGGACCCCAGCTTGAGTCATCTGCAGGAACAGCATGTGCTCTTAACCCCTGAGTCATCTCTTTTGCCCCTGATCTTAACTTATTTTTAATTTACTGAGGGTTATTGTACCTCTTTTGCAAAATATAGGAAGAGGCCAGTGAATTTAAAATTGTTCCATTGAGATTTGAAATGAGTGTTTCTTCACCCCTTCCTGCTTGTGAGAGGTAAGGAGCAGACCTAAGGCTCAGACTAGGTTACTGCAGTGAGGAAAGGCAGCCTAGCTCTGCACAGGGTTGCTTCTCACCTCCAATCTACCTACAGCCTGTGAAAGTTACTTAGACATATTAGGAAAAGTCTCTCCTCGGGAATTGATCACCTGGACAACAAATCACTTCCTAAAAATTAGTTTAAGTTGAGTTATTGTGGTAATGTTCTGACGGATTTCTTGTCACTTAAGTTCTTGCTATAAGTGATCTACACCCATGTTAGCTTCTTGAGGGAAAGGTCTGAGCATGAAGGCCAGAAGGCCACGAGAAGACAGAGGCTGCCTGTGCTGACCATCTAACCTGAAGCAGTTCTGCTTACATCTTATACTGACCGTGTTTGCCAAGGGTAAAGTTAGGAATCTTAATTATGTAACAGTAAAGTGATTAGCAGCACTGAATAGAATCTTTAAAAAAGTACTGTTGCTTTGCAGAAACACTAAATGGCTCTCTTCACTATTTTCCTTCTCAAACTCTTTGTTACTTCAATTTCTAGCCAACCATTATTTGGAAAAATAATACAAAATTAACTGGGAACCAAATGTACTAGAATTAATAGAGAATGCAGAATTGGAAGAGGGAAATGTTAATCTGGCACACTGGCACCTAACTATAAGTAGACAAAAATGTTAATGTACATGTGCATTTAATTTTTGTGGTGGAAGTTTTTTTTTAAAGATTATGGTCATAAGAAACTGCTAACAATTACAGCTAAGAAATAGTTTAAATGATTTTACAAGGGATGGTGATTACATAGCCTGATTCCTCCGTTTATTTTCTTGGCTTGGTTGCCTGCAGCTTTAAGATGTGGACCCAATTTCTGTTCCTCAGGCTTCTTCATTTGCTAGACTTCATCAGAAGGTAGACTGTTCTAAGTGTGTTTATCCTTTGACTCGCTGTCATAATTATGTTGAAGAACACATTACTCTGTAATGTGAATTTGTGTTAAATTTAGCATAGGGCAATTTTATGCTTGGCACACACATAAAAAGCTGGGTTTTTACAGATGAATGACTAACAAAGCCTTAAAAAGCTCATGCATTTTAAAGATCTACTGATGGCTCATGGAAAACTTTGTAAAATATTTAGATATAGTTCAGTCGATAATATCTTTGCACTCACATTCCATGTTTCCTATTAATACAAGGTTTTTGCTTAAAAACAAGTTCATTGTTTCTTAAAGGTGAACTCTGGCTTAATTCAGAGTTGGACTAAGCTCAAAGGTGTTCTCTGGAATGTGCCAAATCCACCCACTAAAAGATTATTTTGAGGAATTTTTTCACATTTTCTGTTAACCTTTAAAACAGTTTTCTTCAGCTCTGAGAAGTAGATGGGTCTTCTTAGTTTGTCAGCGGTGACCCAGAACAGCCCTCTGGGACACGCTCCGGTTCTGTCTGTCCTTCCACTGACTGCTGAGTTCCCAGCATTTTATCAGTTGTGTCGTACACATGTCTTATGAAGGCCGTGTATCCTGAAGCCAGTAGGCCACGCCATCCCAGAGGTTCCACGCTGGACAGACGGGCAGCTTCTCACTGCTGCCCACGTATTAGAACCTCTGCTCTGCTCTTTTTCTTTTCCTAGTCTTTACACTTGGTTGTTTTTTTTTTTTAAATAAAGTTTTATTATTGGAAACACACCACTTTGCCTCTTCTTTTTAGTTCCATTACTGTTTCTTTACTGGTTGGTCTGACTAGGACTTCTAGTACTTTTTTTTTAAAGTTTGTTGTTCAAGGATTTCATATATGGTATATTAATGCATTTTGATGAAATATCCCCTGTTGCCCTTTCCTCAAATTCCTCCCATATCCTCATGTTATCGTTTGATTTTCTTTCCTGTGATAAAACACTGAAAAAAACCAACATGTAGAGGAAGGGGTTTATTTACCTTACAGATTATAGTCCATCACTGAAGGAAGCCAGGACAGGAGCTTAAAGCAGGAACAGAAGTAGAAACTATGGAGGAATACAGTTTACTGGCTTACTCTCGTACGTCTTCGCAGTTTCCTTATGCAGTCCAAAATCACCTGCCCAGGGCACTGTTGCAATTAGATCAAAGCAAAAACAAAACTTAACAGTGTAAAAGGCCTAGTACTCAAGTCTGCTACTCATTCATGGTCCGGGCTCCAGGGGATTGGGAGGCTCTACCTCTCAGCTCTGGCTCTCAGCTCGTCTCACAGGCTCACATCAGCTCTGTTTCGTACCTGCTACTATTCTTGCTGTTCATTCCGAAGTCCTGGCATCTCCGGCGTACTAGGGCCTCCATAGCCACTGAGACTGCCCCTTCATCCATGCCGTCTTCTGGCCTTACATCGTGCCAAGCCTCAGCTGCTCTCCGTTGCCCTTCCATGCCTTCAGAACCAGTACCATCTGGGACATTCTTACACATAGCTGGGTTCTGCTTTCAGCTTGAGATGCAGCCTTGGTCTTCCGCTGGGCCACAGCTTATGTGTGCTAACCCTAAGGAAATAATTCACCAGAGATTTTGTCTCCATAATGCTGGTCTCTTGTTAATCACAGCTGATTTTTTCAGTCCGCCAACCAGAAACCACATATTTTTAAGATTCTTAAGTCAGATATATCACGGGAATGGCCCTGATTGATGAGTCTTTGCTTCCCTCTGAAACTTTACAAAGTAGACCTCCATCGTCTGCATTTCTCTCAACACTCTGGTCTCCCAAGCTCCCACCAAACAGTCCTTTACATTTTGAACACTCTGGCCTTTCCAGCCAGAGCTTGAGACACTTTGACATTCTTCCCCCAAAACAACACCATCAGGTCTGTCAGAGCCGTAGCCCACTCTCTGTCCTGATAGTTTTCTCTTGCAGTGATGGAACATTCTGAGCAAACCTGACTTAAAAGGTCTGCACATCCTGATTGCAGCTCATCATCTGTGGGAAGTCAGAGCAGGGGCAGGAATTGGGAAAATCTCTGGCTCACATTCACCTACCTTTCTTATAATCTCCAGGACCACATGTCCAGGGGTGGTACCACCCACATCAGTTGTTAATTATGAAAATGTTCCACAGTCATGCCCCTAGGTGAATCTCATGGAGGGAGTTCTTCACTTGAGATTTCCTTTTCTTAGATACGTCTAAGTTTGCGTCAGGTGACAAAACTAATAAGAACAGATTTTAAATAAAACAAGAAAACATGCAGTGAGATGGGATGAATTTGCCCCTGATTTTGATTTGGATTTGACCTCATTTGCACACTTTCTGTCCTGACTTTCAAGTAACTCATTATAGGTTCTTATATATTGTTTTAGAATCATCTTACACATATGCAAGTAAATGTAAATACTCAATCTTCTAGCTTCTCAGATTTATTTTTTAAAATAATTTTCCTTTTTCATACAATGTGTTCTATCCTGCAGATTCTCTCAGACATTTATACATATAGAGAGACTTTTTGCTATTAAGCTATTATTTAATTGTTTATAGTATTTTTGTTATAAATAACCTATAGGCAGAGTTTATTGTCAGGATCACAAATCAGCTCTGTCCTGCTAGCTGCTCCCAAGTAACCACACTGAGACTTAATATTAATTATAAATGCTCCACTGATAGCTTAGACTTGTTCTTAGCTAGCTCTTATAACTGTGTGCTGCCCCAGGGCTCGTTTACCTCATCTCCATACTTCCCATCCTGTGTGCTCTGCGTCTTATGGTGTCTCCTCACGATTCTTCTCTTTTCCTCCCCAGCATATTCTCTTCCCCAAAAATCCTGCCTAGACATTGATCAGTCAGCATTTTATTAACAATGAGAGCAACACATCTTCACAGTGTACAGAAAGGTGATTCCACAGCATTTCCTCCTTTTTGGCTAATTGAAAAGGAAGGGTTTTAATTTTGACATAGTAAAATTATATAGAAGAAAAAACAATTATTAAGTAAGAATTACAGTTACAATATCTAGTCCATTTGTATTTTACAAAATAGAGAACATACTCCATCAGCTGTCTTCTCCTGAAAAATCCAGCGTTTCATACCTAATTTTCTTTCTATCCTGATGAGGGAGAACTGTGACTGTAACTATCTTGTCTTCAACCCCATCAAAGACTGAGAAGGATATAATATTACCTGAGTAAACATGAATTGTGGAGCAAGCAGTTTTCAAGATTGAGAGATTACAGAAACAGCTGGACAGTCGCCCTAGGTTCTTCTGTAATGTTGGGGCATCCAACTCTGGCCTACAGTTCCAATAATCTGACAGACATTTTTGAAAGGCAGGAATTTTGAAGGACTGTCGATCTTGTCCTGACAAAGTTTGGCAGTCACCTTTTTTTTTTTTGCATCCTGCTGGTACACTTTGGACAGTACGCTGCCAGCAGTTGTGGCAAGGGTTGTTTCTTTGCCCACATGGCTAGTTTTTTCCATAAAGAAAACAAACTCCATGCAGAGTTTCTTCAATGCCCATCATCCTCTTTTGAAGCAAATTGGTGCTGTCAGGAGCAAGTATATCTCACTGTCATGAAAAGCCTTAGGTTATTAAACATATCAAATGCCAGTCTATAAGTCTTTGAAGTGTTTGAAGATCATCTGTCTATCTAAATATATTTGTGATTGACCTTGAAAACATACCTAACAGGACTATAAGTTTGACTATTATAGATGACTATTAATCTGTATTTCTTAATTGTGCATTACATTTTGGGTCATAGACACAATGCCCCAAACAGTAGTAGAAATATACATGTAGAATAACAAAGTTAACTTTAAATTGTGTCAGTATAACAATATCCATACCAATGTAAAGTATTTTGAGATTAATAGTTATTTTTTGGATTAAAGTAGATTCAATAATCTACCCTTTTTTCCTATAATTCTTATATCCCCCTTTTTCTTTAGAAAGAGACCTTTGAAATTAATTATTTTGTTTAGCTTTTTTCTGACTATGACAAATAACAACCTGTAGCCAACCCCCCATAAATGACAACAAATATCCATAACTCATCTTTTGGGAATGTGGGTATTGTCCTCTCTAGACTGCTTCCTTTTGTCTGGGGCTTGGAATCTGTGGAGGGACCTTGAGAAGATCAGGATTGTTAAGTATTGTCTGGAGTAGTTTGTGAGGCTGGGCCTTCTCACCCAGCAGCCTTGAAACTGTTTTGGATGCTGAATCATCTGGGCCATTAATTTTTATTGGTGTGGGTCCTTTTGCTCTGAAAACACATAAACTTTTAAAGGTAACATACATATTTGCATTAATGCAAGTATAGACTGTGCATTGTATGCAAGTCAGCCAAAGCTTACCTTTTGTTTTATGTTTGAGCAAGTTAAATATGTTACACATTTTGTAGTTTTCTAGGTTTATTTCTGTATGTCTGTAACCAGGATTTTCATGGGGTCTTTCCCTGTTCCATATCAGCCTAAAATGAATCCACAGCTGCTCATTTCCTGTGGAAATAAAAACATAATGTCTTATGTTCCAACACATTTCTCCTTTTTTGTCTACAGTAAGAACAGTTATCAGGTAAAATTATATTGACAACGTCCATTCCATTTGCATTTGTCAAGTTCAGAAAAAATGCTTCATTACTTATCCTAATTTGGTGAGTCTAAAGTTTTGTAGCCTGATAAGTTCATGTCCAAATTACATGTGTGCTAGTGTATTTGGAATGAGTGTGTGCACTTCGTGTGTGCTTAAGCACCCTTAGCTCCGGGAAGCAACTGGGAAAGCTCCCTTGAACTACTGGGCTCACTGCGGCTCTTAGGAAGCACCCAGATGATTTTGCTCTCTTGTTTGCCATCCTAGGAAACAGCTGGTTAGCTCTCTTCTTTCCATCTTCAGGACAGGTGCTTTTTGAGTAGTTTGGGCCAGAGAGTCTGTTCCTTCCCCCTGACCAACAACCCTGGATAGCAATTGACTGGACTTTCCATACTATGGACTCCAAGAAGCAACCGGGTGGCCCTGCCCATCCAACTATGACCCTCAGAAGTAGTTAAATAAACCATTCTAAAACAGTGGAACTACTAAGGCCCTAAGAAGTAGATGCTCGGCCTCATCTGCCCATTCTACATCCAGAAAGCTTCTGGACAGATCTTCCTGAACATGTAGGTCCCCAGATACCCACAGAGTTACCTCCGCAGCTTTTACATACTGACGTGAATCCTAGCTGCTTCCATCACACCCATCTAGACCAGCTGGGTGACCCTGCCTTCACACAGCCCTTGGAAACCTGCAGTTGGTACACTGTACCCAGAATGACCATCAAGTCTACCCTAACTGAGACAGGTTTAGCCCAGCTGGTAGTTTGGCACTGCAATCCCTGTAGCCCAGGCCATCAGGATGCCCACTGGGATCACTAGTGTTAATTGTATTTAAAGAAACAGCATGGACATTACATACCCAAAGCAGCACTAAGAAGGAGACTTATTGGTGATAATACTTACATTAAAAGCAAAGCAACAGTAAAACAAAGATCATAGCAGAAAGAAACAAAATACTTAAAATGCAAATGACCAATGAAGTTAAATTTTTTATTTGTTTTTTAATTAATTGTTTGGTCATGCAACCCCATTGTTCTCACCTCCCAGCCTTCCCATGTCCACTCCCCTTCCTACTCCCTCCCCCCCCCAATAAAGGAAAAGGAAAAAGCAAGTTAATTTTGTATTGACTCACTGGAGTGTGGCCAAAATCTTAGTTGCCAGCCAGCCATCCCCCCGTTGCAGGGAGTGTGAGTCTTTCTCCACCTATATGAATGCCAGAAACCATCAACTGAGGAGAACCAGCAGTGGTCATGGGAGGGACTGGGCCAGTTCTCAGGGTTTGGTGGTAACACCATCAGCACGGACCTTGCAGGTATCAGGTCCACTGACCCACTCATGGCCCCCAGTGGCTGCACTGGCCACAAGCCTCAGCATAGCCTCAGGTGGTTACACATGCCACTCACATCAGGATGGCCCCCCAAGGCAGCACAGACTGCATACTTCCACATGAATCTCAAGCTTCATTGAATCCTGGGGCGACAGCATGGACAATAGATACCAACATGGCCTCTGGCCTCTGGTGGCTTCCTGTACCATGATGGTCCTTGCAGGAGATCCAATCCAGAAAGCAAGCCTTTCTTCATCTCAAGCTGCTGTCATTGCCTGGAGCCAGGGGGATCTCGTGACTAGGCAGCTGGTCCAGGACTAAGTCTGTGTCTGCATAAGTTTCAGGCTGTTATACACCTTTCCGCTGACCCTGCTGGGCAGTGACTGCTGTCCGTCAGCCCTCGCTCTCACTTGTCACTGCCATCATGTCTCCGGTTCCTCCTCTCTCATAGTGCATGCACAGCTCTGCTTCTCTGTCTTTCCCACCTCTTTTTTACATACTTATTTATCACTATGGTGCTTGTGTATCCCTGAAAGTATTTTTTTAAGATAAAATTGGTAGTCTTTTAGCTAGACTCTGCAAGAAAAGAGAAAATGAATGAAATGATGAAAGACTTCTGCTACTGACAGTACAGAAAGGCTGAGGGTCTTTAGAAGAGACTGTCATGAGCAGCTGTGCACCGAGAAAGTAGCCCAGAAGACAGAGGAGCAGCTTCCAGTGCGAGCCTATCACAGTTGACCCTCAGGAACTGCAACATCTGAACAGCCCAATAGTAAGAAGAAGACAGTATATCAGCAATAACAACTTTCCCAAGAAGTCTGGGTGGGTAGTGCAGAGGTAGAATGCTTACCCAGCATTTACAAAGCCCAAGCGCTACCAACACCGAAAAGAAAAGAATAGTAGTTTCCCAAGGAAAGCTCCCAAACTAACTGAATTCACTGCTGAGTGTTTTCAAATGTTATACATTTGAAATTCTCCTAATACTATCCCCAAATGTTGAATCCAGGGAGATATCCTTCCAAACTGCTTCTGTGAGGCTAGCATTACCTTGATAACAAACTCAAAAATACAACCACCAAAAACAATAGACCAGTAACCCCGGTGAACATATATGCAGAAATTAGCAACATATATTAGTTGATTGAAAACATGAAAAAGGAGATAAGCCATGGTCCGGTAGGATTTATTCAAAGTTAGAAAAATGGTTCAGTATATGTCAACAAATAAATATCTTAATCAATAGCATGACTGAAAGTTGCACAATCATCTTGTTAAAACCAGAAAATACAATAAAAATGAACATTACAATAAAAACTTTAAAAGATTAGGTATAGAAGGAGTATCTTAATAAGGCCCAGTGTGGTCATCCACAGCCTGTATCATACTGAGAAGGGAAAAGCTAAAATCATTTCCACAAGAGTAGGAGAAAGGCATGGATTTCTGTCTTCACCACTTTTATCCAATGGAGTATTGGAAGTCTTTTCCAGAGCAATAACATAATAAACATACAGGGTGTCTAGAGCAGGCCTCATTGTCTTGTTTGCAGATGGTATTATTTATATATAGAAAGCCTCATTTTATTTTCTACTCATCTGTCAGTGGGCACCTAGGTTGAGTCTGTGTCTTGGCCATTGTGAACAATGCTCTAATTAACCTTCAAGTGCAAAATGTCTCTTCACACTGCTTTCTCTTGGGTATACGTCCTCTAATGAGATTGCTAAAATGAGGCATTTATAGACACAATGGTGTGTTAGTGAGCACTAAAAGTTTTGTCACCTGAAGTCACATATGTCAAGCTGGGGAATATTATATTGTGTAATGTGAGACAGGCTCAGAAAGACAAATAGAGCACACTCATATTTCAAAGTTTAAAATTGTGGTCCGATCCCCTGGTTCACTTAACCCTTGTCCTTTCTGAATTTTATTGAAAAAATATCTTTATACTTAACATAATCAAAATAGAAAATTGGCAGTATTAACTTAAGAGTTTGTATTTAAAATTTCTGGCATAGCCCAGGGCAGGTGGAGCATGCCTTTTTAATCTCAACACTTGGGAGGCAGAGGCAGTCAGATATCTTTGGCTGGCATGGTCTACAGAGTGAATTCCAGTATGCAGAGAAATCCTGTCTCAAAAAGAGAGAGTCTGAAATGTTTTTTTCTGACTTAAAATATTCAGTAGTACAGAATTTAGAATTTTTATGAATTGTCATCTTAATTATGTAACAGTAGTAAAAATCAAGAAAACATTTTTTTTATTTAAAAGGTTTTTTTCATTTTGCATACTAATCACAGTTTCCCCTCCCTTCTCCCCTCCTGTCCCCCTCATCTTCCCCCATCCAACCCCACATCCGTTCCTTAGAAAGGGTAAGGCCTCCCATGGGGAGTCAACAAAGTCTGGCACATCAAGTTGAGGCAGAATCAAGCCCCTTCCCCCTGTGTCTAGGCTGAGCAGGGTATCCCGCCATAGAGAATAGGCTCCAAAAAAACCCAGATTTATCCTCTAGGGATAAATCCTGGTCCCATTGCCAGTGACCCCATAGACTGCCCAAGCCACACAATTGTCATTCACATTCAGAGGGCCTAGTTTGGTCCTGTGCAGGTTCCCCTCTCCCCCTACCCTGTCAGTCCAGAATCAATGAGTTTCCACTAGACCAGGTAGGCTGTTTCTGTGGGTATCCCATCGTGGTCCTTTATTCATTTTATTGCTTCTTCCTTTCTTCAACTGGACTCTGTCAGCTCGGCCCAGGGCTTGGCTGTGGATCTCTGCATCGGCTTCCATCAGTTACTGGATGAAGATTATATGATGACAATTAGGGTAGTCATCAGTTTGATTACAGGGGAAGGCCAGTTCAGGCATCCTCTCCACTATTGCTTGCAATCTTAGTTGGGGTCATCTTTGAGGATTTCTGGGAATTTCCCTAGCACCAGGTTTCTCCCTGACCCCATAATGGCTCCCTCTAACCAGATATGTCTTTCCTTGCTCTCCCTCTCTGTCCGTCCCCCAACTCAGTCATCCTGTTCCCTCATATTCTCCTCCCCCATTCCCTTTGCCCCTCCCTCTCCTCGTCTCCCCCCCCCCCCCCCAGTTTACTCAGGAGATCTTATGTATTTTCCCTTCCCAGGAGCATCCATGTATGTCTCTCTCAGGGCCCTCCTTGTTACCTAGCTTCAGGGGTTGTGGGTTGTAGCCTAGTTATCTCCCCCACCGCCCCCCCCAAAAAAAACAAAAAACAAAACATTTTTTAAGTTGATCTGAAAGCAATAATAGAATGGTAGTGATCAGAGCCTGGGAAAGGTTGGAGAGACTGAGGTGGGTGATTATGCCTATAGTGGACTTGTTCCTAATGTTCTTTAGCACAGTAAAGTACGGGTGAAGCTGGTAGAAAGTGTGACTGCTTCCAGCAGCAGTGGTGCCTATGAGGTGTACATCAGCCACACTGAGCTCATCTTATACAATGTATATGTTCATTGAAATGCTGCACTATGCCCCAATAATGTATACAGTCTTTCAATTAAAATGAAAATTATATGTGTATAATTCTAATTTTGTTGGATGTAATTGCTACAGATAGATACCCTACCACCTGTATCAGAGTTCTTGTTTCCTGTAGTCTCCCTGTGCTTAATAGACTTACGATTTTTTGTGAATCTTATTGCTTGAAATAGTGTCTTTCACGGTGTTTACCTTGATTTCTTCTGTTGAGAATAAGATCACTACACTTCCCATGGTGGGAAAACTCTTTTTGAAAATGGAGTGTGTTATCTGAAAGTAAAATGTAATCTTTTACTTTAGTCTTAAAAATCATATTTCACAGTCCCTGTTGTTGGTGCAAATGAAAGAAATACAGGGTACTTTTCCTTTCCCTACTGCACTGATGATATTTAGATTTAAATACATAGTTCATAATGTAGAACATGCTTGAAACAAAATCTCACGAGTTTACGTACGATATAGACCTGTGACTCTCACCTTGATGTGTTGGACCTGACCTAGCAGTGGATGGGTTGTTAGTGTCCCAGTCCACCAGTCTCAGAAGTAATGCATTTCTGCATTCCAGGACAGCAGTCTTTAAAAGGTGATTTTTTTTTTTTTAAGTTGAGGTCTTACTGGAACGCACTATTGCTAGAACTCATAGTCTGGCCTTAACTCATGGCACTCCTCCTGCCTTGGCCTCCGAAGTGATGAGATACAGGCATACATTATCATTGCTTACAAAATACTGTCTCTCTGAAAAGCATTCTTGCAACATGGAATGCCTATGAGTAGGACAGCCCCTGGAGTCCTGAGTGTGAGAGGCTGGGGACTGCCCAGCTTCTCGTTGTGCAAACAGAAAGCTTGAGGCTTGGGTGACTGTATAATGTGTCCAAAGACAGTAGTGAAGACTTCAAACTGTGTCTTCTCATGTCAAAGGCTTGCATTTGCTGCCAGATGACATATTTATTTCTAGATATACTAATGCTGATAATGGAGCAAAAATCAGTAAAGTTTTTTAAAAATTCCACTGAAGTTAGGTATTCATGTTTTGAAAGATGTTTTATGTATCATGTACCAGAATTTCTTGTTTAAACCATTTAGAATGTTTTATAACATGGAAAATGCCCAAACTATTGTTTCAGATAGCTCATTTATATTTGGGTGGATCGTGTAAAAACACTAACTGGCTGAGAAACTCCGTGAAGTGTTTGCCTAACTATTATTACATCAGTGGGACAGATGTCTGCATTACTTGATTTTTCTAAGATTAAAAAAAAATCAGTATAGTCCCATTTCAGAAACACTCAGCAGGCTTTTAGGGGAATGCTATTTTGTTTTTTATTCCAAGCTTTCTGGTTTGTGTTAAGATGATTCATAGGCTATTAGAGCTGAAATATATTCAAGTTTCTCTAGCCTAGTTCGTTTTACAGCTGAAAAAAGTCACTATTAAAGGAGTATATGCTGCCCCAACTCAAGCTCAGATTATTGGCTCCAGTCTAGTGCGTATATCTCCATAATACTGTTGTCTTTTTATTTGACTCATTGCAGTTTGTTCTAACACCAGATGCCAGACGTTTTCTTAACCATTTAAAAATTTTAGCTATGTGTTTTTATTGTGGTAAAACCATGCGAAGATAATGAGTTTAACTTAGTAAGTTTTAAATGGACACTATATTATGTTAATGATGAAAATGGAGACTGCGTTATTGTTAATGGTGTAAATGGACACTATATTATGTTAATGGTGAAAATGGACACTGCATTATTGTTAATGGTGTAAATGGACACTGCATTACTGTTAATGGTGAAAATTGACACTGCGTTATTGTTAATGGTGAAAATGGACACTGCATTATTGTTAATGGTGAAAATTGACACTGCGTTATTGTTAATGGTGAAAATGGACACTGCATTATTGTTAATGGTGTAAATGGACACTGCATTATTGTTAATGGTGTAAATGGACACTGCATTATTGTTAATGGTGTTAATAGAGACTGCACTTTTGTTTCCCGGCCTCCCTGGTCCACATAATCACACAAAAACTATAATTAATTGCAATACTGTTTGGCCAGTGTCTTAGGCATATTCCTAGCTAGCTCTTACATCTTAACCCATTTCTATAAATCTATGTATCACAGCAAGGCTGTGGCTTACTGGTCATGTTCTAGCATCTTTCTCCTTTGGCTGGCTGCAAGGCATCTCCTGACTCTGCATTCTTTCTCCCTGAATTCAGTTTAGTTTTCACACCTAGCTATAGTCTGCCCTGCCATAGGCCATAAAGTAGCTTCTTTATTAACCATTGTTAATAAAACATATTCACAGCATACAAAGGAGAATACCACATCATCTCCCCTTTTCTGTAAAAATAAAAAAGAAGGTTTTAGCTTTAATATAGTAAAATTGCATATAACAAAATGGGTATCAAGCAAGAATTACAGTTACAATATTTAGTTTATTTGTATTTGGCAAAATTAAAGAAAATATTCTATCATCTAGTTTATTTTTGTGAGTCTTAAGTTTCATATCTAATTTATCTTTTATCATAACTAAGGAAAATATTAACTGTCTTCACCTCCATCGAAGACCCAAAAAGGAAATAAAAGTAATTGAGTAAACAGGAAATGCAAACAAGCAACTTCCATAAAATGTGAGAAATGACAGAAACAGCTGGTTGCCTGAACAATAACTCAGAGTTCATCTGCAGCATTGGGGCATCCATCTTCGGCCTACAGGTCAAGCATATCCAACAGACTTTTCTGTGAAGCAGGATATTCTGAAGAGCTGGTCTCCCTTGTCTTGACAATGTTTGGCAGTCACATTCTTTTTGTGTCTTGCTTGTCTAATTAGATCAGCATATTGTCAGCAGTAGAAGCAAGGACATTTTCTTACCTAGTGGCTTACTTTTGCCACTCAGTGTGGCAAAAGAAGGTAAACTCCATGTGGGATTTCTTTGATGCCCATTATCTTCTCTGAAGTAGAATGGTGCTGCCAGGAGCACACATGCCTCATTGTCATAAAAAAGAACCTTATGTTATTAAAACATCTTAAATGGCATATTCTGTAGATCTCTGAAGTGTTTGAAGATGACCTATCTATCCAAAATATATCTTTGACCTTGAAAACATATCTAATGTGACTACAAATTTGATTGTGATAGGTGACTAATCACTAACCTGTATTTCCTTATTATGGGCTGGAGAGATGGCTCAGTGGTTAAAAGCACTGCCTGCTCTTCCAAACATCTTGAGTTCAATTCCCAGAAACCATGTGATGACTCACAGCCATCTACAATGAGATCTGGTGCCCTCTGGAGGAAGAGACTTGGTCAATTGTCCTCATCAACTTAGACCATGAAACCTAATATGGATAAGTTCAACAGAATCACCATATATGGGCTGCCCATGCATGTTTCAGCATTGCCAGGGTATAAATTTCATTTCAGTTTTTCAAATTTCCTTATTATCCTAAGCAGTTGGTATAATAACTTTCAAGGACTAGAAATCGCATTACATTGTTAAATGACTGGTATGGTAGAAATGTATGTACAGTATGTTCTAACAAAATTAATCTCAAATTTATATCAATATATAAAATTTATATGCAATATACAGAAGTCCAATCTATATACAGAAGTCCAATCAAATATGAAACATTTAAAACTAATAGTTGCTTTATAAAAGTAGATTCAATAATCTACCTTTTTATCTTCTCATATCTATATCCTCCCTTTTTTCTTTTCAGAGTGGATTCAATGCAAATGTAGATTCAATAATTACCCTTTTATCCTGTCATATCTATATCCCCCTTTTTTTCTTTTCAAAACAAGAACTCTTAATCTAATCTCCTTTGTTTAGCTTTCTTCCTGACCATTACCAATAATAACTTATAACCAACCCCCCTAAACCATGACAACTATCCATATTCCATTGAATGACCAAAAAATACCCACCCCACCTCTTGGCAATGTGGGTGTCATATTCTTAAATTTACTTCCTGCTGTCTGGGGGCGACAGTGTCTTTAGGGTATTCTGAAAAAAAAAATAGATTAATTGTCAAGTCCTGGGAGAGGTAGCTAGGTCATTTTTTGTTCAGTCTGTGGGTAATTGGGAAAGTGCAGGGCTTGTCTCAAGTCCTGACTAGAGTAGTCTGTCTACATAAAAGTAAGCACACCTATACAATAGATTCCTAGAACCTTTTTACTGTGTGATGCCTTTCTTTCACAGGCTCCTTCCTGCTGACCAGCTCCTCTCCCTCCCTTTCCCTAGCTTCCAGAAAGCACTGTTCTGCTGTGTTTCTATGGATTTGTCTGATTTAGGAAGCTTCTGTAGTGGGACCGTGCAGTGTTCATGCCTGTGTGGCAGACTTATTTACTTACTGTATGTTTTCAGGGTTCATCATGTCATGGCATATAACAGTGTCTCCTTAAAAGGGTGGCTAGATGGTATCATGTTGTGCGCACATACTAGTTTCTTTATCCTTTCATCCCACAAGGAGCACGTAAGTTGTTTCTGTTTCTTGCTTATTAGCAACAGTACTTCAGGTGAATATAGCATAGCACTATAACTACCTCTTCTAGGTTTTAATTTCAGTATTTTTGGGCTGATATTCAAGAGTAGAATTATTAGTGTGTTTTTTATTTTTTTGAGAAACTGCCATAATGTGTTTTACAGCCACTGTATGTTTGCATTGTCACCAGGAGTGCCACTTGTTGAAATGACTCCACATGCTCGCCAGCAATTTCTATTTCTGATATGATTGCTGTTGTTGGGGTAGGGTATTTGTTGTTTCTTGTTTTGCTTTTGTAAAAGCTGTTTACACTTGTATCTCTGCCTCATCGTGTTTATGAGACATACTTTGCTACTGATTACAGATAATGGTATTCTCTTCATGCATCTTTTGCTTATTTTCTGTGCGGGAATATCTATCCAAGTCCGTTGTTTTTAAATAGGGTTATTTATTTCTTGTTTGTTTTTGATAGTGGTTTCTAGAATCTCTCTCTCTCTCTCTAGATTTTCTTAAATTTATGTGTATGGGTATTTTACCTGCATGTATGTGTACCTTATAAATGCAGTACCCACAGGTGCCAGAAAAGGGGTTCAGATCTCCTGGAACTGGAGTTACAGATACAGTTATGTGACAGTTGTGAGCTGTCATGTGGATGCTGGGAACTGAACCTGTTTCTCTGGAAGAGCAACCAGTGCTCTTAACCACTGAGCCAGATCTCCAGGCCCCTTGTGGGAGTTCTTGGTGCATTATGAACATTGATCATGTATCAGATAATTTTTTGCAAGTATTTCTCTTATTTTTTGCAGCTTCATTTTCATTTTATTGATTTTTTTTTCTTCTTTGCTATATAGAAGCAATTTATGGGTCTGGTGAGATGAATGGAGATGGATGGCTCAAGTGGTGGAGGTGCTGACTGCCAAGACTGGTAACCTGAGTTTAATCCCAGGACCTGCTTGGTAGAAGAAAATACTTACAAGACTTATATAAGTAGTCTTCTCACCTGTATACACATGCCAGAGTTGGCATGTGCATGAAAACACACACACACACACACACACACACACACACACAGAGGTGTATACACACACAGAGACACATTGGTGTACACACATGATAAGTAAGGAGCACATCATACATTTAGAAGTGACTTGTCTATTTTGCTCATCTGTACTTTTACCTTTACCTCCAGCAAATCCCTGCCAAAATCACTGTCATAAAACTTTTGCACTGTATTTCGTCTATGAATTTTATAGTCTCAGCACTTACACTGAAAACTTTAATACATACAGTCTGTTTCATGTGTGTGGTAGATGTCCAGTTTTTCCAACATTTGTTGAGAGAATATCCTTCTTCCCTTTTCCATTATGGTCACCGTGTCACGTGTCACCGTGTCACGTGTCACCATGTCACTGTGACCATGTCATGTGTGACCTTGTGCTGCCATTTGGATCAGTCTCTGAGGATTTCTTCGTCTGAGCCTGGGTCCCTTGTTTTGTGGTGGTGGAGGTGGTGGTGGTGTTTTTCATGTGTGTCTTAACTTGTGTTGGGGCTGTGTGTGTGCGCAAGCTCACCTACCCTCGTAGTGTGTCTGGACTGACTTTGCATAGAGGCAGAGAGCCCATGGCAGTCAACCTGGGTGTCACTTGGCAGGATTCTGAAACCTTGGCTGATGATATTGCAACTGCTCTGAACTTGTTTATTTATTCATTTTAAGAGACCTGCTAGCTTCTTAGGAAAATTCGTTCTCTTGCTTTTTTTTCTTCTTTTTTTGCACACATCCATTGCTTTTTGAGTCTGGCTTTATTGCAGTTAACCATTCTGCTTTTTCTATCCTCTGTAGCTGAACAGACATCCAATGTACACTTACGCTTCATCACTACCCAATTAATACTTTGTTCCTGTCCCTGAGGCAGCCCTTCAGAGAACCAGAATGCACAGAACTTTTTCCTTGAGGAAGAAGCCTCAAATCGCATATCATGCTGAACTGTGTCAGAGGAAACTGCCCCCTTCTCTTTTGCACCCAGGATCCAGATTATGCCAGTTCTCATTCCACTCTGAGTGAGATTTAAAAACAAACAAATAGCTGGCTGGGCAGTGGTGGCGCACACCTTTAATCCCAGCTCTCCGAGGCAGAGGCAGATGAATCTCTGTGGGTTCAAGGCCAGCCTAGTCTACAAGAGCTAGTTCCAGGACAGGCTCCAAAGCTACAGAGAAACCCTGTCTTGAAAAAACAAAAACAAAACAAAACAAAACAAAAAACAGTTATTTTCTCAGTTCTTCAAAAATGTAACTGTTTACCCAAGGGAATTGTGATCTGGAATGTTCTCTACTGGTACTTTGTCAGCTTGGGGGTAAAGTAGAATTGCTTCTTCTGCTTACTTAGTTATATCTGTTCTTGGTTTTGTGCTTATTTGGTATACTGCAGCAGATCCTGGAATTCTCTTACAGGGGCTGTAATCTGTGTATCATTTTAAATGGGCGTTTGTGGGATGAAGACTAGGGCTTCTTGTTTTGCCATTCTTTTATGTAACACAACTTACATTTTTATTCAACTTTTTTTTGAGGTAATTGTAGATTCACAGCTATAATAAATACAGAAGTATTCTGTTGTGTATGCCACCTGGTGAACTTATGATAAATTCTATAAACTGTACAGTGAGATCTCACAACCCAGACGTTGATGTAAGGGAGACACAGGACAGGTCATCACTACAGAGGCCTTTTCTATTACCCTGTGATGAGCAGACCATACTGTCTCTTCTGCCCATGTCCATGATGTTGCCATTCCAAGAATGTTGTAAAGACAGGGGTTAAGAACATAGCTAACTCATAGCATGCTAGCCTAGAATGTGTAAAGTCCAGATTCAGTTCCAAGTACTACAAAAAGCAAAACCAAACAAAAGCCACCAAGCCAAATTGGAGAACCTTCAAAGTAAAAGCAGAATCAGGAGAGTGAGTTGTAACTGGCTTCAGGGAATAAAATTTCAGTGTGTAACTTTTTTTTTCAATTCGTAATTCTCTGGAGAGTCCATTTGTATTTCTGTGCATGTCAGTATGATTCTATAGTATATAGTCAGGGCATTTGCCCATTGAAGGATATCAGGTTGCTTTGTTTTCAGCTGTTGCTAATAAGATTGCTGTGCTAATTCATGTACAGATTTGTGCGTAACATAAGCTTTCTCTTTTGTGTACTGGGTACCCAGGAGTACACCAGATTGGGTGGTAGTGGCATGTTTGATTTCAGAGTGTTGCTTTTTATGCTTACCCATAATGTATGAGTGGCCCATGCTCCCCAGCATTTGGTATCAGTTTAGCCAGTGTGTTTCCTTATTATGCAGCCATTCCAGTAGCT
Organism: Myodes glareolus; assembly: GCF_982192425.1. Classification (NCBI taxonomy): domain Eukaryota; kingdom Metazoa; phylum Chordata; class Mammalia; order Rodentia; family Cricetidae; genus Myodes; species Myodes glareolus. The sequence continues at coordinate 61,979,004 of NC_142041.1, read as the reverse complement.
GGGCAGTGGCATCCCATTGTGGCCTTAGGACTGCACTTCTCTAGTGGCTAGTGATGTTGACGTTTGATGATGAAGATTCTTCCCATATGCTCATTTGCCAGCAGTGTGCCCTCTGCGGCAAACCTAACTGAACTCCTCGTCTTTTACTGCTGAAGCATCAGGGTTCCTTACACGCCACTGGTGCTAACCTTTCGGCTGGATATATGGTTTGCAAACATTACCTCCTGATCTACAGTTTATATTGTCATTCTCTTTCTGTGTAGGGGTATTTTGCACAGGAAAAACATTACTCTTAAATTCTATTAGTTTTTCTTCTTATGGATGTGTTTGTGGTAGCAAACTTCTTTGATGTAAGTCTAAAGAGTCTTAATGCTTTCCCCTCTAATTATACACTTAACTCTTAGGTCCATATTAGATCATTTTGCTTAAAACAAGAGACTTAGATCGAGACTCCTTGCCCCACCTTTACCTGTGGGTGTCTGTCTTTGTTTCCTGTGTTGACTTTGGCTTTTACTTCGTGGCCTTAGGCTGGGCTCTGAGTGTTGACCTGTGTATCTATCTCTCTGTGTGGTGAGGAGTTGAGCCTCTCGGGTAGATCAGCTGCCCTCCCATTTTATTCTTTTCACAAAGTACTTTAGGTATACTGCTTCCTTTGCTTCTTCAAATAAATGTTAAACTCTCTCTCTTTTTTTTTTTCTGTCTACAAATTACTACTGCCGAGGATATCTAGGCATTGCGTTAAACCTGCGCATTATTGGGGGCCATTGCAGCATCTGGTTTGTTGGCTGTTTCTCCTTTCCTTTCAGCATTTGATGCAGTTTTATATTTCTCTACATGTTCCAAGTGTGATGCTGGGAGCTGGATGTTTTAGGTAATGTTAGCTGTCTGGGTGAGTCCTCCCTTCTCCTGGGCCCCTTTCTGATGCTGCTTGTTTGTCCATTTAATTAATGACTTGGCTGGACTGTTTCTGTGAAGCCTAACATTGATCCTCAGAGGGTGCATTCCTGAGTGTGTACGTGGTCACCTGGGATGGCAGTGGATTTATTAGGCTCCTTAGCTGTGCCTTTTTCTGGTTTTTGTTAGATTTTTTTGCCTCTGCTAGTGCCTAACACAGCTGTTTGACTCTGTAAGTTACTGATGGATTAGAGGTGTGTGTGTGTGTGTGTGTGTGTGTGTGTGTTTAATTCTTATTGATATCATCCAATTAAATTTGAGACCATTTGTGACAGTATTTGAGGTCCATCTTTGAGGTTTGTTCTCACCCCAAAGAGACTCTTTATTTTATTGAAAATATTTTTTCAACAATGTACTTTAGTCATATTTTTCCCCTTACCATTCCTCCTCCCCATCTCCTTACCACCCAACTTTATGTTCTTTCTTCCCCTCCTAAAAAAAAAAAATCCAAGAAACACACACACAAAATCCCTACCGAAAAAAAATCAGAATATACAAGCAAAGACCAATAAGGCAAAAAAAAAAAAAGCCCAAACAGTAAAATGAGACAAAAAAAATCTACAAAAATATCATTGAGTTCATTTTATGTTGGCCCTACTCCTGGGCACAAGGCCTACTGTGAAGTGTGGCTAATATACCCAGAGAGACTATTGGAGAAAGCTAGTATTGCCTTTGCCAGTAGGCATCAATTGCTGGTGGCTTCTTGATTAGGAGTGAGAACCTATGTCTGCTTCCCCGCTCCATGCTGGAACTCCAACCTGACTCTGTAAGGGTCTTCTGTGTGCTGCCACAGCCCCCGTGAGTTCATATGTGCATCCGTCCTGTTGTGTCTGAAGGACACTGTCTCCTTGGAGTCATCCGTCACTTCTGGCTCTTAGAAATATTCCACCCCCTCTTCTGCATAGCTCCCTGGTCCTTGAGAAGAGGTTTTGATAAAGACGTCCTATGTTTTGTCCTTACTACTACATGTACTATGGTCCTGTAGCATCTGTACTACGTGTACTGTGGTCCTACCCCTGTAGGTACCCCTGCATGAGCCGGGAAAGGGGCCTGGAGATTTAAACACACTAACACACAGATAGGGACACGGGTTATCCTTGAGACAAGAATGCCCCCTTACTGTGCTCAGGGGCAGCTTATATAAGGCCCTGGCCACGCCCAGCTCCCGGGATCTTTCAGCTGCAGACTCATCAGAACTCAGTCCCCTGCCATCAGGGTCTCGTGCTCAGAGCAGCTGCAGCCTGCTCAGAGCAGAGGAAAGCAAGTTGTTTACAGAAAATTCAGGGTCTGGTGGTCCGCAGTCCCCAACAATCCTATTCAGGACTGGGTGGTCCAAAGTGTCTCATTCTCTGCACATTGTCCAGTTGTGGGTCTCTGTCCCAAAGGAACCCTTTTTAATTCTGTCCTTTTATGGTTCTTTCTGACAAGCTAGGTGATGATGGGTTACCTTTCAGAAGTCACCAAATTTCCATGAACTACTTATAACCAAAACTGTATTTTCAAGAGGGTCCATAGGCTTGAATTTTCCCACATCCTGTAGCAAATAACATCACTTGTTTTGGAGAGCGTTGGCATTCTCTCCTCTTATGAACTGCTTCATTCCTTGGGCACAATTATGGAGTCATTGCCCTGTGGTGAAAATGTAATGCAGTGGCCCCTACTCTTGGGATGACAGTTCTGCTTGATGATCAAGTTGTCAGGAACAGAGAGTAGCTTCTAACACTCTTGGTTTCTGTGTTCTGATGTGGGACTTCCTTCTGTGAGGGAGGAAGGAAGTGCTGATGCTCAAGGATTCTCAGCCTGCTCTGCCTGTGTAGACTACTTTATGGGTTGCAGCTGTGTGGAAGGAATCTTCCAGCATTTTGGCTTCATAAACCAGGAATTTGGCTTCTAAAGCTTGATCTAAGATAATTGAGGAATTCTGGTAGTCTGCTCCTTCCAGAGGAGACTGTGCTATATTCCTTTCTGGGGTGCTGAGCAGCAAGAGAACTACATCAGAGAAAGGGGAGCATTTTGTGGTTTGAAGACCAGAAGAAGCAAGACACTGGGTAAAGTTAGAAGGGCTGCAAGCATGACTCTCCTGGTTTTCTCATCCTAGGCTTGACACAACAACAGAATATATAGGAAATGCAACAGAATATATAGGAAATGTCAACCAGAGAATGAGTCCCACCTCAGCTTCCAGGGATGCCCACAGAGTTTACTGGGGCTTCACTGTGTTGGCATGGTTGATTGAATCTCATTGGCTGTGAAGTTGCTATTAGCCTTAAGTCTTGTAGTTCTAAACCCCAGCTTCTAATCACACTCCTGGTCTTTCTGACATGATGTCTGTGCCCCAGACCCCCATTATTCCCCTTTACCCCCACTATCTGCAGGCCCACCATTGGTTGTCTAGCTAGCATAAGCTCTGTATGCTCCATCACACCCGCCAGGAATAATAAAGACAGTCTTTCCGCTTAGGAAGTTTGAGGGGGCGTTGGATGTTGCTTCCCAGGAACTGAGAGCAAAGGCTATCCAAATTATTTATTTCAGAAGGAAATTGTTTTGTTTGCCAGATTTCCTTAGGATAGTTTCCAGACTGTCAAGTTTGTACTTGTTATAGTTATACGGGAATGGACATGCATCTTCTTATCTCATCATTTATAAGACGATTCTCCCATTTTGTTTTAATTAATGCTTTTATTATTCATCTACTTTCCTTACTCTTTTATTTTTAGCTTAACTATATTGTTGTATTCGATGTGAGCTTCTTGTGAATAGCATATGGTTAGTGTACCCTTTTTCAAACTTAAAACACCAGTCTCCTTTTAATTAGTATATGTAGATAACTCATATTGTCACTGGTACACATTAAGCCTTAAGTCTGACATTTTGTTTGGTTTTTATTTTTTCTTTTCCTGTGGGTTTCTTGACCACTTAGAAATCTGAGATTATCTAAAGTGCCTTGTTGATGTCATTTATGTCGCCTTTCCAGTGGTTGCACTGAGTTTTGTGTTATATATTAGCTTCCCCTTATTCTTAAAAGGTACATTCTGTTAAAAAAAATTGTAGTGCTAAACTTTTTTAAGACTTTTTAAATTAATTCTTTGACTTCACATCGTCCATCTCAATCCCATTTATCTCCCTGTTTCTTTATATCCACTCTTTGCCCTTGCAACCTCCCCCCACCCAATAAAATAAAATTTAAAAGTGAAAAACCAGGAACAAAGTAGCAGACAAAAATAAAAATAAAGTCTTGGCATGGAAGCTGTAGTGTGGCCCAGTGAGTCACACAGTTTGCCCTTCTGTCCATACGTATTGACTTGCAAGTGTTGGCTGTAATGAGGTTCTAGACCTCTGGCTTCTGCTACACCTTGACACTGTCCCTCTCTGGGACGCCTCTTGGATATCCTGTTGTTGCTTTGTGTCATGGAGATTCTGCTGCTTTGACTCTATAGGTTTGACCCCTTCACTTGGTCCAACAGTTCGTAGATTCAGTGAATGTTAGGGTGAGCCAACTCATAGCCCTGGTGCTCGGCTTAGGTGGTAGCTGGGTTGGTCAGCCTGCCAGCTCTCCCGCATCGATAACACCAGGGAGAGCTATCCAGCATTGCCCCAACTAGCTCACCCACTGCAGCAGGCAGCAAGGAGCTGGGCAATTCTCCTGCTCTTATGCCCTCAGAACCGGCTCACCAGCACCCACACCACCAGGGCCAGTTCTACTGTTTTGCCCAGGTGAGATGCATGGCCTGCTCTCCCAATCTTTACAGTTGATGAGGTGCAGGGCCAGGTGGCAAGGGGTGGGGGGCATCTTTCCCTCACTCATGCCATCACATAGCAGGGGATGGGGGACAACTCTCCTGCTCTCTCGGCCTCATGGCCAGTTCACGTGCACCCACACCCACAGGGTCGGCTCTGCTGTGTTGCCTGGGTGAGGTTCAGGGCTTGTTCTCCCAAGTGCTGTAGGGCGGTAACACTGAACTGTTAATATGCTGTTTTTCCTCATGTGACCTGCAGTTTTGCCACAGAGTATCAGAGCTAGTCTGTTCTTTGGTTTTAGGTCCAAATGTTTCCTTTTGCTTACATCATTTCCCCTTCTCTTTCCTTCCTCTGATCTCTCCCATGTCCCCTCCAATCATAGCCTCTTTCTCAGTTGTTTTATATTATGTGCGTGCATACATGTATATACAGTGGGCTGCGTCTAACCAGCGCTGCTTGTATGCATTTGTTTTCAAGGGTGACCGCGTAGTGCTTGATAACCAACCAGGAAACCTCATCCCCAGGGGATCACTCTCCTGCCCTCATCCCCAGGGGATCACTCTCCTGCCCTCAGCTCTCCCTCTTTGTTGTAGTTTTCTCTGTAGGGATGGGGCCCCATGAGATATCCACCCTTGCACATTAGCATGTCTATTGGAGTTATTTTTGTTCAGGTCTCGTGCAGACTTCCACATTGTTGAGCATCATGAGTGAAGCTTTTCTGCTATTCTAGAAGATGCAATCTCATAGTAGTTTTCCTAGTCCCCCGGCTCTTAAAACCCTCAAGCTTCTTTTTGTGCCATGTCCTTGGGCCTTAGGTGTGGGAGTTGTGCTGTTGACATATGCATTAGGCATGTGCATCCTATGTTTAGTTGTTATCTGCATTTTGAACAGTTACAGCTACAAAGAGAAGGTTCTTTGATGAGAGGTGAGACAATGCTTATCTGTGGGTTGAAGGTAAGTTTTAAGATGCATTTAGGAAATAGGGTCTAATAAAGTGGTGAAAGTAGGTTCTCTCTAAGATCCATGACCTCACTAACCCTAGGTAGTTGTTCAGGTTTCCAGTGCCAGTAATGATTTCCCTCCTATTGAGTGAACCTTAAGTCACTTAGAGAGCTGTTGGTTATACCAAGTGTATGTACCAGTAGTGCACCCTTAGGGATACTGATGTGGGAGTCCTTCTGTATGCTGCAAATATGAGTTGCTTTTATTAGTTGATAAATAAAGCTGTTTTGGAGTGTGGCAGGGCAGAATATAACTAGGTGGGAAAGCCAAACTGAATACAGGGGGAAAGAAGGCAGAGTCCAGAGAGACGCCAGCAGCTGCTGGAGGAGTCAGATGCCAGAGCATTACCGGTAAGCCACAGGCCACATGGTGATACACAGAGGAATAGAAGTAGGTTAATTTAAGTGTAAGAGCTAGCCAAGAATAACCTGAGCCATCAGCCAAACAATTATAATTAATATTATACCTTTGAGTTATCATTTTATAAGCATCTGTGGAACCGGTGGGATACAGAAAAGCCTCTGGCTACAGGATACCTTGTCATGCTGGTCGTTGTGATTCATAGGGCCCGAGTTGGGTAGGGAGTTGGTTGCTTCCCTCCCTTGGAACCTTGCATGGCCCCTTCCGGTGCTCTGAGTGTTCGTCCTCAGGGAGGAGGCTCTCAAATCAGACTTAATTGGGATCCTTCAAGTCCTCTGTCCAAGTGCATGATGTCTTCACCTCTGGGAGGCAACCAAGCGCAACAGCAATAGCCTATAATATTTTAGGAAAATCTTGGACTCCCCTGACCAACAACTTGAAAGGGAGTTTCTGTTAGTCTGGCTCTCTTAGTGGTGAGCATTGTCTGCCCAAGTGAAATATCTTCATTGTGTGTGTGTGTATACATACACATCTATATATTATATGTAATTTTAAGTAAATAAAAATAATTTTCATTGCGTCTTTTCAAGCATCCTTAGTGTTGTTTCCCCCCTCCTTCTCCCTGCTCCCTGTATTGTGTGTGACCTCGTCCCCAGTTAAAGCCCTTCCTTTGAATATAAGTGATACTGCAATAGTCTAGTAGCAGTGGTGGTTAAGGATAACCCAAAGGTGAGTGTCATATACACTGTGGGTGACGTGATGACCCATGTCCCTGTGAGCACATGAGATGCATTCTTCCTCCACTCAGCTATTGAACTTATCCATGTACTTTTAATTTTATTGTAAGTTTTAAAATTTCCATTTGGTTCTTATAGTCTGTATCTGTCTCTTGTCTGTCTGTCTCTCTGTCTCTCTGCTTCTCTTCTCTCTACCTGCCTGTCTTCTTCCTTTCTTCTTCTCCCTTGTCCACCTCTCTCTCTTTGTGTCATGCTGACTCTGAACTTGATATGTTCCTTCCACCTCTGCCTCCCAAGTGCTGGGATTGTAGGCCTGTGCCACGAGCCTGCCTATCTTTTCCCCTCCTTTGTTCAGACCTTTCTATTTGCTGAGGTTCCTTGTTTTTCACTTCTGTTACATGTCTATATTTGCCCATTGAAGAGTTTTATCATGGCTGTTGTAAATTTTTTGTGAGATTATAAATAAATAAATCTCTCTCATTGTTGGCTTGTTTTACTTTTTCACTCAGCTTGCTATTTTTGTAGTTATTCTTTTAACTGGTGTTTTTTTAAAAAAATTCTATGTAGATTCTTACTATAAATTCTAACATTGCTCCTTATTACTCACGGTTATAGTTACTTTTCTATTGCCGTGAAGAGATGCCATGACCACGATGATTTGTAGGAGTAACAGTTTGTTGGTGCCTACAGTTTCAGAGGGTGAACCCAGGACCAACTTGACAGGGAACATGGCGGCAGGCAGGCGAACAGGCAGGCGGGCAGGCAGGAGGGCAGGTGGGCAGCAGGCGGGCAGCGGGCGGGCAGGCATAGGACAAGAGCAGTAGCTGAGAGGCTACATCTGATTCACAAAGAACAGAGAGAGAGGGAGAGGAAGAGGCAGAGAAAGAGAATCTTACTGGGAATGTCATAGATTATTGACTTCAATCCCCACCTCCAATGATACATCTCTTCCAAGAAGACCACACCTCCTAACCTTCCCAAATTATTCTACCAATTGGAACAAATATGTAAGCATGGAGACCAGGAACATTCAAATCACCACATCCAGGTATCCTTGAATGAATTCGCCTAACAACAGCTTTCTCATCTTTAATATAGGAAAAGGATAAGCCCTAGCTCATGGTGGTTGTGGAGTTAAGTCATGCTAGCGAAATACTCGAACAGTGCCAGTAGTATGTCAGCAGTGTCACTGTGCATGGTGGTTACATTCAGAAAGTCCCACAGTGCGAGTATCAAAGGCAAGATCAGGAGCAAAAGGTAAATGGGGGGAGAGTGGGTTCAGGACCTTTTAAAATAAAGGGTGAGTGTAATGGAATGTAAGAAGCCCCAACAGGTGAATGTGAGGTTTAGTTAAGTCCACAAGCAAAGCTGAGTTCAGAGAAGACACAGACCTAGGGTAGTTCCATGAAGAAGAGCTTATCCATGATAACAGTGAACAGTTGAACTCTGTGCAGTGGCAATGACTGTGTAGATGGACTGAACTCTGTTTTGGCAGAAGTGTTTAGTTTATCCCAATGGAAATGTAAATATAGTTTTCTGGGAAACCTAAACAACAATATAAAGATTCTTAAATGTCTATATCTTAAATTGTTATTTGATTATGTTTTGAGTCATTATATTATTGAAAAACAACTTAATTTCACAGCATGAAGAAGCTGGATTTTGTTTGATCTACATAGCTCCCAATGTTCAAATCTAAAATCACCCAGACACAGAACACCAATTAAATAAATTTGTGTCTGTGGCCGCCCTTTTTTGTGGACTCTAGGAAGGAATCAACTCCGCTGAGACTTTGGTGTGTAGTATGAAACCACAACTCCTTTGGAGCGCTTACACTAAGATGCTGCTGTGAGGATGGAGAGCATCTTTATTGCTTCTTTGTCTTTCTCTTGGAGAGCAGCCTTATAATAACAGGATGAGAGCCAGGGGCAATAATATAATCCTATAATCCCAGTGTTCAGTGGGCAGAGGCAGGTTGGCTAACCCTTGGGGCCAGCCAGGGATACGTAGAAGGATCCTGTGTAAAAGAAAAACTAAGAAACCTTCAATCTGAAGTAATGATATTTTAACATTTTTGATTGCTTTCTCTTTTTGTCTTGAATTTATTTATTATTATTAGTTCTTTGACAAGTTATACAATGTGTGTTGATTGTATTCATTTCTCTTTGATTTCTCCAAGATCCCCTCCCCATCCTCCACCTTTCTTATTTCTTGACTTACTGAACTAAGTATATAAGTTAGAGTTATAGAATTTAAATTACTTAAAAAGAATTATATATAATGTGTGTGCAGATAGTAAAAAAGGATGGAGGAATAGTAGCATTTCACTTAATCAAGTTAAAAATATTTTCTTTTTTAATTGATTTTTATTGAGCTCTACATTTTTCTCTGCTCCCCTCCCTTCCTCTCTCCTCCCCTTCATCCCTCTCCCAAGGTCCCTAGACTCCGAATTTACTCAGGAGATCTTGTCTTTTTCTACTTCCCTTGTAGATTAGATCCGTGTATGACTCTCTTAGGGACCTCATTGTTGTTTAGGTTCTCTGAGTTTGTGTAGGCTGGTTTTCTTTGCTTTATGTTTAAAAACCACCTATGAGTGAGTTCATATGACAGTTGTTTTTCCAGGTCTGGGTTACCTCACTCAAAATGATGGTTTCTACCTCCATCCATTTTCCTGCAAAATCAAGATGACATTTTTTCTGCTGTGTAGTACTCCATTGTGTAAATGTACCACATTTTCCTTATCCATTCTTCAGTTTGAAGGGCATTTAGGTTGTTTCCAGGTTCTGGCTATGACAAACAATGCTGCTGTGAACATAGATGAGCACGTGTCCTTGTGGCACAATTAAGCATCCTTTGGATATTTACCCAAAAGTGGTATTACTGGGTCTTGAGGAAGATTATTCCTAATTTTCTTAGAAATCGCCACACTGACATCCAAAGGGGCTGTACCAGCTTGCGTTCCCACCAGCAATGCAGGAATGTTCCCTTTACCCTACAACCTCTCTAGCATAAGTTGTCATCAGTGTTTTTGATCTTGGCTATTCTTACAGGTGTAAGATGGAATCTCAGAGTTGTTTTGGTTTGCATTTCTCTGAAGACTAAGGATGTTGAACATTTCCTTAAGTGTCTTTCAGCCATTTTAGATTCCTCTGTTGAGAGTTCTCTGTTTAGGTCTGTACTCCATTTTTTTTTTTTATTGGATTATTTGTTCTTTTGGTGACCATTTTCTTGAGTTCTTTGTATAATTTGGAGATCAGCCCTCTGTCTGATGTGGGGTTACTAAAGATCTTTTCCCATTCTGTAGGCTGTCATTTTGTCTTGTTGACTGTGTCCTTTGCTTTATAGAAGCTTTTCAGCTTCAGGAGGTCCCATTTATTAATTGTTTCTCTCAGTGTCTGTGCTACTGGGGTTATATTTAGGAAGTGGTCTCCTGTGCCAATGCGTTCAATGTACTTCTCACTTTCTCTTCTATGAGGTTCAGTGTGGCTGGCTTTATGTTGAAGTCTTTGATCCATTTGGACTTGAGTTTTGTGCATGTGGTGTTAGATATTTGTCTATTTTCATTCTTCTACATGTTGATATCCAGTTGTGCCAGCACCATTTGTTCAATATGCTTTCTTTCTTCCATTTGATATTTTTTACTTCTTTGTCAAAAATCATGTGTTCAAATGTGTGTGGGTCTTTGATTCAGTTCCATTGGTCCTCTTGTCTGTTCTTATGCCAATACCAGGCTGTTTTCAGTACTGTAGCTCTGTAGTAGAGTTTGAGGTCGGAGATTGTGATGCCTCCAGAAGTTCTTTTATTGTACAAGATTGTTTTGGCTATCTTGGGTTTTTTGCTTTTCCATATAAAATTGAGTACTGTTGTTTCTTATTCTGTGAAGAATTTTGCTGGGATTTTGATGGGCCTTGCGTTGAATCTGTAGATTGCTTTTGGTAAGCTTGCCATTTTTACTGTGTTCATTCTATGTACCCAAGAGCATGGGAGATCTTTCCACTTTCTGGAGTCTTCTTCATTTTTTTTCATCAAAGTTTTAAAGTTCTTGTCATACAAGTCTTCCAGTTGTTTGGTTAGAGTTACCCCGAGATACTTTATGCTATTTGTGGCTATTGTGAAGGGTGATGTTTCTCTGATTTCTTTCTCAACCCTTTTATCATCTGAGTACAGGGGGGCTACTGACTTTTTTTGAGTTAATCTTGTATCCTGCTACATTGCTGAAAGTGTTAATGAATTGTAAATGTTTCTTAGTAGAATGTTTGGGGTACCTTGTATAAACTATCGTATCATCAGAAAATAGTGAGAGTTTGACTTCTTCTTTTCCAATTTGTATCCCCTTGATATCCTTTTGGTATCATATTGCTCTAGCTAGGTCCTCAAGAACTATATTGAATAAGTATGGAGAGAGTGAACAACCTTATCTTGTTCGTGATTTCAGTGGGATCACTGTGAGTATCTCTCCATTTAGTTTGATGTTGGCTGTTGGCTTGCTGTATATTACCTTTATTAAGTTTAGGTATGTTCCTTGTATCCCTGCTCTCTCCAAGACCTTTATCATGAAGGGATGTTGTATTTTGTCGAAAGCTTTTTTGGCATCTAAGGAGATGATCATGTGGTTTTTATTTTTAAGCTTGTTTATATTTTGGATCACATTGACAGATTTTCGTATGTTGAACCATCCCTGCATCTCTGGGATGAAGCCAACTTGATCATGGTGGATGATGGTTCTGATGTGTTCTTGGATTTGATTTGCCAATATTTTATTTAGTATTTTTGCATTAATGTTCATGAGTAAGATAGGTCTGTTGTTTTCTTTCTTAGTAATGTCTTTATATAGTTTGGGTATCAGTAATTGTAACCTCATAAAAGGAGTTTGGCAATGTTCCTTCTGTTTCTATTATGTGGAACAACTTGAGGAGTATTGGTATTAGTTCTTTAAAAATCTTGTAGAATTCTCTGCTGAAACCATCTGGTTCTGGGCTTTTTTTGGTTGGGAGACTTTTGATGACTGTTTCTATTTCTTCAGCAGTTATAGGTCTGTTTAATTTGCTTATCTGGCCTTGATTTAATTTTGGTAAGTGATATTTATCCAGAAAGTAATCCATTTCCTTTAAGTTTTCCAATTTTGTGCAGTACAGGTTTTCAAAATATGACCTGATGATTCTCTGGATTTCTTCTGTGTCTGTTGTTATGTCCCCCTTTTCATTTCTAATTTTGTTAATTTGTATATTCTCTCTCTGCCTTTTGGTTAGTTTGGATAAAGGTTTGTCTAATTTGTTGATTTTCTCGAAGAACCAACTCTTTGTCTCATTGATTTTTTTGCATTGTTTTCTTTGTTTCTATTGTGTTTGATTTCAGCTCTCAATTTTATTAATTCCTGCCATCTAATTCTCTTGGGTGTGTTTGCTTCTATTTGTTTTAAAGTTTTCAATTGTTCTGTTAATTCACTACTATGGGATTTTTTTAGCTTCTTTATGTAGGTATTTAGTGTTATGAACTTTCTTCTTAACACTGCTTTCATTGTGTCCCATAAATTTGGATGTGTTGTGTGGTCATTTTCATTGAATTTTAGGAAGTCTTTAATTCTTCCTTTATTTCTTTCTTGGCCCACTGATAATTCAGGTGAACACTGGTTAATTTCCATGTGACTGTAGGCTTTCTGGAATTAGTGTTGCTGTTGAATTCTAATTTTAAGCCATGGTGATCTGATAAGATACATGGGGTTATTCCAGTTTTTTGTATCTGTTGAGGTTTGTTTTGTAACCCAGTATGTGGTCAGTTTTTGAGAAGGTTCCATGAAGCGTTGAGAAGAAAGTTTATTCTTTTATGTTTGGATGAAATATTTTGTAGATGTCTACTAAGTCCATTTGAGTCATAACATGTTAGTTCCCTTATTTCTCTGTTAATTTTTTTTGTCTGACTGACCTGTCCAATTGTGAGAGTGGAGTGTTGAAGTTTCCCACTATTAGTGTGTGTCGTTTAATGCATGATTTAAACTTTAGAAGTGTTTCTTTTACATATGAGAGTACCCTTGTATTTGGGGCATAGATGTTCAGTATTGAGATTTCCTCTTGATGGATTTTTTTCTGTGAATAATATGAAATGTTCTTCTTTGTTTCTTTTGATTAATTTTAGTTTGAAGTCTGTTTTGTTAGATATTAGGGTAGCTACACCAGCTTGTTTCTTAGGTCCATCTAAATGGAAATTTTTTTCCCCAACCCTTTACTATGAGGTGATGTCTGTCTTTGAGGTTGAGGTGTGTTTCTTGTGTTCAGCGGAAGGATAGATTCTGTTTTCATATCCAGTCTGTTAGCCTGTGTCTTTTTATAGATGAGTTGAGTCCATTTTATGTTAAGGGATATTAATGACCAGTGATTGCTATCTCCTGTTAACTTAATTTTCATTGTTGGTGATGTTAATTTGTGTGTTTTCCCCTTCTTTGGGGTTTGTTGCTGTGAGACCATCAATTGTCTGTGTTTTTGTTGATGTAACCAACTTCCTTGGGTTGAAGTTTTCCTTCTAATACTTTGTGTAGTGTTGGGTTTGTGGCTAGATATTGGTTAAATATGATTTTGTCATGGAATATCTTGTTTTGTCTTTCTATGGTGACTGACAGTTTTGCTGGGTATAGTGGTCTGGGCTGGTATCCGTGGTCTCTTAATGTCTACGTAATGCTTGACCATGACCTTCTGGCTTTCATTGTCTCCATTGAGAAGTCAGGTGTATTCTGATAGGTCTGCCTTTATATGCTACTTGGCCTTTATCCTTAGCAGTTCTTAATATTCTTTCTTTATTCTGTATGTTTAGTGTTTTTATTATTATGTGGTGAGGGGACTTTTTTTTATCCAGTCTATTTGGTATTCTGTAAGCTTCTTGTATCTTCATAGGCATATCTTTCTTTAGGTTGGGAAAGTTTTCTTCTATGTATTTGTTAAATATATTTCCTATGCTTTTGAGTTGAACTTCTTCTCCTTCTATACCTATTTATTATTCTTAGGTTTGGTCTTTTCATGGTGTCTCATATTTCCTGGATATTTTGTGTTAAGTTTTTGTTAGATTTAATGTTTTCTTTGACTGATAAGTCTATTTTCTCTATTTTATCTTCAGTGCTTGAGATTCTCTCTTCCACCTCTTGTATTCTGCTGTTTATGCTTGCATTTGTGGTTCCTGATTATTTTTTCATAATTTCTGTTTCTATAATTCTTTCAGCTTGTGTTTTATTTATTGTCTCTATTTCAATTTTCAAGTCCTGAATAGTTTCTTTCACATGTTTGATTGCTTTTTCTTGGTTTTCTTTAAGGGATTTGTTGATGTCTTCCAATTTTTGGTTTGTCTTTCTCTCCATTTCTTTCAGAGAATTTTTCATTTCCTCTTTAAGAGTCTCAAATGTTCTCTTGAAGTTATTTTTTTAGGTCATTTTCTTCTGCTTCATCTATATTTGGTTGTTCAAGTCTTGCTGTTGTAGGGTCACTAGATTTTACTGGTGTTGTGTTACTCTTTGTGGTGTTGTGTGTGTTCTTGCCATGTCTACTCATTGTTTCCTCTAATTTGGTGTGGTTTGGGCTGTCTATGACTCTGGTGATTAATTTTCCAGGTGCCAGTGGATCCAAGGCTCAGATCATTGTTCCTCATGGTGCAGTCAGTGCCACAGTTCTAGTTACCTTGTTGGTCACTCTGTGTTCTTGGATGTCGCTCAGTACTCATGGGATTTTCTCTGCTTCCATGGAGTTCGCTGTCTCAGGCTTGCTCTGGCCTAGGTTCCTGGCTCAGACCTGTTTCTGTAAATGTCCCTGGTCTGGATCTGCTCCTGCGGATTTCCCTTCCTTTGGTTTGGTCCCGCAAAGGTCTCTGGCTCCAGTCTACTCCCTCTGAGGTCCCAGACTCACACCTGGACCACAGAGGTTTCTTGTTCCTCCCTACTCTCTTGGAGGTCCCAGACCAATGCCCAGACCTGCAGAGGTCCTGGCCCAGGACCACTTTTTCAGAGGTCCTAGACTCATGCCTGAACCCACAGAGGTCTCTTGTTCCTGCCTACTCCCTTGAAGGTCCCAGACTCACACCCAGACCTGCAGAAGTCTTGGTTCAGGCCTAGTTACTAAGGAGGTTCCAGACTCATGCTTGGACCCACAGGTTTCCTGGCTTAGGTCTACTCCCTTGAAGGTTCCAGATCACACCCAGACACACAGCAGTCTCTGACTCTGACCCACTTGCTCAGCAGTTGCTCCCCTGTACCTGTTCCCATGGAACGCGCTGCCTCAGGCCTGCTCTGGCCCTGGTCACTGGCCCAGTCCTCTTCCACAAATGTCCCTGGTCTGGTTCCACTTCTGCTCCCATGGAGTTTACTGTCCCAGGCCCATTCTGGCCCAGGTCAGACTCAATCCTGCTCCTGTGGAGTTTGCTGCCTCAGGCCTGCTCTGGCTTAGGTCGCTGGTTCAGTCCTGCCTCTAGCTGTTTATTTTGAATGAGAAAAATCTACTCCTGCCAAGAATTCCTTCCTAATCTTTACCTCAGTTTGAAATGGCGATCCTACCTCTCGGAATCTCAGAATGAGACTGTGAAAATATTTCCATAATGTTAATTGAAGTGTGATGAACTGTATGTGCAGGTACACTTTGTTTATAAGCCTGTGACGTGAGCGTTTCTACCTCCCCCAACATTTCCTTGTGCCCTCTGTAGTCTGCCACTCTTGACAGCTCCACGCCCAGGCAACCACTGACCTGCCCCGTCACTGTTAATAAAAGGGAATGTTCTTCAAGTACAATATCGAGTCCAGAGTAGGAAATAAGACACTTTCAGATATTTCTGTGGGAATGTGAAATGAGAACAGTTTATTTGGAGGGCACTTCAGTAATGTAAAACAAAAGAAAGAATCTGAAGTGCATAGCCTGTGAGTTAGAATTCTGTTTCCACTTAAAGGAAGCAAATGTTCATGTGAACAAGGATCTAACTGCAGGAATGCTCATCATTATGTCTATAGTTGCCAAAATCAGAAACAAATTCAACGTGCAGCAGTGTGGATTCTTTTTTTCATGTGGTACTGGGTAGAACTCGACCACTAAGCTGTTTCCTACCCCAAACCTGGAACTGCTTTAAGAACAATAGTTCATATAACCAAAAATGCCATGCTTTTAACATTAGTGCAGAAGTGTTATTTTGTAGACAAAGAATTCATGTAATAGTCTTGGACTTGACTTCTCTTGAAGGTACAACAAGTAGAAGGTACGTAGATGAGAAGGACTGAAGTCATCTTTGTTTGTCTCAGATTTGTCTTCTGCTGCCTGTGGAGATTTTGCTGTATTTTCTCCAGTTCCTTTTTTCTTCACATGTTTAAAATCAAAATTTCTTTAAAATTGAAAAATATTAGCACTTATTAATACAGAACTTGAAGACTAGCCCAAAGGTGTAAAGAGCCCTATTAAACTGAGTAGATATTTTAAGCTGGTTCAGTTGTGTGAGCGCACAAAGCTTTGTTGCGCTCTCAGAATCGGGATCCAGGAACCTTGCCTTCACCATTGCAGCTTTCACTCTCTCTGTATCTGGTGGTGAGAACTGTTAGACACTGTCGGAGGGTGATTGCCGCACAAACTCTCCAGGCTGGTACCATGTCCGTGATCTCCATCTGCCCTAGTTCTCTCCTCACTCCTGGACCTGAGATCTATTTCATTTTCTTGCCCTAACCAGTTGTCAATGACTTCAAGCCAGACAGTATTATTGGCACAATGCCCAGAACCACATCAGTTAGAACTGAAGTTAGGAGCAGTGAGGGAGTGGAGGAAAATGCGTGTACATGTGTGTATAGTCCTCAGCCTGGACAATCGGAATGTGCGTCTGGAGTCTAGGCTCTTCATAAAGAATATGGTAGGAGTCAGAAGGACTTCCTGTGTCATCTGAAAATGTTCAGACACTGTAGTGTCAGTGATGGTAAACCAGTGCATGATGAAAGCAAGAGAATGATCTAGACTGTGAAGCCCTGGACCCTTTTTATCTCCACAAACATACTAACTTGCAAGAATACATACATGGGCATGTTCCGTTGATGAAAAACCTAGAAGCTAGTCAGAGAGGCTCCTGAACCCCAGGCAGGCATGGAAACAGCCATGTGACACTACTTGTACCAAAAGTGGTAGCGCAAAATTAAATATCTTTGTGCTGTGTATCTAGTCTGTGGCATTGTTCTTAGAGCTGAGGCAACCCAAGAACCAGCTCCAAGATTCTTCCTAAGAAGGGAAAAAGATGATCACATGCCATTACCTCAGCTCTTCTGAGGTCCATTCAGATGGCTGATCTCTGTTTAGCATGTCTGAGAATGTTAATGGATGCGGCATACTCAGCCACCCAGAGCCATTGAGAAGAGAGAAAGGTAAAGGTTGTAATAGCCACTTTTTCTAACCTAACCCAGAACTAACAGTTGAAAAGCTTTCATGTCTGGAGAGATGGCTCGGTGGTTTAAAGTATTTAATACTCTTATGGAAGACCTGAGTTAGGTGCCTAGCATCCATATCAGGTGGCCCACAACTGCCTGTAACTGCAGTTCTAGGGTTCCAACACCCTCTCTGGTCTCCTTCCAAATACATAAGTATAATTTAAAATAAAAAGAATTTATGATTCAAGATGGCAGCAGCGATACCTGTGGGACCTTTTAGCAGCTCTGGGGAGTCTGCTCTGCTGCCGCCTGAGGTCATGTTGGTGTCTGGTCCATCCTGCTGCTGGAGGTCATTTTGGAGTCCGTGTTCCATGGTGTCACTGGGACCTTGTTGAGGTTCTTGGATCTGCTGCCACTGGAAACAATGTAGACGTCCACTATCCATGCTCCAGTTGACTGTTTTGGGCAAGGAAGCTTCTTGTACAGTGGTATCAATGATTGCAGACTCATAATTGACAAAGAGAGACATTGAAGGCTTTTGTGACAACCTTCCCCACCCTACTCCCGAAAGAGAAATAGTCTAGACAGGAAGCAATTGAAGAGAGTCCTTAAAAAAATGTGATAGGGATGTGTAAGAAGTAGCTTTTCACAGTTGATGACTTCTGGTGGAGTATGGGATGGGGAAGGACTCAGTTATCTTTAAGGGGCTGGCCACTGGGAGATTGACCATGCTCCGTAAGTATATGGGCAACACAAATTGAACTTGTGTATTTTTTTCTTTTTTATTTTTTCATTTTTGTGAGGGGACATGGGTGGGTGGGTGGGTGAACCTGGGACGAATTGAAAGCGAGTGTTATGGGGTGCACTGTGTGAAATTCCTAAATAATCAATAAATGTTGGGGGAAAAGTAAGATCTTGAAAAAATAAAAACTTCAATGTCCAGAGTTGTCTGTGGGATACCCATGTGGAGGGGCAGTAGGCCACTGGACATTTAGGTTTGTCTCTGAAATGATATCTGAACTGAGGCTGTCTTGATTTTACCTCAGTATTTGGGGGTGTTTCCTCTTTTACATGAGGTACAAGATCTTGAGCTTCAGGGTGAAGACGGTGCTCATTCCCAGTCCTCTCATTAATGGGCAGTTTCTCGTTCCTTTTTCACTGTAGCAAAGGAAGCCACTGACTTAATAATGCTGTAAAGTGTTTCTGTTTTCATTAGTTTAAGTGTATTAACACCGTGCCTTTATTTTATTCATAGCTCCAAAAGGAATTCTTCATCTTTCTCCTGATGTTTATCAAGAGATGGAAGCCAGCCGCCACAGAGTGACCTCTGGCACGACTCTAGGCTACCTGTCACCCAAAGATATGAACCAACCTTCAAGTTCTTTCTTCAGCATGTCTCCCTCATCGGCTAGTTCAGCCACAGTTGCCAGGGAACTCCTTATGAGTGGAACATCTCCTACAGCTGAAGCCATAGGTTTAAAAGGAAGTTCTCCTACTCCCCCTTGTTCTCCAGTACAGCCTTCAAAACAGCTGGAATATTTAGCAAGGATTCAAGGCTTTCAGGTATGATTGACAAGAAAAAAACAAAAAGAGAAAGTAAAACAATCCATTAGCCCCAATCCTTCATCTCTGTCCATCAGAAGGCTCACTTTTGCCTGCTAATGTGGCTTCCATGCCGCTTACATTGTAAATTATTTAGGAACACAGAAAACAGAAGAAAGAGAGCCACAGCACATGCCTCGCTTTCTCTCACTTCTGTCCAGAAACTGTTGCTGCCTGACTCTCTTCCATATTCATATTCACATTATACTCTCATTCACTCTCTCCCTCTCCCTCACTTCCTCTCTTCTCCCCCTCTCCTCTTCTCCTCTCCCTCCATCCCTCCATCCTTCCCTCCCGTCCTTCCTCGTCTATCCTGTCTTCCAGTTGAAAAGCTGCAGTTCCATCCAGTCGATTGGCAGTTAGATTTCGGCACACAACTTTCAAGACAACTACCAACCAGCACACATGAGCTTCCCGTCCCACAGCTATCAATTCTTTTAAAAGCTCTCATAACTATAAAGGAGTATTAGTTTTGTAGGGTATTTTCCCCGAAAAGGGACAGAGAATAAATAAGAGGAGAAGCTTCGTTCCAAATCCATGCACGCAGTTGAGCTGTGTGCTGGTTGAGCTCACCACATCCAGCTGTGGTGCTTCTGCCCCTCCTGGCTCAGCACATGACCCAGGACAGCAGACGCTCGGTGTTACACCTCAGACAGCTGGAGAGCATTGTTTGCTGTGTCTGTCTTCTCACTTTGTTTCCCACAGAGTTTTGCCTTGAGACATGGGGTGTTGGTGTTTTACATCATTTTCCCTCTTTTTACAATTATGGTTGAGTTTTCTGCTGATGATTTGATTTAAAAGCAGTTTTAAATTTTCCATTCTACAGTGAGTAATAATGCAGGTACATTTTTAAGGTTCAGCATCCTTGAAGTCTGTTACCTTCTGATTCATTAAATGTGGGACTGACAGTAGTAGAAATGCTTTCTAGTTGTTTGAGGTATAATAATGACTGTCAGCTGTACTGGATCATGTGCTGATTTGGGAGTGAAGCTTCTCCTCTGTTTAGTTTTTGTTCCCTTTTGTGGGAAAAATACCCTACAAAACCAACACTCCTTTATGAAAGCTTTTAAAAGAATTGTTACCGTGGAAGGGAAGCTGGTGTGCTGGCTGGTAGTTAGTTGCCTTGAAAGCTGTGTGCTGAAATCCAGCCGCCAGCCTGCTGGATAGAACTGCAGCTCGCCTCCGTGTGAGAAGCTACGACTCCCTACATTTCACTCTTTCACCCCCTCCATCTATTCTTCCCCTCAAGACCAAAACCTGGACTTTCTTGTAGAAATGTTCTAGAAGCTCTGTATTGTGCAGAACGATCATGTGTTATGAACGTCTCCCAGGGTCGTTTATAGTGAGAACGAAGATCATGTGTTGGGAGTATTTCGCATGTTCAGTTTGGTTTTCTTACTTCTCAGATCCCTTCTGATTCCTTAAACTCTATTGCCAGGTAGTTGCTAGTGTTTTTAAATCAGATTATTAATATGAATTTGAAGAAGATGTTACCAATTATTGATTCTGTCATCTGAAATTTAAATGCTGAATTTCGAGTTATAATTTTAGAATTTGTTGTTTACCTTAAGAATTACAATAAATCACTCTTTAAACAAAAGACTTTGATTCATACAGTTAAAGTAATAGAATGATATTAGTTCTACCAATAATCTACATAAGATAATTTAAAATAAACTGTGATGAAAAGAAATTCATTTATAAATGTAGTCCTTTAGAGATGTCTGCGAGTGATGCTCCATTCTGTACACACAGCACAAATTGCATTCAGCTCTGGGGTGAGTTTTCCTTGCTTAAATAACAACAGATATAATTTTGCTGCCAGAAGAACTGAAGTTTTTTTAAGTTCTTTCTGCATTAGTTCTTGGCAATGATAATGGCTATAATTTCATTCTATCTTCACTTTAACCAACATTCAGTCTGCTACCCCTGTGGCTGGACTGAATGTTTAGGCCGCTCTTAAAAGCTTGTGCTGAGGTAATATGCTCTTATTTATGGGCAGGTTAAACATTTCCAGATCTGTGTACCATGATTTTTACGTATTGACGACTCTAAGCAGATGTTTGAATATCACTGTGCTTCTTCGCTGGGATGGGCTGGTGCTGATGGAAAGTGTGCTGCGGTGGTCACAGTCCGCAGCCGCACAGCAAGCAGCCACTCTGGGAGTGGACTCCAGGCTGTCTCTCGTTTTCCCATAATCATGCCACTGTAGAAGGTTCTTTGTGGTTAAGAGTATTAAAGCATGTTTCTTTTCTGGGTAATTTTCTCAGGTAGAAAATCATACAGAATTTTTGTTTCTTACATGATCTAAATAGACTGTAGCTAGAAATTTTAAGACCAGCTTATTAGAGATTGTATGTCCTTCTGTTACCTTTATTTCTGGAATTTGAAAAACAATAAATGATTTTGTTTGTTTCTAGGTCAGTAAATTTTCATTTCATTTCACACTGAGCAGTTGTCATTCTTACAGAATGTTGTGCAGATTCTTCTTGGGCCTTCCTTTGTCCATTGCAGATTGATTGAAGACTAATGAAGCTACTATATGTGTTAGTTATATTGTATAACTAAAATTTACCTAAAAAGGTAAAAATACTTGAGTCTTTAAAAAGTTGCTTTAATTTAATTTTATTTTCACTTCCTA
The DNA here is from genome assembly GCF_982192425.1 of Myodes glareolus. Taxonomy (NCBI): domain Eukaryota; kingdom Metazoa; phylum Chordata; class Mammalia; order Rodentia; family Cricetidae; genus Myodes; species Myodes glareolus. The sequence continues at coordinate 61,957,610 of NC_142041.1, read as the reverse complement.
GTCTTTAATTGAAATTTGCGAATGACAGTAGGCTGGTTTACCAAGGCAAACGCAGGCGTCATGTGCTCACCCTTCTGTCTGACCCGTTAAAGTAACCAGAATCATTACACAGTGCACGCTCGTAACAAACTGATGTCCCAGAGCAGAGTGATTCTCACATGCACATTCCTGCTCATCCCTTTGTTCTCAGTAACTCCCACCGAAGATGTTTACATCTTATTCCAGCATGTGGGGATGCATATTTGTGCAGATGCTCTTGGAGGCCAGAGGGGTCAGATCCTTTGGAACTGGGTCACAGGTGGGTGCTGGGAATTGGACTCAAGTCCTTTACAAGAGCACTCTGCTCTCAACTGCTGAGCCATCTTTCTAGCTTCTACCACCAGAATATTTTTAGTATCTTAGAAATATGTCTTTTGAACCCTTTCATAAATGAGTATTTTTCTCTGAAGTTTTATTGAGTTTATTTTAATTATCTTTTTAAAACTCTGAGCATTTGTTCTGACATATCATTTTTAGAAAAATACTTATGTCACTGGGTTGTGAACCCCAGGTGTTGTCTAACATAACTAGTCTGCATCTATAACTCTGCACACTGAGAAAAAAGTCAACAGTATAAGTAAGTCCTAGTGTTGCAGGGTTTCTTGTAAACCTTGCTAGTCTTTAGTTCCAGTGCCACACTGCTTCAGAGTTACTCAGTATTGTAAGGAAACCATGACAGAGATGACTGGAACACTTTGACCTTCTTTCTGGGCTCACATTACTAGTAGATAATAGAATGATCAGTTGCTTGTCCTTTTAGAAACACATACCCCATTTTAAAACAATAAACACCTCCACCACCACCACCAGTTGGGTACTTTTGTTGGTGGTGGTGGAGGTGTTTATTGTTTTAAAATGGGGTATGTGTTTCTAAATGGACAATAAAAGTACAATTTTGCAACTAAAATATGGAGAAAGAAGCCATTCTTCTACACCCCACATAGCATTGTACCCACCATTTTGCATCCCCCATTTTACATTTTCCTTGCAACATGACCTTTACTGTGTTACCTCTGAGCTCAGAGTCTCATCTAAGCTATGATGCAGATCACAGTATAGAGCAGCAGGAAAGACACACACGTGGTTTCAGTCTGGGCTTAGCATGTGCTGCTGTGGTTTCCAGTTATGCATGAAAGTACCTCTTGGGTTTAACCTCAGCTGCTTTTCAAAAACTTGAAAAATCAGGTTTGTATTTGGTCTTCGTGCAGTGATCTTGAAACTCAAGGGTATTCTTTAGGCAACTCAAGTTCATGCAATTTGACTTATTGTGTTAGATATTGTTATACTTTACACTGGCTAGACCCTCTGAAGTTTGCAAACTCTACATCATATAACTATTATAAAAGGGGGTTATAGATCACATCCATTGCAGAATCCCAGATCACCTCACTTTACTGAAAGGTAAAAGACTGTAAAGAAAAATTCCATGTTTGAAGAAAGAAATCCTGGTATATATAAGAAAACATATTTGATGAGAACAGGCAGACAGGTAAGAAACAAGGTCTTGAGTAAAGAGTCCATAGTTATTCACTACATTGTCCAAAGCTGACCCTCTGCTAAATAGTTGTAATATGTACATTAAACAGTACCATTTGTATAAACTTTGTGAGTAAAGGATGATATGCTACATTTTCCCACATAAAAAACATAAACCTAGTGTTTTAGAACTCTAAAGGCAAAGACGCTCACCGTGAGCCTTTCTGCAGCAGCATGTACACAGTAATTTCCAAAGAAATCTAGTCTGCGAGTAAGGTAGAGTCACTTCAGTACCGGGACTTCTTCAGTATCCACATGAAATAAGTAACCGGGTGCAGGAGGAAAAAGTCTGTAATCTTGTGTCCTTCCTAAGTCAAACAGTCTGTGACCTGTTTTGTTGGTCAGGACATATTTCAATTCAACATAAAGATTTTTCTATTTGGAATTATTTGAAGATAAAATATCTGAAGGAAAATTTGTTTTTTATTTTAATGTGGATTGCGTTTCTTTTTGATAGGACGATTGGCAATGCTGTGGATTTTATTTTTTTACCCATGACATATGATTGATTATACACCCATTGTAGGGCTGACAGCCATGTCATGTTGAATGATTCCAATGTTGCCCTTTTTTCCAGCATTCGGTGCTGTCTATAAAGATACCTAAATTTCCATATAGGTTATTTTCTCCTTACACTAGGAAACTCTTCAGTTTTATTGCATTGATTTACTGGCTGGTTGGTTGGTTGGTTGGTTGGTTGGTTCATTGGTTGGTTGGTTGGTTGGTTGGTTGACTGGCTAGTTGTTTGATTGACTGGTTAGTTGTATGGCTGATTGGTTGACTGGTTGGTTGATTGACAGGTTAGTTGATTGACTGGTTGGTTGATTGACAGGTTAGTTGATTGACTGGTTGCTTGATTGACAGGTTAGTTGGTTGACTGGTTGGTTGATTGGTTGATTGGTTGGTTGGTTGATTGACTGGTTGGTTGATTGGTTGGTTGGTTGTTGAGGGTGGGGTTTATGTGTGTATGATTGTGTGTGCACGTGGAAGTCAGAAGTGTCTCCATTCTCTCCTTCCATAATGGGAATTCCAGGGATTGAATTCAGGTCATCAAGCTTGACTACAGGTGGCTTTACCGTCTTAACCAGCCTCCACAAAAGAAAGGAAACACTCTGAAATAATGAATATAAATGATTGTTCAAACTCAAAAAAAAAACCCCAAACACATGGAGTATGTCCCTATTTAAGAGTCACAAGGATAAACAAGGGAAGGAAACTGATATTTATGAACTAGCTTGTAGTATGCATTGATACAGGCATTATGTACATTATTTCAAAGGTGCCTGACATATTTGTGCTTGCAAATCTTTTGTTGCTCACTGTTTTTTTTTAAATTGCAAGGCATAATAGTTGTATGGAGTTTGAAGACTGGCCCCTGTAGTAGGGCTAGTGTGTGGTGCTAGCCTGTGGTCTGTGAATACTAGTTTGTTTTAACCAGAAGTCAATAGTGAAGAGCTTTATTTCTGGCCTTAACTTTGTACTACTGGTCTGAGCCAGCTAAAAATTTTCACTGTTATGAGCTGAAAGGAAATTTGGGTTTTGTTCTAAAATAAGTGGTAGTGCACGCCTTTGATCCCAGCACTCGGGAGGCAGAGGCAGGAGGATCTCTGTGAATCTGAGGCCAGTCTGGTCTACAGCCAGAATTCCAGGACAGCCAGGCTACACAGAGAGCACCTGTTTCAAGCAAAACAAAACAAAAATTATATATAAATATTTAAGGCTATAGAGATTAAATATAATATTAATGATATAATCAGTTACTATCCTAATTATGCTTATGTTTTAAATCTTGGCATATTTTAAGTTCTACCACCTTGATATGGCCATGGCCACATCAACAAACGATTTAGGAATGATGAGATCGCCCACTGGGTAAAGATACTTGCCACCAAGACTGACAGCCTGAGATCAATCCTCAGGACCCATAGGGTAGAAGGAGACAGCCAAACTCCTGCAGCTTGTCCTCTGCCTCCACATACCTTGTCATGATGGCACATGCACCCACCCCATACATAAATGTTAAATAAATAAAACAAAAATACTTAACTATCAGAAAAACATAACTGTGTATGATACTATCCTATTTAAATATATGCAAAATCTTGAACCAAATTTGTTGATTGGAATATTTTGGAAAACAAAGACTCCTGGAAAATGTTACTAAGCTCACAGTTTGAACTTTCACTATGGGTAAAGAGGTAGTAGATAATATTGACAAACTTGTCCATTCCTTTAGTTTGTTTGTGAAGAACCAGATGGACACAGGCTTAATCTGACTATAAAATTTTATCTCACTGTACGCTGGAAATTGGTGGAGCAAAGGACAGGAAACAAGCTCTTGTTTAGACTCTGAGCAAATAAAGCACTGAGCACAGAAGTGATGGTTAAGGTGGGGACTGATGGGTAAGGCAGACCATACCGAAAGCCAGGAAAAAAAAAACCACTGTTGCCAAGAAGCAACGTCAGGCAGAAGAGGCAAAGTACTGAAGACATAAATGGACTGTGTGGAGGTTGGTGAGCGTGGCTAGTGGAGAACCTGAAATGGTGTGTATTTCATTGGGAGTTCACTATAGGCAGACTTTGAGTACAGATATGATTTATATAGAAAGATCATTCTGTGTACATCGTAAGCGAAGGCCAACAGGCAAAAAGACCTACTGAGGTTTTTTTATACGAATGTAAGAGAAATAGCAAAGTTTGAATTATTATAGAGCCAGCAAGCATGATAGAATGAGGTTATGATATAGTTGTCTCAGATGTAACTGAGACTACTCAGGAGTCTTGTGCCAACTTCAAAGCAAGAGTTACAGGTATTGTTAGAATTTAAGTGTGATCATTTGATGATATTATGAGTGTGAAGTGTGGCAGGCAAGGTTTTTCCGTCACTGTGGATAAGATGGAAAAGCTCAGAGGAAGTGGGAGTCTAATTTTTATACCTATGAAACTTTTGCTGCCTATGGGATGTTAAGTGGAGTTGTCCAGCTGTGACCCTCGATGGGTGATAGCAGATGGAACACACAGATCTGAGCCATCCCTATATAGATGGGACTGGGTCCGTGGACGCAAATAGAGTTAGCTGTGGAGAGTGGCCAAGTCCTGACAGATTGCTCTAACATGCAAGAGATCCGTTGGGTCGTTGCTGTAACCAGTACATTTTGAGCCCCTACCACCAGACCAGACCAGACCAGACCAGACCAACCAGCAGAGCATGTGACACTGAGCATGTGGCATGAACATAGCAGAGGACAGGATTCTGGAGGGTGCAGCCCAGCTGGGGAAGAAGGAAATCGCTTAGGCGTGTCTATAGGGTCAGCATTACGGCCACAACATGTCATTCGGAACTGTGACACTGTGCTCCGGTTGTGGTCACCATAACTGTACTTTTTAATGTTTTCATCAACACTGTCGAGAAATAGTTTACAGACAGTAAAATTTATTCATTTTAGTTGTAGAGTCTGCCTCCCTTTTAAAATGTCTCCAACCATGTAACTGCAGCTCTCATGACTGAAGCGTGTGCTTGTGCCTCATTGTCCTGGGCACTCATTGCCTCCCCAGCTCTGGACAGCTGTGGGATCCTTTGTGGCTCTGAGGGTGTCTGCTTTTGTATGAATGGATACAAGCTTTTGTTCTTGAGATTCATCCTTGTCTTGTGAGTTGACACTTTGTTCCTGTTTGTTGCTAAGCACTAGCCCATTGGATGGATGGCTGTATACCAAAAACTGTCTCAGAGTTTACATGTTGATGGACATTTGGGTTGTTACAAGTTTGGCACTATTAGGAATAATGAGATATATGAACATTTATATGCAAAAGTTTATCCAATTTCTGTTTCCCCTTGGGAAAACAGCTTAGAGTGGAATTGCTGGCTCATACAGTTAATGTACACGTTCTTTTTATTAAGAGCACTGGTTCTTCAGTGTTGTGTCCCACACCAGTGTGAGGGCTGCTGCTCCAACATTTAGTCTTTCTAACCCTACTTATTCTATTGGGTGTGGTGGTGTGCCTCTGACATCCTAGCTGGTAGGCCACTGTCACTTAACCAAGTCTTTTTTAAAAAGTATATTCTCTAAGAGTTTCACAGTATATACAGTGAAGTGTGATCATACCCACTGCCCCCGGGTCCTCACGCACATCCTCCTACCAACCTTATGTCCTCTTTTTTTCCTTTTTAAGTATAACCCTAAATTATATTACACACACACACATACACACACGAAGTCCCTTAGTGTGCTGATATATGTGTGGATTGGGGTTATCCACTGGAGCACAGGGAATGCCCAGTGGCCACACCCCCAGTGGTTCACTGGCCGTTTATGAAGTGCCTGCAGTCACTGTTTCAAATTGTGTTCAACTGCAGTTTTCTTTTCCTTTTTTCTGTTTGTCATTGCTGTGTTGTTTTGTTTTGTCGCTGTTGTTTTGTTTTGAGACAGGGTGAGACAGGGTTTCTCTGTGTAGCCCTGACTGTCCTGGAACTTGCTCCATAGACCAGGCTGACCTGGAGCTCAGAGATTTGCCTGCCTCTGACCCATCTTTTCATAATGGGATCTTTTGAAAAAGTTTTATGTTTTGTTGAAATAAAATCTTCCAGTACACCCCCTCCCCCAGCAATGGATTATGCCCATTTGGTCTTATCTAAAAAAAACGCTTGGATACCTAAAGTCTCAAAGACTTTTTTATTTTTAAAGCTATTTCTTAAGTATGTGTCTGTGTGGGTTTCCCCCCAGTTAGCATACAGGTTGGTATGTAGCCTCAGGATGTTCTCTGAGTAAATGTATCAGTAGTATCTCCTCCCCGCTCTTGCCTGTTCCTCAATGTCTTTACATTTGAGAAATGAACTCTGGATCATCTTTTGTAGATGAGTCTTTGCTTTTTGGTCTACTAGCCTGTTATACCTTCCCCATGCCAATGCCCTGGGTGACCCCCAGTTCTTTTCATTCAGGGTCTGTGGCTTTCCCCTGTGGTCCCTCTGTGCTGTGTGGTACAGTTGTAAGATTTATGCCCAGAGAATTTGGAAGTCGGCTCTCTTTTGCCTCTCCTGGTGTTCAGGATTTATGCCCTAAATTTCAAGTCAGTCTGCTAGCCCCAGGCCCACTGACACTTGAAGATAGTAAACCTTCACTTAGGTTTCTGTCATTTGACCTGTGCGGATTGGAGATCCACCCCTCAGCCAGTGTTCATTATCTTCTGTGTACTTTTCCATCATGCTCTCCCAGCCGGCCCTGGGAATTTGAATAGTTTGTATTCCAAGTAGAGTCTGCGTCATTTGTACAGCTCTGTTGCGTCTAGAATTTCTCCCTTAAATATCTAGCTCTTCTGCCAGCCCTGAATCCCTTCAGCCTCTTCCAGCTGCCAACACTTCAATTTTACATCTGTAGACTATGGGAAATAGACTGTCCTCAGCCACCAACACCACAAAGTGTAAGCATAAAATTCTACTTTTTCCTATGTAAGAGTTTTGGCCTTTCAAAATGAAACTCTAACTTGATTATTCCTGAATTTGATCATATTCCAGCATTCACATATTTTTTAAATCTGGGTCTTACATTGATACCTGCAGGAGACTTAATGAATTCATCCTTCCACTGCCAAAAGTTAGAATTCTAATAGTACTATTTTTAATTTCATTGAATCAAACCTTTAATTACTAACTTGTAATTTTGGCCTTTACCAACGGGAATAATGCAAAATGTGGAAAAATCTATGTATACAAAGATGTTCAATATCCAATCTATTAACAATGCTTTAAACAAAAGAAAAGTATTCTCCCAAGATTTGGAGAGCTGACATCGGCTCTTGGTGGCAGAGATGGCTATTTCTAGAAGTTCTCAGAATATTCTACTCTAGACCTCCTCTGGCTCTGGTGGCTGCAGGTCCAAGCTCTTCACTGTGTAAATTCACCATTCATGAGTCCTCCTTCTGCCGTCTGCCTTCTCCATGTCTCTGTATCCGTACCATCTGCCTTCTCCATGTCTCTGTATCCACACTGTCTGCCTTCTCCATGTCTCTGTATCCACACCGTCTGCCTTCTCCATGTCTCTGTATCCACACCGTCTGCCTTCTCCATGTCTCTGTATCCACACCGTCTGCCTTCTCCATGTCTCTGTATCCACACCGTCTGCCTTCTCCATGTCTCTGTATCCACACCGTCTGCCTTCTCCATGTCTCTGTATCCACACCGTCTGCCTTCTCCATGTCTCTGTATCCACACCGTCTGCCTTCTCCATGTCTCTGTATCCACACCGTCTGCCTTCTCCATGTCTCTGTATCCACACCGTCTGCCTTCTCCATGTCTCTGTATCCACACCGTCTGCCTTCTCCATGTCTCTGTATCCACACCGTCTGCCTTCTCTATGTCTCTGTATCCACACCATCTGCCTTCTCCATGTCTCTGTATCTGTACCATCTGCTTCTCCATGTCTCTGTATCCGTACCATCTTCTTTGTTCTTTTAAGGTTGACCCCAAACCCAAGATGATCTCACTCTGAAGTAATTAGCTTAGTCGCACTTGGCAGAGATCTTCATTTCATTCAGATGCACAAGAGCCAAGTTCCTGCTTATCTTTGGGAGCCTCTATTCATATAGCTGTATGGGTACCTCTTGTCTTCTGAAGTGTAAATGTTTATTTCTTTTAGCACATTTGGGGGAGTCTATCTGTGTTTTCTTCCAATACTTTTTCTGTCCCATCTTTTCTTTATTCTCTTCTGGGATTTTACTTACATGCCGCATCTCAGCTATTGCTCTGAGGTTCCTGAGACTGTTTTTTTTTTTTTTCTTCCCCATTCTGGACTAGGTGATAATCATTTCTGGCAATAAAGAAGTTTACTATTTCTATTACTAAGAATATTATTAAATATATTAAATATATTTAATATTACTAAGTTTATTTATCCTCTGGGGTTTTGTTTGGTTTTGAACTTTGGATGGTGTGCTCTTCTGGGATTTCACATGCATCTTTTTCATAGTTTCTTCTTCTCTGGAGAGACTTTCTATCCAGTCATTCTTGACAGGAGTATTTCCTGTTCCATCACTGAGTGTGGTCAGTACGAGTTAATTTCTAGTCTTTGAAGTCTGAGCTACTTCTTCTTGTATCTTCCAGAACTAATTCTGTGGTACATCCTTCTGTTAGGAATGGTGTATTTTAGAGACTGTTTACATTATTCTGAATAGTTGTATGTTGTTTTGTAAGGCACTGTTCTGGCTGGATTCACATGCCAGACTTTGTATTTCTTCTCAGACTTTGTCTTCCAAGACAGTAGTCTCTCCTGGTTCTATATCATCTTTCTGTATGAAATGCCACAAAAGAAAATCTGAAGTTGGCGTTGGATAAATACTCCTGTGGGATAGCGTGAGTGTAAACTTTTGTAATTACTAAATGATATAGGGACAAGGTGAAAATGGTGATGAGTATTTCTCCTACAGTAGAGAAGTGTCCCTGGATCTGGTGCTGTCATATGATTTTCAGGCTGGCACCCGTTTTATGGGGTCGTGTGACCCCATACTGCAGTTAGGAACAACCCTGCTCCTCTAATCAAGTAATTATTCTTGCATATTTCATAATTTTGATACTTTTTGAGGACTAGTGATCACTTATTTTGTAAAAATGTTCTTTTTTTACTTTTATTGATTCTTTGTAGATTTCACATCATGCATTCTGATCCCACTTATCCCCCTGTCCTCTTGGATCCATCCTCTGCCCTTGCGACCTCCCCACCCAAAACAAAACAAAGTTTAAAAGAAAAACCAAAACCAAACAAAGAAACCAAACAGAAGCAAACAGCAGAAGAGCAGGAGGAAGAACCTTGTCGTGGGAACTGTGGCTGTTGAGACACAGCTTGCCCTTAGTTTGTTCATTTTCATTCGCATGTGTTTGTTGCCTCCAGTATTGGTCTGCCTTGAGGCTCTGATTTCTGCCACACCACAAATAATGGGCTCTCATTGGGGCTCCTTTTGGATAGCCTATTGTCCTGTGTCATGGAGATCCTGGTTTGGATCTGTAGGTTCCTTCCTTTTACATGGTCCAACAGTTCATAGATTCAGTGGATGATGGGGTGGGCCAACTGCTGGGGCTGGGTGGGAGCTTGGTTGGTCAGCCTGCCAGCTCTCCCTCATCTGGGCGAGCTCTCCAGCACTGTCTCGGCTGACTCACACATGCAGCCTACAGCAAGGAGCAGGACCAATTCTGCTCACTGGCCCTCAGATCCAGGTCCCCCTCACTCAAATCACCAAGGCCAGCTCTGCTGTTTTGCTCAGGCAAGGTGCAAGGCCCTCTCTCCTAATTACTGTAGGAGGAGTGGTGGCTGAGTGAGCTCTCCTGCTCTCAGGACCTCAGGGCTGGCTCAGCTGCGTACCCCTCCCCACAACAGGATCAGCTCTAGAGTATTGCCCAGGCGGGATACAGGACGGGTCTTCCTGTGTGTTGTAGCTGTAGCTGTATGAGGAAGGCCTGGTTCTCTCACTCTCATGACCTTGGGGCCAGCTCTTTTGCCTGCCTCAGGTAGCAAGGGGCAGAGAGGGATGGGCATCTTTCCCTCCCCCATTACACCCGCATGGTAGACAAGGGGCCCATGGCTCTGTTACTCTCACACCCTCAGGGCTGGCTCACCCCTTGTCCCTGACAACAGGGTCAGCTCTAGTGTGCTGCCCAGAAAGGAAGCAGAGGCTGCTTTCTCGTGAGGTGCGGACCCCAGGGCCAGCCTCTTGCCTGCCTCAAGTGGTAATGGGTGAGTGCGAAAGGTAAAAATGTTCTTGAATGATTTTCTTTTATAATTTTTTTATGATTTTTTGAAAAATAGTTTGAAACTATATGGGGAGTTTTGTTTTCTTTTTTGAGACAGGTTCTCATGTAGCCTAGGCTGACCTTTAGCTGTGTAGCCAAGGATAACCTTGAACTCCTTGGTTCCCTTGCCTCTCCTTTCCAGGTGCTGGGACTGCAGACATGTGCCTCTGTGCTTGCTGAGCCTGTGCGTTTTTAAGAGCCTTGCACAGAATTGACGTACTGCTCATCTCAATGCTCTGAGCGCAGTGCACTGAGGATTGTCTGCGGGTCCCCACCTCACACATTGCCAACATCAGACATGTTTTACTTGTGCTTCATAGGCCCAACAGTTGAGAAGATTGACCAGGAGGGGCAAAGCCTTCTGTGCCCAGCAGTTGCCTCTTTGGTGTTGGTTCTTTTAGTGGACTTCCAAGATTGCTGCTTTGTCAGGCCTTCTTTCAAGCTTAGCCATTGCTTCAAGGTACCAGCCACGGCTTTGTTCCCTTTGGTTGAGAAGGTTTGGGGTTGTCCCTCATCCCTCAAGGGTATGTTTACTATTGAAAGCCATACCACCTGTGCTCACATGCTCTCTGTGCAGAAGTGGCTTTACTTGTGTGATTCAGGAGCTCGCCTCTTCTCAGAAGTGTGGTTTTCGTTTGTGGGTTCCCTTGAGTTTACACTGTGGGGACTGGTTCTTCTCCTTGTTTGCCAATGGCTTCTACCAAAATATGTTCAAATTTCAGCAGTTGATGTTTAGGATTCTCTTTGGGTCCCACCCATTATCGCTCCCTGCTGAAACACTGCTGATCTGTGTATTGTTACATTATTTTTTGTGGTCCCACAGATCCTTAAAGCTCACTTTTTTTTTCAGCCTTTCTGTTTTTGTTTTTGTTTTTTCAGATTGAGGTTTTGTTCTAAATTTTATTGATTCAGTCTTTATTTTGCTGGTCAGCCTATGTACTGAGTTATCTTGTATTTCTTTGGAGAGACTGTTGTTTTTCTTCTACTTGTTATAAGTGTGTGTAGTTAATTACTGAAATATTTAGAAATATTTGTCAGATAAGTCTGCGTCATCCTGGTGCTGGCACTGATGTCTTCTCTCCCTCACGTTGGTTCTTGGTGTGAGTGATGCTCTGTTGTAGTCTCGGCCTTTTAAGTACTGTACTCTGAAACTCCTGTTTCCAAGTGTCTCTATGATACTGCCCAGCTGAGGGCGGGCTGGGCTTGTCATTGCATAATGGATCCTGGCTGAGCCTGTGCGGGTTTGTTCACCTCATGGCAACAGGGAAACTTTGTTGGGAGAGGGAAGGGGCTGGTGTCTCAATAGCACCCACAAAGACCTGTTCCTCAGGATCCCACTTTTCTTTTGCTGGGCTCCCCCTCCAAAGTGGTGCTACTTTGTTACTGTTTTCCACGTGGGTGACACCCTGATGGGAGAAGGGGTTTGGACGCAGCTGGGTGGTGGTCAAGTGTTGACCCTCCATGACGTTTCTCCTGAAGTGCCGCTGGCATTGCCAGTCATGGGCTAAAAGTCTTGACCTCCCATGTGCTTTTCACTTTCACCATGTTTGAGGAGTTGACTCTCCTTGGAGTCTCACAGGCTTGAAGTTACAGGCTCCCAAATGGCTTCCGCTGTTAGGGGAGGAGTAAGTTTGCCTCCCCCGCCCCCACCCCGCAGTGACAGTCCAGAGCAGGATACTTGCTGTCTAAGGTGTCCTGCGTTATTATTCTTTTTCTGGCCCCTTGGGGAGAGAGTTTGCTTTGAGGGGCTTATTTTCTTCCCTCCCTTCCTCCCTCCCTTTCTTCTTCCCTATATTGGTACTTCCAGGGTGCAGTGTAGCTCACACCCAGTTCAGTGTGTTTAATACAAAAGAGAAAATCCAGAAGTTCACCACTATGCTGGGTCTTGAGTGCTGAGGTCCCTCCTTGTTCTGCCTCCCTCTCTCCAAAGTCCTGAACCCTCTTGTTTCACATGCACGACCTGGAGAATTTGCTTGTATATAGAGGGGAAAAAGGAAAGGAAAACCTGTTCATCTGGTGTGGAAGCAGAAATTCATAAATGTTCTTTCTAGAATGTTTCAAAAATGTAATTATATTTTAAATGCAAGTGTCTATGTATGTTTCTAAAATACCCATTCCCTGGTAGAAAGTGAAATTTTCCTGAACCTCATTAGCCTCTCTGCCGACACAGCAATCCAAATCACACCAGATCAGCTCGAATCAGAAGACCCCAGCTGTAATGGGGAAAACACCCCGGATGATTTTTCCAGCCCCGCAGAGAGGAGATGGGAAAGAGAGTCCAGAAAACCACGTCTGTTTTCTGGGGGGCAGTGTAAGTGCCCTATAGGAGTGGTCTTGAGCATCTCTGGGGGAGGGGGTAGTCATTTGGTGGGCTTTCTGAAATGTGGCAGGATTTGGATATGGGGGGAGGGGTCTTGGGGTGGAACTTCCACCAGAACATTCCAGACTCTTTGGGTCTATGGATGCCAGGGGTTAGGATGAAGCTTCCACCAGAACAGAAAGTAGTACATTCCTCTATTGTTACCTGATAAAAATATAATATGAATATTCAGTGGAAAGATGCCTTCTCAGTGTGCACTGATTTAGATAAAGTGTGATAGATAAAGATTTCTAAGGTCTTGTCTCTGAAACCCGTGATCTTGAAGTACTACCCAATACAATGAACTTCCAAACTGACTCTGCTGATGAAGAGCTTACACAAGCTAAACTCCAAAGGTTAGGAACCTATGAACGGCAATTTCCCTTTGACCTTGAAAATCATTTTCGTATGAACCTGTCAGTTTTGTACAAAGCCCTGTAGATTTTAGTGTGGCTTCTTTTACGTGTGTGTGTGTGTGTGTATGTGTGTGTGTGTGTGTGTGTGTGTGTGTGTCTATGTTGTGTATCAAACCATGAGCTCCTCCTACAAAAGAAGAAAGCTCCCTTTGTGGCAGATAGATAATTGACTTAGTCACTTAGTGCTGACAACACTCTATTGTTGCCATTGCCTGTAATTTCTATGTCTTCATACATCACTGACAGATGTGAACACCAAATACAAACATGTAATTTTAAAGTTCACCCTAATATATGCTTTCTGTCTGCATCTTTTGTGAGTTCATTCGCTCGTTTGTCGCTAGCGATAAACATACTGCGTGTGGAGCGAGCAGGCTCTCATCTCACAAAGCCCGGGGATGTGCTCGAACATGTTAACTGCTTACATTTTGGGAACAGAGGAATGGGTACGGTGCTCAGTTCTCAGTGGTAAAAGAGATTGAGGACAAAACTTCAGGGAAAGTTAGGAACAGACATTGTCCTAATTAATTTTGTTCTTAAAATTGTATATCTTGTCATATCTTTTATTTTATTGTGTAAGATGGGCTATAATAGTAATAAAATATGTATTTGTTTATTAAAAACTTATGATCTAACCACAGTACCAAATGAGTTTTATAAGCAGCTTGTATTCACTTTTAAATTAGTTAATTGCATATATTTTTGTGTAACACATACTAGAACTAAGTAATGTGCTAGTGACAAGTTGGTCCTCATGATAATTTACATATCACTAAATAATAATTTACATATCATTAAATATCATTAGATGAAAGTCTACAGAAATAGAGAGAAGTTCATCTCTTTATTTTGTTCAAGATTTATGAAGCAAATATGTTCCGTACTGAGAACATGCTATTTGAATTAATAAAAGTCTAGCCTTTATACCTTACTCCTAGATCAAACATGGCTGGGGTGTGATCCTAGCAGATGTAAGAATCAAGCATGGTTTAAGGAGCTTGAGATCCTCACTGCGTGTGTCTTGTCAGCCTCCCACCGTCTACCCTTTCCAGGTTTGGGCTTCCATGTGTTACCACAGAGCCACCACTGCCTGCTGCTGAGACGTGAACTCCAAGTCGGAGCCTGAGGTGGGCTGCACATCCCGGTCTTCCTCACATTCAGTCAGGCTGTGTCTAATTCACAAAGAAGTGGCCCTTCCATTCTCCTTAGTGCTGTAAAGAGAAGCTTGCTCTACCCCGAGTCTTTTCCCTCATCCAACAGAGGCAGCCCTTAAATGTCAAACAGTAGACAGCCCACTAGCCAGCTCCCTGCTGGTTCTGCAACATCAATCAAGCCATAGCAGGCCTATAGGAAACAGTTTGACTCAACTCTGGGCCACAGTGGGTGGGGGAATAAAGAGTAATTCTCATTTGAACAGCCTTCATATTTGGCATGAAAAAAATTCACATAATTTTATGTCTATTATCCTAAGACAAAGTATTTTCTTATTGTAAGAATAGTTGAAGTGAACTAGGTAGTAATGGTGTACACCTTTAATCCCAGCACTCGGGAGGCAGAGGCAGGCAGATCTCTGTGGAGCCAGTCTGGTCTACAGAGCTAGTTCCTGGACGGGTTCCAAAGATACAGAAGAGAGAGAGAGAGAGAGAGAGAGAGAGAGAGAGAGAGAGAGAGAGAGAGAGAGAAGGAAAATAACAGTTGAAATGTTTTTAGGAAAAGGAAATCTTTAGATATAAAGGTATAAAATCTCACCTGGGCAAACTGGCTTGCAAGTCAAACTAGGCAAAGCATTTAAAGTAACAGTTACTACATAGGTTTGCACTTTCCAAGGATTGATATTTAAATTTCTGACTCCTGTTTTAGTGGAATAATCTTTACAAATTTAAGAGAAAGAAACGACATGGTTTTTTGTTGTTGTTGTTGTTGAGAATTGTGGTGAATTCGCAGCTGGAGGACAGCACCAGGCGTTCCCATCGCAGGCCATCAAATCGGCGAGACAGCGTTACATGAACACCAGACCTTCAAGCAGATAGGCAGATGCCTTTGTAATCTTCCAGAGCTGTTCACTAGAATCAAGGTCCTGTGACATTATATGTGGGAGTTCGGGGGCCAGTGGCAGAAAGCCATTTTCTCATTTTTTTGAAAGATTTTGCCCAGTTAGCTTTAAATACTCTCGTATTACAGGGCATGACCTAATTATTTCCACAGTGTCTGAGAATTCAGGCTTCCCACGAATACTTGAATCATAACAGATATCATTTTTTAGATTAACAATGCTTTTATATCCAAGAAAAAATATATGCCCAAAGAGAGCCATCTGATACTTATGAATTATTAGTTAGATATGTAAAGCATGACTCTTTTTTAGGCCTTTTATCAACATATTACTATGTTTTGTTCAATTTGAAATTTTGTGATCCTCAAGTAGTAGCTTCATTTCCTTTGTTTTAGGGATATTGCCTGGTTTTTTGAGGGGTATCAATGCATTGGGGGGAATGGGAAATGATCTTCCATTTCTTCAGTCATGGTTTTTTCCTCATTGTGCTGTCAGACCTCCCACTTGTGCTCATGTGTGTGGTCTGGCGAGTCCCCAGGTTTGCTGTGTCCCTTTAGTCCAGTGGCTGGGGAGTAGCTGAGCGGCAGCTCACTCGCCTAGAGCTTGGAAGGCACCAAGGTCTAGCCCAGTCCCTTGCTGGTCTGCAGGTTCACAGCTCTCTCACGAGAGCTCCAGACACTGAGAAGATGGCAAGTACCTGCTGGCCTCTGGCCTCGCTCCAGGACCTTGGAGTGCGTGTGGCTGCTGAGGTGTGGCTTGATCTGGTGCTCAGATACTCTCTACAGTCCTCCTGTTTCAAGCCCTTCTGGTGTTTGGAGGCTTGGAACGGTACTAGGAAAGAGGGAGGTAACTGTGCCAGCCTGGTTTCATCTACTGATGATTTCTACATATTCGGAGTCCATGATTTCCTCAGGCATTGGTCAGTTCTCTGAGTTCCTCAGGGCAGGGCAGGCCCTTTTGTGTGTTTTGAGTCTTAGGCCCTGAGCCTTCTTCCCATCCCAGCTCCTCTGTGTTTTAAGTAGTTGAACCAGTTCTTCTGATTCATAGAAGTGGGTTGGGAGGTAAGCAAGGCCTATTCCCAAATGATGGCCACTCTTGGGAGCTCCTTCGTGACAGGGCATGGATTTGGTGTGGATTATGGGGCAGCAGAGAAAGCCTCATCATGATTAACTGCTTTGTGAGTATTGTTGTTTATTTGTTTGTATTAAATGCCATAACCAAAGTTCTCAGGCCATAGTGTAGGGCTGGTGTGACTGTTCTCAGACTGTAGTGTAGGGTATAACAGTTCTCGGGCTGTAGTGTAGGGCTGGTGTGACTGTTCTCAGACTGTAGTATAGGGTATAACAGTTCTCAGGCTGTAGTGTAGGACTGGGTGACTGTTCTCAGACTGTAGTGTAGGGTATAACAATTCTCAGGCTGTAGTGTAGGGCTGGTGTGATTGGTCTCAGGCTGTAGTGTAGGGCTGGTGTGATGGATCTCAGGCTGTAGTGTAGGGCTGGTGTGACTGTTCTCGGGCTGTTGTATAGGGTATAACAGTTCTCGGGCTGTAGTGTAGGGCTGGTGTGACTGTTCTCGGACTGTAGTGTAGGGCTGGTGTGATGCATCTCAGGGTATGACGTTTCTTGACTTATCACTCTACTATGTTTAAGTTTCTTCATGCTCAAAAAGTTAACATCTGTGCTCTAAATAGCAAACTGACAAGCAAAGAACAGCATGAGACACACGCCTGAAATTCTTTTTAAAGTTTCCAGGAAGCTGTTGCAAACTTCTTCCATTTGTGTTCTGCTTAGTCATCTGACCAGTCAAGACTAGGAGCTGGGAGACGTTAGCTGTCAGCGCTGAGTGCTGGCTGTGTCACCGTGGGAGGATGCTGGCAGGCAGCTAACAGCTGTGCTGGGCACCCTGGGATCTGGCTGCTGAGTGGGGCCTCCACATTTATCATCCATGTGAATTGCATCTGCACAATAACATCAAATGCGCACAGGACATACTGTGGGTTACTAGGTCCGTACAGACTTGTAGTGAATTGTGGATAGTTCAGGGAAGGGTCTTTGGGCAGTGATAGCTAAGCCAGTCATGGAAACAACATTTGAAACTCATCCTTCCAACTGGAAAGTCTTGTGTTTTTGTCCTTTCTAGCTTCCATTTCTCTAGGAGAAAGAACAAGCCGCAGGAACCAGCTAGTACATAACCGTTCATCCTCACACTGTGTTGTGGGAGACCACCTTGCCATTCATAACGACTGGACACTGGGCCACTGGGTGGTGTACTGTCTTAGGTTTGAAATGTGTATGTCTTCTAATACCCTGATATCAGACTTCCATCAGTGCGCTCGGACCAGACTGTCTTGGTGTCACCCTTTATTGCCTTTAGTGTAAGCTGTTGGGGGATGTGTTTCATTTTTTCCTGATCTACAGTGAACAGCGTGTGGGCATTCTTGAGCTCGTAGACACTGACTGAGACAGTCTGCTCAGGAGGCGCAGACAGTGAGTTAGAACTGTCCTTATATCTTTTCCCTCAATGGAGACTGTGGGAAAGTATTTCTATAGCAAAATCATCACTGTCCTTTGGAAGTAGGGTTTTTATATTGACTTGGTTTGAGCTCTCAACTTTTACAGAATTCTCAGGAAGAAATCTCTCTACCCACTCGGGAGTGGTGCCCACTTCACAGCCCTATCAGAAGACTGGGATTCATATTGTTGTGATTTTTCAGACAAGATTGTGACACATTATAATATTAATGTGGCCCATATTCTGTATTAAAAATACATATTCTTTATGCAACAATCAGAATAAAACCTCAGATAAGAAGTAGTGGTACATATTTTAGTTTCCTTCCAGCCACACAATTCAAAAATATCTTTGCCTTTGTTGTTGTTGGTGTTGTTTTGTTTTGTTTTTTGAGACAGGGTTTCTCGGTATTCTGGAACTTACTCTAGACCAGGCTGGCCTCGAACTCACAGAGATCTGCTTGCCTCTGCCTCTCGATTGCTGGGATTAAAGGCATGTCCCACCACTACCCAGCTCAAAAATATTCTTAAGCATTTACAAACTAAGCAAGTTATAGTTAATGGGATCAGTTCTTCTTATGATTGATAGGAAACTCGTCCCATCCTGCATTCATATTTTCTCTGATTTATCACACTCCTACTGTTCTTCTGATTGGAGAGGAACACTTAAGAAGTCACTGACAGGGAAGGAGAGATGGCTCAGGGGGTAAGAGCACAAACCTGACGACCCACGAAAACACCCACATAAACTCTAGCTGTGGATGCCTGTGCCTGTAACCCTAGCACGGGGTTCAGGAGTGGAAGAGGCAGGGGGAGCATGGGTTTGCTGGCAAGACAGTCCTAGCCAAAAATGGCAAGTTCCAGCAGATTCACTGGAAAACTTTGTCTGAAGGGAGTAAGAGAATGATGAAGCAGGACCTGATGTCCTCTTTTGGTCTCCGAGTATATGTATGACAGATGTATGTGCCCCCCCCCGACACATACATGTACACACAAACAAGTCTCCCAGAAACACATACAGAAGACCCTGGCAGAAAACTTCTGAGAGTGGATCAGTGGTGGGGATTTCCGAGTGAGAATGCAGTCTCAGTCTCCCACCCCCGGAGGCGCCCACTGGACACAGGGTGTCTTCCATGTGGTTTTCCTCGCGCCTACTTTCATCATATTCCGACACCTTTATTGAGGTCTGAGCTTTACAAATCATTTCAATTTAATTCAGTCTAGTTATAATGCCAGAATTTTAAGCAAAGCATGCTATAGTGACATATAGTCGGCAGTGTGTTTAATGTAGGAGTTGGAGAATGCCACTACCCCCCATTAGGACTCCTATAAACACTACTGAAGATGAACTCTGGCCTGTACACATTTACATCGGCTTAGAAATGCGAGTACAATGCTTAGTTTTTCCTTCTTCACTGGTTGCAATGAAAAGCATTTCGTAAATGTAAAACTCAGGAAGACTCAATGGAATTAATAGACTTCCCTTGGATATTGAAGTATTCTAGAAAGGTTTAATGCTTGTGATGTGTTCTTTGTAAACTGGTTGTTTTTTTGAAATCTACATGGGACTAGGGACCTGTTTTGTCTGGCTCCCTAAAAATGACATTCAGTAGATCGAATGTGCTCTGACAAGGAACGTGCGCCCTGTCTGACCCTAGCCCTGGTCCAGAGACTTCCCTGTGTTGGGACACTCCACTGAAGCCAGCCATGGCCGGGCATCCTTGGCTGCTGCCCATTTGCTGCACTTTGGCCCAGCTGAGAAACAGGAAGCCTCGGTGAGGAGACTTCACAAGCACACAACAGCTTCGCTTTCCCCAGCACCTTAGCTGTGGCACCCCATCTTTTCCCTGATACATTAGCTGTAGCACCCCATTTTTTCCCTGATACATTAGCTGTGGCACCCCATCTTTCCCTGATACATTAGCTGTGGCACCCCATCTTTCCCTGATACATTAGCTGTAGCACCCCATCTTTCCCCTGATACATTAGCTGTGGCACCATCTGTTAGATTCTTGAAACATCAGAATGGCTTGTGCTCAAAGCAGGTATCTTAGGAAATTTAAATTATTTTAGACCTATATGCAGCACATTGTTAATTTAAATATGGAATTTTCGTATGAGGAAGACACAGTTGCCCTTCTATGTTCTTATTGTCAATACTTATCCCCAGGAGTCTTAGTCAACAAAGCAATTTGGATAACACTGAAGCGTAAGTCTGATACACTGATCTTACTCTACCAAAGACTTCATATTATGTATAAAATAACCATGTGAACTTTCAGAATGATCAGTTTAGTCCAATAATTTGGGTTGTTCCTGAAATAAGTTCTAATGCTACTGCTTTATCTTTAAAGGCTTATTTTTGGAATAAAGGTGAAAATCAAAAAAAAATACATTGTTTTTCTTTTTCTCATTTTCTTTTCTTGTGTTTTTTTTTCTTCTTCAGTTTTTTGAGACAGGGTTTCTCTGTGTAGCTTTGGCTCTCCTGGAACTCGATTTATGAACCAGGCTGGCCTCGAACTCTGCCTCTGCCTCGATACCCGACTTGAAACTACATTGTTTCTTAATGAAGGATAATACATACTTTAAATTAAAATGATGATAGCCTTAGACTTAAAGTAAGGGTCTAGCTTCTGGAATTCCTAGCGCTGAGCCGTCATTCATAGATAGCGTAGCAGGCAGCCTAACTAAGCAGCTGTGCTTTCTGACTTAGCCACAGAGCAGTTGGAGCTACTCTACTTCCACAGCCATTTTTCAATAGATGCCTTGTAGTCTTCTGTCCGAGCGTTGTTCCTTTTGTTTGGATAAACCATCTCGAATGCAGAAAATAAAGGAACCCAGCAACACAACAGTGTGTCATTCGGTGTCTGGGACAAGGTTAAGGTCTCTTTTCCCCAGTCTGCAGTGTCTCTGACTTGGTGTGTTTGGAGTCATGATTTGTGGCTGGTAGGGAGACTCTGCAGTACTGAGGAAAGAGCAAATGATTAGTCATGAAATCTGAGTCTTAGAGAATAATCATAAATCAGTCGCAGGTTCCTGAGTGAGTTGTGTCACTTCTTGTGACTCTGTTACCTGGAGTGGAAGAGTTGTGGAAGAGTTGAGAGTTGAGATGACTTGCAATATCCAGTGCTATCGTTTGATCACTCGGTAACTGGTCTTACTGGTCCTTGAGTGAACCCAGAGAAACAAAAATAGGTGTAGTTCGCTGATCTAGAAAATAACTAGCAATTGCTCCATTGGCAGTTAGGGTTTTATTATACCAGTGTCCAGCCTGCCTGCAGAAGACCACGTGATAGGTAGCTGAGGCTTGCCGAGAGGAATGTTTCCTTGTGTGCAGCTCTGTGCTAAGGCTACATGGTGCTTGCTGGTCTCATGGGCCACCAGGTCTAGCAAATTCCTCCCTCTGGTGAGGGCAGCTACCTCTCTACCTATCTCTGCCTCACTCCTGGCAGAACCAATTGGTTATCAGTGATCAGCATGGTTATCAGTGATCAGCAGTCCTCATTCTTACTCACTGGTAAGGACCTGGCTTGGACTTCTGGAACCTCAAAGCCCCCCACCCCATGACATACTTCCTCCAACAAGGCCACACCTGCTAATCCGTCTGAGTCATGCCATTCACTGATGACTGAGCATTCAAATAGATAAGCCTGTGGAGGCCATTCTTATGCAGCCTGCTACCTCTCCTAAACTTCTCCTCATTGTTAGGAGGTCTGGTTATCTTTTCTTGTTGTCTCTAGTCCTGGCCCCACAGTTAGAAAGCTGGCTTCCTATTTTATAGTTTCCTTTAAGCTGTCTTCACTCAGATTACATGTCAATCACTAGTCTCAACAGGTGGGTAAATAGACCTAGCTTAGCATCTATCACTCAGCTTAGTTTATAGTTTATAGTTCTGCTGTCTACCTTTGTGTGTTCACGTTAACTCTGGAATTTTTTTGCTTCAGTAAAGAGTGGGTTAGTGCATCAGTCAGTTAACCAGGCACCAACTAGTCGTGAAGTGTAGCACATGTATTTTACTGGTGAATATACTTTTACTTCTGGTGATGGGGACTGAGGTTGCTTCCTGATGGTGTGCCAGTGCAGTGTTAACAGATGACTTACAGTAAAAAGTTAGTTCTCCAAGAGAAAATAAATGGAAACTAAAGTTGAATACTGTGTGAGTTTTCCGAGAGCTAGGCTTCGTGCAGGACTCTGCATGCTGTGTTCTGCTTACTTCTTGGAATTTCTTTCAGTGGTGTGCAGCCTGCTGCAACCGCTGCGTCTCTGCTTCGTTTAGCATTGTGGCTCTCTGGGTGTGAGTCAGGGCCACACTGGGTGGCTCCTCCCCTGGGTTCCAAGGAAGGTTTGGCCAGGACTCTGACTGAAGGACAATCGGGAGATGTAGCTGTGTGCAAATCAAGTGGGAATTTGGCACTTTACCCCCAACAAACTCAGTAAGCAGCCCAGGCTAGCCTCAAATTGGTAATCCTCCTGTCTCAGCCTCCCAAAGGCTGGAATTATAGGGTGTATGTGAGCACACATGGCTTCCATTGTCCTGCTTTTCACTAAGTTCTGCTCGGACATTATTTCTTTTGGCCTGAGTAATTAAGCCATAAAGTTGTAGTCATAGGAAATTTGAATACTGAAAGAAGGAGAAGAAGCCTTCTCACCTCCCAACAATGTTGTGCCGGTTGACTACGCACAGACAAGGCTGGTTTCCTGGAGAATGAAGAATGAGGCCTACACTCCCCAGCACCTAGGTCACCATCCTTTAAGTGTACCAGCCAGGACGCTTTTGACTCTGAGTAACAGAAAATGTGGCTCAATCTGTCCTAAGGCATAAGCTTCTTCATTCACACAAACAGGAAGTTCCCAGAAGACTGAGCACTGGGCTTGGCTGATAGAGCAATTCAGTGGTGTTAGTTAGCAAGGACCCTGGTTATTCCTGCTCCTGAGCTGTACCACCCTCCACTTCATCTGACGCATGGGAAGACTGGGTCTCTGGGTCCCAGCAATACAGCCATGGACGCAAAAAGAGGTGTGGCCTGTGTCCTGAGCAAATACATCTGCACCCAAACTTCCCCAGCCATCTTCCCTCATGACTCTAGTGCTGGGCCAGTCTTCCCCATCTTTAAACTAGGGACTGGACGAAGAAATGATGACGTTGCTATTGGGAGCTTAGCCTCCACAACAAACCATGGGAGACAAATGTCATGTATCACATGTCATTTAAAAGTTTCTAGTAGCCATATTTTTTTAAGTAACTAAATTCTTGGCAATACATTTTTAACCCAGTCTATCAGTTATTTTTCTCAGTGTTGTGCCAAAATTTCTAACAAAAACAGCTTTAAAAAGGAGGGGCACATTTAGGCTCACAGCTTGATGGAACAGTCCCTCCAGGTGGGGAAGGCTTATTGGTGAGAGTGGTTGTAGGTGTGGCAACAGGAGTGTAAAACAGCTGGTCACCTTGTGTAACATGACGGGGCCGGCTTGTTGGGGTATCTGTTCCCGCCTAGTACCCCACAGCCGACAAGTCCCAGAGAAAATCAATCACACAGAGATCTCCTAAGTTATAAAGCTGATTGGGCCATTAGGTCAGGCTTCTTGTTAACTCTTATAACTTATGTTACCCCATTATCCTTATCTACATTAGCCACATGGCTCCATACCTTTCTCAGCTGGGCAAGTTACATGCTGCCTCTTCGGTGGTCTGCACAGGAGTGGTGAGAGAGATTCCTGTGTCCCAGAATACTCCCAGTCTCTTTGCTCCACCCCTACTTCCTGTCTGGCTTTCCCGCCTATACTGCGTTTTATTAAAATATGATTGACAGAATGAAGCTGCAGGGCGATTGGTAAAGAAAAGTCCCCAGACTATCTTGATACAAAATATATAGCTTTAATAAACAGAAGTAAGACTTACAACAGCTTACACCAGAATCCAACTGATCCATCTGGACACAGGAGCCAGGCGAAAAGAGGGCTAGCGGAGCACGTTTGCCTGAGGGCGGCACGCCCCGAAAACAGAATATGATTGGCTGAACTCCCCTATCAACAGAATACAGACAATTCTCCCACACCAACCCCGTATCCACAGTCAGGGAGCAGAGAGAGCCAGTTCTGTACACAGCTGCCATCTTCCTGTTCCCCTTTACTCAGCCCAGAGCCCCAGCCAGTGGGGTGGTGCCTCCCGCATTCAGGGTGGGTCTTCTCTCCTCAGTTAACCTCTTCACAAACACTCGGACAGACATTCCCAGTGGTGTGCCTCCTGTGTGAATCCAAGTCCCCACAAATTGACTATGAAGGTTAACTAGCCCCCCCAGTACATCAGAATGCCGTCTACTGTGTAACCAGCATCCGAGAAAATTGCTGAGAGAGTATCCTTCTTTCATTCTTGAAGTATGGTGTGTATTTTACACCAGCCTCAAATTTTGCATGGTCGTGTTTAATAGATTCGGTAGTCAAATGTGTGTCCGATGGTACAGATCCAGAGGCTAAAACTCAGGAACACACAGATTGGATCTCCGTCAGTCTTCAGCCTCTTTCCATCACTGTCCAGCCTTCTCATGTCTGTGCTCTTGCTTCTGTGTGTTCACCATGCTTTTCCTTCTCCCTGGCCCATTCTCTCCTTCCTCATAAAGGACTTTAATTTCAATTTTGTTATATCCATCACACCCAACCAAGTTGTTACTACAGGTAACAGTCTGTCCCCAAACATGTGAGGACAGGTAAAACTCTTCTGTACCTTTTTAAGTCAAATTTTAAATTTTTTAAAGATTTATTCAGTTACTATTTTATGTGCGTAGGTGTTTTGCCCCCATGTGTGTGCACCTTGCTTGCGGAGGTCAAGAGAGACATCAGGTGGGCTGGAACTGGAGTTCTAAGCGGTGTGACCTACCATGTCAGTGCTAGACCTCAATCCCAGGTCCTCTGCAAGAGCAGCAAGTGCCCCGAGCCATCTCTGCAGCCCTCTTCTGTACTTTTCATGTGACCCCATGGTCTCACTTGTCAACCCGTTTCCCATTACGGTGGTCTCCTTGAGGTCCGGAGCAGTGTCTGTGCTTGGGCACTTCAGAGGCAGCCATGTTTATAAGAAGGAAGTACAGTAGATTCCTAAGAAAACTAGGTGACTTGGATTTTGCAGACTCTCTGAAATAAAATCGATGAGAGAATGTTCGACCTTGTGAGCATTCTCTCCTGTTGGCTCTATGCAGACTTTTCTTTTTTCATGTAAGAATTTTCATAATTGCACATGTTGAAGTATCTCTCCACAGGAATCCATCACGTCTCCTGTTAATGGCCTTACTGGCTTACTTACGGACTTTAGTTTTTCTAGCCTGTCATTCATGTGCATCTGTCCTTCCTGGTGTCCTGGTTACTTAGATCAAGTACTGGGACTATTTCGTGATTCTAGCAGATGCCCCATAGGACGCTGAACAATATGGCTCATGACTGCATTCCTAGACTCTTAAAGGAGCCCCAACATCTCATGTTTCAGCAACAGTCACTTAAGACAAATACAGCTCTTTATTACTGTAAAATATAGTGGAGGAGCACTACTGCATAAGAGATCCCATCCCAGTAATCGTCGGGGGAGCCTCGGTGGGCTCTACATTCGTGATATCACAAATGCAGTGTAGGTTTAGCCTTTGGCCCCCTTTCCAGCTCTGCATTAGCCAGCCAGTGTTGTATGTTATGGGGTGAGAAGGGCCATGCTTGAATTGTTACTACCCTCGTCAGTTTCTAGGAGCCCCCAGAACTCTAAATATAACTTAAAACTCAGAAGTGTCGATAACTTAAGTCTTTCTTAGTTTTTAATGGACTGGGTAGGGCACAAAAGGAGGTACACTTAAAAGGCAAATGAGGTATGTTTATTTTGGAGAAATTCCTTCAGCATATGTTGATTGATATATTTCAAAGTATTTCCTTTATGTGATATGTATCTCATTATAGAAATAAAATTTCTTTTGTTGACATTAAACTTTATTATATAAAGCAAAAATATCAATTAAGAAATTCAGGAGCTTTCAAGATAAATCACTTCAGGATGCACCATCAGAATCTGCTTCTTAACGCAATGATTGTTTGTTGATGAACTAGATCAGATGTCAGTCTACGTTATCCTAGGCCAGTTAAGTCTGCCACCCAAACTACAAAATTCTGAAGTGGTTGGAAATAAAATTTCATGATGTGAAAATTATGTGAAATTCAAATTTAGTGCTCATAAATACATTTAGGGGTCATACCCAGCACTGTTTAGGTGGGTCTTGTCTTTGACCACTTCGCTACTCTGAGACAGAGATAAGGAATTCAAGAGCCCTTGCACCCTATAGAACTAGAGTATTTACTATCTACCCCTTTGTAGAAAAGCAGGTTCAATCCTAGGCTTATAAAGCAGAGACATTAAGCATTCAGCTTTTGGGTCATGTTTCAAATGTTATGTTAAATGTGGCCAGAGTTTGTTCTTTGAGAACGAGCCAGTGTCCTGGAAAATACTACCCATGTGATAGTACAATAGACTTGACTGTGGACTTTGGATTTATTTACTCACAGAGGAAACTAATTTTATTTTCTAAAGGAATAATAAACAATTCTGTCTTCATCAGTATTCATCAGAGCATTGAAGGAAAGTTTGCCTGTAGCAGAGGTTACTTTGGTCTCCTCGCTGAAGTTCCATTTAGAAATGCTTCATAACTGGCCTTCTGTTGTTTTTAAGGATGAGGGAATATTCAGTTGTTTCTATAGTGACCTTTCATTTCAGATGCACAGCGTTTCCAGAGCCAACAGTGGTTACGGGGAGAGCAGTGGAAGAGCGAGCCTTGCGGACTTTATAACTGACTCACAATTTCACTTGTGCCTGGCACAGAGCGGCCACATTTCTAAGAGGTTGCATACATCCAGCCGTTTTGTGCACACGAGTGACTTATTAATTTGAGTTGTAAAATAATCTTGGCCTCTAGTCAAAATCCATGAACTTACTCATTGCTTTCTTCTCCCACTGCCCCCCCCACTTAGGATGAAAAAAGAAAAAAAACACCATTTTTTATCAGCAAAGAGGATAAAGTTTTAATATAAAAATGGATTTTTCTCAACTACACTATAAAAAAGACTGAGTATAGTACCTCAGAATGTCTGCGTACCTCAGAATGCCTGCATGTCTCAGAATGCCTGTGTGTCTCAGAATGCCTACGTGTCTCAGAATGCCTGTGTACCTCTGTAACATGAGGGGCCTGCTTGTTGGGATATCTGTCCCGCCCAGTACCCCAACAAGCTGGCAAGCCCCAAAGAAAATCACACAGAGATCTTCATAAGTTATAAAACTGACTGGCCCATTAGCTCAGGCTTCTTGCTAACTCATATAACTTATATCAGCCCATTATTCTTATCTGTCAGCCACACGGCTCAGTACCTTTCACAGCTGGGCAGGTTGCATCTTGCTTCTCGGTGGTCTGGGCAGGAATAGCCGGCCCTCGTGTTACATACCTCAGGCCTATGAACCTCAGAATGTCTGTGTACCTCAGAATGCCTGTGTACCTCAAAATGCCTTTGCACCTCAGGCCTATGTACCTCAGAATGCCTGTGACTTCATGTTTTTTTTGTAGTTTATGTCTATAAAGGTAATTTGTATTTGTGACTTTTATGTCATCAGGAGTTTTTCTAGTAAGTTTTGTCAATTTTGGAGCTGCATATAAAACTCACATCTGTAATTCCATAATTTCTAATTAATTACTTTAATTACTAATATCCACTCCAATTAAAAAAATAAGTAGGCACTTAGGGTTCTTAACCCTTCCACATGTCTGCCTGTATGTTAGATGTTATTTGAAGATCACTAGAGAAATATTTTTTAAAAAAACTTTTGTTAACAGTTCACAGTGGTACATTATTAAACCAATAAATACCATGTATGTATAATTGACTGAATGGATGTTATAGTGGAGAACTGTTGCCTATATAGTCGTTTTTAAAGTGGCAGTTGATGGAATATAGTTCCCTCGACCACAGATTTGAGAGCGTTACTGCTCACCAGAGGTCACATTTCCAGCCTAAAGAGCCTTGCCTTCCTAGTAAACTTGGATTATGGTGGTGTGCGTGATTTATTCCCCTGCTTTAAAGTTAAGAGCTAAGAGCCTTCTCTCCCTTAGCAGTACACCCCCAATTCAGTCATACTTCATCTCCTGTCCAAACCTCCTCTTTGAACAAACTGTGCATGCGTGTATATGTGTATTGCTTATATTTCAGAGCCCGAGTACTGGCCTTCCACTGCTGATGGCTGTTTGGCTGGCTTGCTTTCTGTGCTGGCAGATGTTGCCTTTTCGGATCACATATTTGAAAATACTCTTTAGTTCATTGGAGTTTCTTTTTCATCATCTGATGGAAGGAATTGTATGACATTTTTTTTTAAATCCCCAAATATCTAACATAAGTAAATGAAATTATAAGGGCAAGACTGTAATAGAAGGTGTCTTCTGTTCTTCATAGGTGGGACAGAAATATGCTCCCAGCAAACCTAGGCCACACTGCCACTGTTGGGTAAGCAGTGGCGCCACCTTACCAAACGTAAGGTCAAACAGTAGTGGGAGGCACGGTGCAGTGGGACATATATGCTTAGCGCCGTGAGGTGCTGTGTCCAGTCCCGAGCATTGAACAGACTCACCCCCAAGCTTCTGACTCTAAAAGACTAAGATGCTAACTGGCTTCCTTTGTCCTGAAGAGTTTATGCCTTTATCTGGGTCACTGTGCCATGAGATAACTTGGGTGAGGACAATTGCTTATAGGGAACAGGAGGCATTTGCTGGTGCTGCGTGTCTGTTTGTCAGTAGTTCGTTTCCTAGGTGATGACTTGCTAGGTTTCTGGTCTGTAACTTGCATATTGTCTGTTTGGGTGACACCTTTCCTCTGGCTCACACTGACTGCTCCAGGGCTTGTCCTTCCTGGTTGGCTTATGTTTCAGGTCTCTGCTGCTCTCTGGGTTTGTCCTGCCCATCCGCCATTGCTCTGTTGTCTGCATCTGGCATTTCAGAGATCACTCCCATATTGCTTCTAATCCAGAACCTTCAAGACTGACAGAATTCTCTTTACTACTCTCTGCATCTGTTATAAAATCCTGAGAGTATCGGTAGTCTCTGCTGGCAGAGCTGCAATTCGGTGTCCCCTGATCATTGCCATAGCAGTTGTTACACACTTGAGTGCTTTCCCACCCCTTGGCGGATTGCTGCCACCCCAGTTTTCACTCCCTGTCATCATGTCCTTGTGCCCCAGGCCTCTTGAACCTCAGACTATCTGGGAACTATTGGGCCATTAGTCGGCCCAGCAGTTTTCAGGACTGTATATTAATATCCAGCTTTATTAGTTGACTTTTATACTATATTAATTATTTTTAAGATCAATCATGATTTCAAAGATAAATGCAAGTTAAATTCTCATGGAAAGAAAAGTTCTGAGGTAACTTTGATACTATTTTATGTTTTTGTCATTTAGCAATTGTATACTTTTAAGCACCATCTCTATATGCACTACTATTCTAATGCTATGAGATATTTCTAATTTTGTAAAAAGGAAGCTCTCAATCTAATTGTAAAGTTCTACATGGGTTAAGTGGGAAACATGGTTCCTGCTCAATTTGAATACGAACCGAAGCTGACTCTGGAAAGTCTTTAAAAAAGAAAAAAGTGAAGCAACAGCAAAGTCCATATAGAAAACAACTGGGAGCCAGTTTCAAAGCAATGCAGGTTTCTCTCAGAGATTGTTTCACAGACATAAATGTTGTTCTATGGACTGCAGAATTGTGAAGGGTAAAAGAATTCGCCCATTTGACAATGCTTCTTTTAGGAGTTGATGGACCAAATATTAAAATATTGGAAGATATAAACCATATATGGGAACAGTATGAGAAGAGGTAAAAACATGGAAATTGGCAGAAAATAACAACAACAGCAGCAAACAAACAAAAGCCATGTGGGGGCAGAGACCCTGTTTGG
The DNA here is from genome assembly GCF_982192425.1 of Myodes glareolus. Lineage (NCBI taxonomy): Eukaryota > Metazoa > Chordata > Mammalia > Rodentia > Cricetidae > Myodes > Myodes glareolus. The sequence continues at coordinate 61,927,964 of NC_142041.1, read as the reverse complement.
TGGGAACACCCGGGTTGCATATTTGAGGTCAAGGCAGCTGAGTAGATGCTTGAGAGCAGGACTGAACACTACGGGCATTTTGTTCTTTGGAGCAGACACTTTCTTCATTGAGGAACAAGGGATGTGTTTATGATGGGGGCCATAACTCAGCCTGGCAGCCACATGGGGGAGAGGAAGGCTTCTTTCAAGTAATTCCAGAATAGGTGCTGATCTTGTTGATGGGTGTGATTGGAAATGAGAAGGAAAGTAGTGTATTTCCTGGAGCAATGTGACAGAAAGTGCTGGAAGGCTCTGGTGAGTGTCTGAGTAGGGAAGGGTGAAGAAGAAACTTGAGTGGTCTGTAAGGTCTAAAAAGGGAGAGTGGGATCTGGGCAGATCCTTCAAGAAAGAAACAGTAAGGCAAAAAAGAATAAAATAAAATTTTAAAAAATATAAAAAACAACAGTAAAATTGGACAACGGTGTCAAAACAGCAGGTTTAAAACATTCAGCAAATTGATAAGCATTCCATTTGTACGAGTGTATTTTGGGTAAGAGAAGTTGGATTCTGTGGCGTTCCAGACTGGGGATGCTCTACTTCCAGACTTGGCACAGTAGTTTGCCAAGGGCAAGAAAAGCCATGAAAAGTTCAGTTTCTCTGAAGAAGTGGGTGCGAACCCTCATGCCCACCAGCATGTTAATGATAGACAGTATAATGACAAACAGGATCTGAATTTTCTGTTTGGGTGGGGACCAGCAGTCAACTGACAGACCAGCTGGTGACTTCTCAGGGACCTTTGAGACATAGTGACAGGGGCCTTGGTCAACTCTACAGTTCCTGATTGACTACCTGGCTTTGTATTCATGCAAGGAAGAGCAGAGAGGGCTCAAGCTAGTTGTATGCCTGGTGACTGGAAAATACCATTCAGATATAGAGAAGATGCAAGAAGTCCTGGCAGAAATTCAATGCCAGGAAAGAATTGAAGACAACTTGATCTGGTGATACGGTCCCCAACCAGAACACAGGTCCATTGGCAGAGGGTAAAAGCTTCTCTGCTTTAAGCATAACCAGGAAGGAATCCTTTGTTGTCTCTTTAGCCATGTAAACACAGACACGATCCTGGTATCTGAGCAGAGATCCAAGGAGCCTAGCACTGTGAAGAAAATAGTTCTGGCAGATTTAGTATAAGAAACAACAGCCTTGAAAGGAGAACATTAAGATACAGATTTTTTCAATATTAAAGTTAAATAATAAATTAATAATAAAATGAAATTTTCAGTAAAATATCTTTGATGTATGTTAATATATAAATCTAAAATAAAATATATATTATACACGCACATATATTATATACACATACACGTGTATATATGGGTAACCGATACTCAGGAAAAAAAAATGTAGTCAGTATCAGGACTGGGGTGATGACTCAGTGGATAAGACACTTGCTGCTCAAGTCCCCAGCACCCTGTAGAAGGCCAAGCATAGCCACGCCTGCTTATAGCACCAGCTTGTTGTGTAGGAGTAAGGGTCAGAGACAAGAGGATCTCTGGGGACTACTGGGTCCATTTCTAACTCCAGGTTCAGTGATAGATCCAGTCTCAGAGAAATAAAGTTGAAGGTGAGAAAACAGGGCACCTGGCTTCCTTCTCTGGCTTCCATGTGGGTGAGTAGTCAGACACACACACATAAAGAAAACATTTGTGTCAGTGGAAACATTTGTGAGTGGGCCCAGATGTTGGTCTTAGCGGACAAAGACTTCAAAGCACTTACAATAAACATGCCCAAGGAATTAAAGGAAGCTATGCTTAAAGAATTAAAATGTAGCTCAAACTAATGACTCAATAAACAGAGAGTCTTAATACAGAAAACTTGTTTAGGGTATTAAAATGAAAATTTCTAGAGTTAAAAAGTGTAATAACTGAAATAAAAATCCACTGCAGTGAGTCAGTAACAGCTCAGGATGGTAGAAGGAAGAGCTAGTAGATAACCCAAAGGCAGGGGGCTTAGAGTGCAGCCAGCTTCAGCCGGGCCTGGTGAGCCTGGTCCACTGCAATCCCCACAGGAGGAGCACAACTTTAAGGTCTGCCTGGAATACATATCAAAAATTCTGTCTCAAACAGAAGCAAGAAACAGGGCATCAGAAGCCATGGTGCGTATCAGATAACATGAAAATGTTTAAGCCATTGTCCAGGTTGGGTTAACATCAGAAGATCAATGACTGTTTATAAAGCAGAATAACCCCAGGATAAATATGGACTGAACCCAACATTCGTTCCTTATTAAGAACTAAACACTATGATTTTTTTAAAAAACTGGATGTCTCAGAATATAAGAGAATTCCTTTGAGAAAACAGCCCTATAGCTCATGTCTTCCTAGGGGAAAACCAAATGCTTTGCTCCTAATAGTGGGAAGGAAGAGTTTGCCTCTCACTGTTCTGTGACGTTATATTTGTGATTGTAGTCAATGTGATATGGCAAAGAAAGGGGAAATGAGAAAGGAGAGAAATAAAAAGTGTGTGGTTTAGAAAAGAAGGAACAGATCTGTCTTGTTTGCAGATGACAAGGTCCTGTGTTAAGAAGAAACTCATATTAGGGCTAGTGAGTACTCTGAAGTTATAGCTGTGATAAAAACCCACAGAATGATATGTAAAGTCATAATACATATATATTACACATTCATGTATATATGTATGTATATAATCAAAAACAAAATTAAGACTGTTGTTTATAATACCCAAAAGCATACAGGAATGAATTTAAACAAAGAGGCACAGACCTTGTCTATGGAAAGCCGTCACTGAGTGGAATTAAAGTTTAGAAAATTCCTTATTGTTAAATTGACAGTTTTCCTCAAAATTGACACTTTCAGTACAAACCCTAACAAAATCCCAGATGGCTTTATTGGGTACAGGCTGTCAAGCTGATCCTGAAATTTGTGTGTAAATGTGAAAGACTCAAGGTAGATAAGGGGCTATAGAGATGGCTCAGCGGTTAAGTGCACTGCCTGCTCTTCCAAAGGTCCTGAGTTCAATTCCTAGCAACCACATGGTGGCTCACAACCATCTACAATGAGATCTGGTGCCCTCTTCAGGAAGAGACCTGGTTAGTTGTCCTTATCAGCTTAGACTATGAAACCCAATATGGACAAGTTCAACAGAGCCGCCATGCACGGGCTGCCCATGCATGCTTCAGCATTGCCAGGGCATAAATTTCATTCATTCAGTTTCAAGGTAGATAAAACAACTTGATATAGGAAGACTCGAGTTGGGAGAGTGATAAATTTCCATTTCAAATTTTCTAGCCCTGCAGTTGTGGCATAAAGATGGGCTTGCTGCTCAGAGGAATGGAATCTTTGTGTTAGCTCAGTTTTCACACGGTTCTAAGGGAGTTCTGGGGGGGGTATCAATAAATTGCACTACAAAAATCAAACACACATTTGAAAAATAAACATTAGACTATTGCCTACTACCACATGCAAAAACAACTCAAAATAGGTAGTAGATTTAAGACTAAGGCCTAATATTGTCCAGCTCAGTAGTTGCCTTGGGCTAGAAGCAGGCGTAGAAGCCTTTCTAGTGACCAAGATGTTCTCAGAGGAGATTATGGTGGCTGCACAGCTTACGAAAACTGCTCCCAGAGAGTGAACTCTATCACCTATACCAACCCCACAAAACTGTTTAAAAAATGACAGAGTAGGCTTCCGTCGTGAAGCCCTCTCAATCACATCCTGGTAAGTGGTCGGTCATTTGTCTTAGAAACATTAAGAGCCTGCCCAGCAGACAAATATCAGACAAAAAGGCAGATGTCACCATGGGTTTTTAGGGGTGGCATGGACCTCGGGCCTTGATTTGTCCTTCTTCAATTGTACCTGGTCGTGACCACAGTTCTTATGGTTACCGCTCCACCAAACTGGAGGGCCTCGGTTCTTCCACTGCCCATCCTGACTGCTGATTTTTCCTTGTTTCATTCTTTTTTATACATTTAATCAAAACAAAATCACCCTGGCCATTCTTAGCCTCAGGCTTCACTAGATGTCAGACGTGGCCGGCACAATGACATCAGTACACTGCCCCCCTCCAGAATTCGAACTAGGAGAGAGTCAGACCCTCAGAGGCCTGTGAGGCATGCCAGCTTAAGGGCTAGAAAGTAAAAACAAGGAAAGTAGAATTTTGTCCTTTAAAATTACAAATACAAAACAAAATTTACCTTGAATTCTCTAGGTTAATCATTGTAGTAAAAAATAGTTTTTGTTCTTCTTGGAATTCCCCTGCTCCCAATAAACAGGGGACAGGGTAGTTTTAAAAAAATAATTTAAGGTATTATAAAAAAGGAAAAGTGTTTAATCATTTTCTTATCTGAAGTCAGTCTCACACAGAACACAAAACCTAACCCTGAGACGGCCTCCCCCACTAGGTGGCAAAAGCAAGCTACAGGAGAGACTGGAACAGCCCAGCTTCTACTCCATGAGGTCACTACATCCTTCCTGGCACCACTTTATAAAAGGCAAACATTGGACATCAGGAGAGTCCCTCCTGTCTAGGTTCTGTACGGTGCCGGAAGAAGGGCACAGCACCCTAAGGTTCACACGTGAGGGGAAGCTGTGCAGAGAAATGTTTTACAAGGAAGGCATCTGAGGGCCACGGCGATGGGAAATACACAAATACAATTGATTTCTAAGATACTGAATGGGAAACACAATTCTAAAACATCGTACTTGGCCACTGTGTGTGTGTGTGTGTGTGTGTGTGTGTGTGTGTGTGTGTGTGTGTGTGTTTACAGGAAATGCTGAAGAGAAAATTACTGCCACCATTGGCACTTTGTCCCAAGGTTCTGAGAAGGTGCTGTGGAAGTTCCCTGAGCTAATCGCAAGCCCTGTTTTAACTAGGACGGCATGTCTCTTAGCAGCAGCAAGGTGGCTCTCAGAAGTCATTTCTAACCTAGTTCTGTCATCTATCAGCCCACCTGGGCTTTTAGAAAAAGAAAAAGTTTCTGTAAGCTTTATCAGTTTCACAGGTCTTAGAATATGCTTAACAAACAAACAAACAAAACCTTCCCAGCACCAAAGCGGAACTTTATTTCCATGTTAGTGGCACCAGGATTTCCCTGTTCTTTCTCCGCATATGTCCTCTGTGTTGTTCTTTTGCTTCTCTCTCTGAAGGGCAGCAGGCTATGCTTTTGCTCTGGTGTAAACCGTCTCTGTTGCCGAGGCTTGCAAGCCGGGGCCAGTGCTGCAGGTAGTGACAGCCTCCCCAGGCGCTGTCCTGTAGAACAGGCAGTTCAAAACTGAGGGAACCGTCGCAAATCCCAGCCGGCACACCAGTTTCTTCCGTGGAGTACAGGCTTAGGACTTGAACTGTTTCCGGTTAACATTTTAATTTAAAAGCAGCCAGTCATTATCCATCATTCAATAACTATTTACTCACTGTCCCCTGTGTGCAAGGGGAAAATGTAGGAACACTTGTTGCTTTTCAAACAAGTGGCAGTGTGTTTGGGGATTCTGTGTTTGAGTAATTTAAAAACTTAGTCATTGTTTAGGTGAACTTTATGAAAAGAAGCCCTATTTGATGAATAGTTTTCCTCCTGGCTCCTCTGTTTATGCAGACGATAGCGCTCACAACTGAGCCTCGTGTGTCACCCAGGAAATGAGCCTCACTGATATGGAGGATTTAAAATCTGGCCACTTCAGTAGAGTCATAAGGATGTTCTCAGCAGTCCTTCGTTAGGAGGCGCTTCCACGAGCCAGGGCAGTGTATGCCGTGCGCTGCATCTCCCGCTGACTCTGCTACGCCGGGTCTTCTTGCGGTTAAACAGCTTCCCCTCAGAGCCTCAGAGCCCATGGCTTAGCTCCTCAGGCTGTATTGTTGCAGCTTCTGCTGCTAGTCTGCAGCCTGCCACGAATCAGACTTCCTGTCACTCCATGTTAAAGGGTTACACAGTCGCAGATTTTAATACTCCAGGGACTTTTCAAATCAGAGTAATCCAGAGTAAAAGATAACCCAAAGTTAAGACAGGTCATAATCCTTTATCAAATCAGAGTAATCCAGAGTAAAAGATAGCCCGAAGTTAAGTCAGGCAATAACCCTTTATTAAATGCCCACAACTTTATGGCGTTGTCCAGTGTGTGTTCGGATCTACAGCCTCTGTTTTTCATAGGCAGTACAGGTTTTCTTCCAATCACGATAATTGATCTGAGAGACAGCATTCTGCCTCCGAATCACCAGCCATAAAAAGTTTCCAATCTTAAGAAAAATGTTTGCAATTTGTTAATTTAGATTTTCTTTGAATACCACTTGAGGAAGACGGTCTCTAGACTCTGGCTTTTGAAGACCGCCTCGGTGGCCAGCAGCAGCGGAAGCATCCTGCTTGTTTCTGTGTGGGATAATAGGTGCTTTCCCAGTATCAGTTACTCCTGGAGATGAACAACAAATAATTGAAAAGTCTTGATCTACGTTTATATTTTGGGTGACATGTGTGGTCCAAACAGCAATGACATATGGTCTTGGTCAAGGAACAATAATCTCATTAAATAGATTTTTAGAAATCTTTATTAATCTTTATTCCCCACCCCCACCTCTGAGGATGAATAAAGCCAACACGTGTGAATTCTGTGGTAGTCAAATAAAAACAAAGAGAACTCTGTGGTTCTTCCTTAAAGAATGTGAAACTTCACTGTAGAGTGCTCAGGGAAGGTCACACTAAGCTTGTACCTCTATGGTTTGGAGTCCAAGAGTCATTTGATTTACCTGTGCCTGGGAAGGTATACAGAAAAACTGTCACTAAGACATCTGCGGGATGCGGCTGGGGGTGTGGGACCTGATAACAAATGCAATTTATTTATTTATTATTTCTTTTTATTTATTGTTTTTTCAAGACAGGGTTTCTCTGTGTAATAGTCCTGGCTGTCCTGGAACTCACTTTGTAGATCAGGCTAGCCTTGAATTCACTGATATCCATCTGCCTCTGCTTCCCAAGTGCTGGGATTAAATGCATATGCCACCACCACCCAGAGCAATTGACTTTTAAAACTGTAAGACACTGAGTGTAAACACACAATTCTGAAATAGACCACACTTTGTCAATAATAGTTGTTTTCTTTGTATTCTCATTTAAAAGCATAAGATTACTTAAACACCATGTGAAAACCTAGTATACTCTGTTCTTTGTTTTAGTAAATAAAACTTTAATGAGGATTCGGTATTCTTATTTAGTAAATACCTCACTAAGAGACTTCTGGTAATTTTTTTTAAGTAGGGAAATTTGCACAAAAGAAGCATTTTCTTATACCAAATTGGTTCCTTTGAAGTATATGGCAGATGACATCTGTCTGAGTGGGCATTGCAAAAGACGTCCATTGTACATCATTAGTGGTGCAGTAAATTGCTTATTTATGTTTTAAAGTCCAAGCATAGTGGAATCTTTTGTGTTTGCTTTTGAAGATTGTTGTTACAATAGGACACTTGTGAACTGAGTAGAGTTGTCCTTTTGGTTTAGTTAATGCTTCATTGGAACTTAAAGACTCCTCTCCCACCCACGATCTCCTCGTTAATAGAATGGGAGGAGAAAACTGTAAATTACTTCAAACGTTATAAAAAAGAAAGTCACATATTGTGTCATTGCTGTAACAGTCACAGGTTAAAAAAATAATGAAGAAACCTACAGATTAATCTCTGATCTCAAGTTCACTAGAAATGTTTGAACATACTACAGTTAGACCATGCTACCTTTTAATAGCCAGATATTACAGTTGTGTTCTGTTGTTGCTAAAGTTGAAAACACAATCATCTCATTTTCAAGCTGTTATTTAAAATTTTATACAAGTTTTTAAAAATTGGTGTCCATAATATTTTTATCAGTTGCTAGCTGAAATAAGCATATTTTCCTAAAGGTTTACCATTATACACTATTGCCTAATCTGAATATTTAACTGTAGAAATGGCTAAAATATTCTCTTTAGCAACTAAACATCTTCAATATTACCTGAGAAGGTGGGCTGACAAAACATGGAGCTCAGGATATTTTTCTTTAATTTTGTCTTATAACTAACACACACACACACACACACACACACACACACACACACACCCCTACACAGTGAAAGGAGACTCAGTGTTGGCACCCCTCTCAATTCCCTGAGAAAGATAAAAGATAGCTAAGACAAAGGCAAGGAGTGCGGCTTACATGGAGTTCTAAAAAGAGTCTCTTTGCTGTCTAGATGAAGCTGTTTCCGTTCTACCTGGAGCTAGTCTCTTACCCCTGTGCTCAAAGCCCGCCTCCTGGGAAATTCTTACTTCCTGCCTTTGATTTACCAGAAGTCACTTCTTTGTCGTTTTCCATGGCTCCTTTCCTTCAACTTCCGATTGCTTCTCATCCCGCCGTTTTTGCCCCCACCCTTGCCTCTGCTCAGAACTGTAGTACTGTCTCCTTCACCTCGGCTGCCTAGCCCACCCTCCTCTTTCTTCTCCTTCCCAACCCCCTTTGTGTCTTGACCACAGTCTCCTGTGTTCTACAGATGGCCTTGCAAGGCCCTACTTCAGCTTCCTCCTGTCCAATCAGTTCTGTAGGAACTCTGTAGAGAGCTGTCTCTCCTTGTGAGCCCTTGTGAGGTGACTGAGTTTCTTTGTTTTCTCTAGATTCCTTTGGCGCTATGTGATAGGCTTTATCCAGGGTGTTCTGGTTCCTTTTGTATTAACCACTTTTGTGTGCTGCACTGTTGATCATATTTTGAAGTCTTCACATATTTATTTGTATCAGTAAAAATCCATTTGCTTTAAAGAGGAGAGATTGGCTTTGAGTTGGTGCACATGATTCTAATGAGTCCAAAATCTCGAATGCAGGCTGGTATCTGGAAGCATGCAGAGTTGGTGCTGTAGTCTTGAGTAATAAGTCTTCAGGGTAAATCTGTAAGATTAGTGTGTCACAGGCTTAAGGTAGAATTCCTTTCTCTCCGTGAGTCCTCAACCTTTCCCCTCCCAAGCCTGAGTGATGGGATGAAGCCCCTGCCTTTATGGAAGCTGATCTGATCAACCGATTGGAAATATCAGCCACATCTGCAAAACTTTCACAGCAGTATCTGGACCAGTGTCCGACCAAGCCCAGCGAGGTGACGCAGAACTAGCTGTCACACTCCTTCGCCAGCTCCAGGCTGATATTTATGGGACTATTGGAAAACCTGGAGGTTGAGACTTGATACTTTGTTCTTACATTTTAATCGGATGATTTACTTTGGGCTTTTTTTTTTTAACCTTTATAGATTTATTTTTTAAAAAATATTTTTAGTTAATAGAATTTTATTACTTTTTCCCTGTGTCTCTGCCTCCCATGTACTCCCCCCTGAGCCCCTCCTATGCCCCCATTACTCTCAAGTTGATACCCTCTTTTTCTTTGATTACATTTATTAGGATACACAACTATATATATATATATATATATATATATATATATATATATATATATATATATACATAGATCCTGTGTCATAGTTACTTTTCTATGGCTGTGAAGAAATACCATGACAAAGGCAACTTATAAAAGAAAACATTTAATTAGGAACTTGCTTGCAGTTTCAGAGGGTGAGTCCATAATCATGCCTGGGAGCATGGCAGCAGGCAGGTGAGAGGCAGGAGTGGTGGGGGACACTGAGAGATTGAGACTGATATTGAGTAGAAATGATGTGAACTTTTGAAACCTTCAAGTCTAGCCCTAGTGACTCACCTCCTCCAACAAAGCCACACCTCCTAGTCCGTAAGTGAGCCTGTGAGGTCTTCTTGTTGAAGACTGCTCTTCATTTTCAGTTGCCCAGGCCCAAATAATCACAAGAAACTATATTGATTACAACACTGCTGGCCTATTAGCTCAGGCTTCTTATTAACTAACTCTTATATCACAAATCAACCCATTTCTATTAATCTGTGTATCAGCACAAGGCTGTGACTTACTGGTAAGGGTCTGGCATCTGTCTTCTTCGGCAGCTACATGGCATCTCCTTGGCTCCACCTACTCTCTCTATATATCTCTTCCAGCCTGGCTATATTCTGCCCTGCCATAGCCAAAACAGCTTCTTTATTAACCAATGGTAATGAAACACATTCACAACATACAGAGTCCTGGGAATCCCACATCACATTCTCATTCAAAATATCACTTGTTGAGTCTGTTTTTGCAGTTTGTGTATAGTCGGTTTCAAGGCTGACCACTCTGCATTGAACCACCAAAGGAGCTTAGCCCTGGGAGAGGCTAATTCTTCTCACAGTATTTAGTCTGTGGCTCTTTGTGCACGTGTTATAGCTCTGAGGGGAAAGACTTCCCCAGTGGAAGTGTTACAACTCTGAGGGGGAAGATTTCCCTATTGCAAGTACTATACCTCTGAAGGGAAACGTCATACCACACAACAAACCTCACACTGGAGATTTATGGGAAGGGAAAAACCCAGGAGGGTGGCTGCCTCTGTTTGGACAAGAAGCAGCAGAGAACTGAGCAGAAAGACAGGGTTTATATAGGGTTTCATGGATACAGAGCTTTCCAGGGTGGGGGTTGGTGGATTTTCAAGTCCAGAGCGTGGCTGCTTGTATCTCCATGGGCTGGGTACAGTCATTATGGCGGCAGTTGGATTGTTCTGTGGGCAGAGCCTGCTGGCTGGAGGTCCTAAGGGTGGAGCCTGGCCGCTCACGGTGTCAGCCTTGAGGGGCTTACACTTTGTCTGGGGTTGGACCTCATGAATTTCCCCCCTTTCATGTCAGCACATCCGTTGATTGCTTTTGTCCCAGTCCATAGCCATTTCTAGGAGAGATTGTTTCACAATGGACATCCTGGTGTTCTGGCTCTTACAATCTTCCCAATTGCTCCTCTGAGATGTTCCTCAGCCATTATAGGTGCAGGGGTTGTGATGTACACATGTCAGTGGGGGATGGGTCTTATAATCCATTGGTCTCTGCATTGTTTCCAGTTGTGGAAACTGCTACGGTCTCTGCTTGCTGAAAAGAGAGGGACCCTCATCATTTCTTAGTTGAGAAATGGTAACCATGGATATAAGGATAAGATTGAGAATGTAGTAAGGAATTGTACTAGCCTAGCAAAGTGGCAGTTAGTAGATTCTTTTCTAAGGTTCATGACTACACCACTTCTGAGAAGCTGCCTAACTTTTCAGTACCAAGCATGATTTCCTTCCTGTTAAGTGGGCCTTAAGTCCAGATAGACAGCCTCTGGTTGCCACAGACATGCAAGCGCCATTTCTTACAGCTTTATGCCTATCTTGCCATGCTGGCAATTGTCATGATTCATAGGTGTGCAGCTGTGTAGGTTTCTTTTCTTTTGCTGAGACAAAACACCATAACCAAGGCAACTTATTTTAAAAGGCATTTAATATGGGAGATCAGTGTTAGTGCCCATGGCCATCATGGTGAGGAGCATGTCATCAGGCATGCAGGCCTGGGTAGCATCTGAATCACAAGCATGAGGTAGGGAGTGAGCTAACTGGGAATAGCATGACATTTTGAAATCTGAAGCCCACTCCCAGTGACACACCTTCTCCAGCAAGGACACACCTCCTAATCCTTCCCAAATTGTTCCACAGACTAAGGGTCAAACATCCAAATATACAAACTTATGGGGGCCGTGCTCGTTCAAACACACCACAGTGGGATTATTTGCTTCCCTTCCCTGGCAGCTTGAATATTATTTTCTGGTACCACGAATGCTATATCTCAAGAAAGAGGCTTACAGATGAGATTCAGCTCCAGTCATCCAAGTCCTGTGTCTTAAGTGGGTGGTGTTTCAGCAATAGGGGCCCACTTTCCTCCAATGACAGGGTAGTATGTGGCTGGACAACTCTGATGAATCAATCTCTCTCTCTCTCTCTCTCTCTCTCTCTCTCTCTCTCTCTCTCTCTCTCTCTTTCTTCTCTCTCCCCCTGAGTCAGGCTGACCTCAAACTCACATATATCCATCTGCCTCTGCCTCATGAGTTCTGGCATTAAAGGCGTGTATCACCACCGCCTGGATGAATGTCTCTTCAATAATATAGAACAGCAGAAGGTTAACTTAAACTGACATGAGTTTTTATTGGCAGATTTATAAACACAGTGTTTATTTCTTTAGTCCTTAATGGATCAATATGTTGTATTGCTGTTTATAGGTATATATTGGTATCATCTGTGTTCACTATATATGTTGAACCAGATTTTAGAGATTTGGAGAAATAGCTTTTGTGTAGAATGTTTACTCACTTGTTTTTTCTAATCTGTCAGATAATTATGATGACACATACTCAAGTGTTCTGCTTTGCTATTTTATTATAAACTTGAGAGGTTAGAGAATTATAGCAATATCAGGAAGAACAGTCATCTAATTTCTGTAACGTTTGGTATAATACACTTCTGGCTGATTGAGACATGTGTTTATGCTATTATAATCGATACCTGAAAACATAAGGAGCCACTGGCTATGGTTGCATATGCTTGGAAGCCCAGTATTTAGGAGACAGAGGCAGGAGGATCAGGAATTCTAGACCATCTTTGACTCTGTAAAAAGTTCAAGACCAGGGCTGGAGAGATGGCTCAACAGTTAAGAGCATTGCCTGCTCTTCCAAAGGTCCTGAGTTCAATTTCCAGCAACCACATGGTGGCTCACAACCATCTGTAATGAGGTCTGGTGCCCTCTTCTGGCCTGCAGGCATACACGCAGACAGAATATTGTGTACATAATAAATAAATAAATATTTTTTAAAAAGTTTAAGACCAGCCTAGTCTACATGAGACACTGTCTTGAAAGCAAAGCACAAAACTTAAGAAACCTGCTATAACCATCCTGTTATAGTCACTAGGGGTGTGGATAGCTAGTGGATACGAATACTGATACTGTTGCAGGCGTTAGGGGCCGAGCATAGCTAATGGATACAAGTGATAACTCTGCTACAGTCATTAAGGGAGGATGCTTCGCTAGTGCCTTATACAGTATGCTTCAGTCAGCCAGTGAAACTTAGCTAATTTTATGATAGCTCTTGTCATTTCCATAGACAGACGAATAACTTTAATGTTCTGTGTCTAAGAAAGAATTACCCAGTAATAACTAGACTGTGGTGGCTCACACCTTTCATCCCAGCACTTGAGAGGCAGAGGCAGAGGCAGGCGGATCTCTGTGAGCTGAAGGCCAGTCTGGTCTACAAAGCTAGTTCCAGGACAGCCAAGACTACACAAAGAAAGCAAAGAAAGAAAGAATGGATGAAAAAAAGAAAAGAAAGAAAAGAATTACCCCACTAAGAGAAGTGAAAATGCCAGTTTGGGGGGAGGGAAACTGTTATTTTGAAAATTTATAAATGCTTATTGTAAACCACCTACAGTCACAAATGAGGGGCTGGATAAGGCAGGGAGTGAGGGGAGAGAAATACTCTTGATCCACCTCCCTCCCATCTGCCCTGATATTCAGTTTTACTCAAAGGCTGTTCAGTTGTCTCCTAAAATGGGCGGTGCAGTTTGTATTCCAATAAATACAGATGTAAATACTCACTTACAGAGAAGCGGAAAGGGAAGTTCTGCCGCCGGGCAGGATTTGCTCATCACCTCTCTCTTTAAGCTTCTCTCTACCAATCGCCACCCCGCCCTCGAGGTGCCCGGCAGGTGGACATCTGTGTGCTGGCCATCCCGCCGCAGAACGTCAACATTTGTGTCCTTAACTCCAGTTCAGTATTTCCTTATGACTCGTTTTCTTCTTTCAGGATAGAAATGTGAAGTATGAAATGTGCCAATTGACAAGGTTTGTCCATCTGCCTGTGAATCTCAGAGCCTTTTCAGGATGTACCGCCAAACTGGAGAGGCCCCTTAGCTCCCTTTGCAGTAAACCTACCTCATCCTACCTTCCAAGGCAGCCATCGTTCAGATACTACAAGTGATCTTCGGCTGTGACAGAAATTCACATGCATGAACTTGTATGGTACGGTGTTTTTGCAGTGTTTTCGGGTTCATCCCTATTGAGAGTAACCATAATTTATCTATTTCTGTTACTAACTAGTACTGTTTTATAAATTCAGTTTGCTTGTCTGTGGTACAATGTCTGATGGCCTGGAGCCAGAGGGATAGAGGCAATCTCCGCCAGCCATGAAACCCCGATGGGTCATACCTGGCCTGACTCCGGAGTTTTCACTCGGCCCCTAATCCGTCCTTTGTGTTACAAATACCTTTTGTTGTCCTGTGTGAATCCTGACTGAGTTTCCCATGGATATAAAACCTACACAAAACTTGATTTAGAGGCAACCCGAAAAACCAAAACCGTGCCACCTCATGAATCAGGAATTTGCACCTGGCATTTTATCAATTTGTTCTAAGAAATCTAGGTAAAGTGTAAATAGGGGAAAAGCCAAAGATGCTGGGAGTTGAAGGCAAGGTGCTCCAGTTCACGGAGACTAAGCTTCTTCCGGCCGCAGGGGCTACGAATGGATCGTCCTCATGTGTCTCTGACCCGCGTGAACCCACACACTGCACCGAAATATTCGCGACACCCGTCTGAGCTGTTTCTCCTTTCCAACTATTGTGAATGCAAATGCGATGAACATTCTTGCATGGTTCCTCTTCTGACATATTTTCATTTCTCTTCCATCAGTGTAGGAGTGAGCTTGCTGGGTCATACAGTACTTGTCTATTTCCATATGACACTGTTTGATGCTCCCGCAGGAGGAAGGCAAGTTCCAGTTCCTGCACATCCTTAGCAACATGGTAGCAATCTTTTAATTGGGTGTTCAGGTGAACAGTTTGTGGCACTCTATCATAGGGTTTTAATTTGTTGTTTCTGAGTAACCATTGGTGCTGCATACTTTTGTGTGTGGGTTTATTGGTCATCTTTATCTTCTTTTTTTTTTTTTTTATAAAGTATACTCCAATTTTGTCTGAGGTTTCTTGTCTTCGTATAAAGTTGCAAGAGTGCCTAGGTAATAGGTCATGTGTTTTAAAAGGCAAATATAATCTGTGGTTTTCTTATTCATCTTCTTACTGGCATATTTTCATAAGCAGAAGTTTTAAGTTTTGATACAATTGATTTTTTTAAGCTTTACAATTGTTTATCTCTTTTAAAAACCCGTTGGTCCTCCCAAGTGTGAGGGTTTTTAGCTTGTACACTCTGTATACAGTAGCCCCACACACACACACACACACACACACTGGTTTGTATGTGGGATGGTGAGGGGACTGAGAAGCGTGCCCCCACCCACAGGTGTTCAGTTATTCAAGCAGGATTGGATTTCCTTGCATTTTATTAAAAAGTCAAGTGACTAAATAATGTGGATCTGTTCGTGGCCTCTCTGTTGGTTGATCCGTCTGCTGGTGTCGTGTGGCTTTGTCAAGAGCGGCAGCTACATGCGTGCCAGTATATCTGTATACCATCATTTTCTTATTTCTTTGATTCCTAGCTTTTTACTGCCATAACTAGTGCTGTCGGGAGTGTCTTTGTCACATATATCTTTCCCCACTTGTTGAATTATCTCCCAGGGCTAATTTCTCTATGTTGGAATGCTGGGTCAGAGGATGAACTCATGTTTCATCTCGATATATCAGTCCAGTCTGTCTGGTACACTCTTGCCGACCTTCCCGTACCGGTTTCCTGCACCACACAAAGCCTTACATTTCTGAAAAGTAAACTTTAGTAAACAGGAATCAGTGGGGGGACAAAGGAGACATTATTTTGGGCCTTGGGAGGTTTGAGTGTGCTTATGGGACTGCAATTTACTTTTCTTCCTGGTTTTTATCTCTGAATCATGGAGGATTTTCAACAGGGTACCGTTACAGACAGCATCTTGCCGGTGGAGGGTGATTTGGAAGCCTCAGCGTCCATTCCTGGTTTGACTTGAGAGACCTCTCATTTCAGGAGCCGTGGATGAGTGTGGCTGGGGAGTGAGAGATGCTGAGGCTTGATGCTTCTGAGAACTTCCACTGAACTCTGCTTGGGCTTCCAAAACAAGTGAAAAGTCCTTGCCCAACAGAACAGTCCAGGCTAATTTAATGGCGACCTGGTAATTTTCCGACATAATAGTGGGCTGTGTGGCCTACCTCGGTGCTGTCTGCGCCAGGCACAGTGAGATGCTATTATTCCTGTGCTCTGTATTTGTGTAAATTCTTAAATGGTAAAGCTAAAAACAAAGCTTGATACTGGGCCTCCCCCCCAACACCACCAACACCAACACACACACACACACACACACACTGTTTTTTTTTTTTTTTTTTTTTTTTTGGTGGTATGTGGAAGGAATTTTCCATTAATTCTGTTTCTCTGTGACCAGTTTAAAGAAAAAGAAATAAGGGGGCTGGAGAGATGGCTCAGTGGTTAAGAGCATTGCCTGCTCTTCCAAAGGTCCTGAGTTCAATTCCCAGCAACTACATGGTGGCTCACAACCATCTGTAATGAGGTCTGGTGCCCTCTTCTGGCCTGCAGACATACATACAGACAGAATGTTGTATACATAATAATAAAATAAATAAATATTAAAAAAGAAAAAGAAATAAAAGACCAAAACAAAACATACCTAATTTTTAAAAAAATGAGATTTAATGATTTCTACTCTTGGGTGTTTTTACATTGCTTGGTGTGATCTTACATTCAACAAGAAACGTTATAATGATTTCATAAAGACAGAATAATGGAAGAAAATCTCAAGTCTGTCAGTGAAGATGTGACCTTGGCAAACGACCTCACTATTGGCCTCAGTTTCCTCATCTGTAGTGCTGGAGGTCTGCCCATTTTTCTCCTGAAGGGTCTGTGCTCTTGTCTGATTCCTTCATTGACTCTGCTTCAGACTCCAACTTAGGATCAGGCCATGTTTGGAAATCAGCACATTTAAAATATAATCAGCAACTTTTGTTTTGTTTTGTTTTGTTTTGTTTCTAGCGAAAAACAAAAGTACAGAATTTTTAAATGTAGCTAAAACGTCATTTCCAGACCTGCATACTGCACGGGTTGGAGCGGGAGCCCACACACAGAAACCTTAGGGGCTGGGCTGTGCCTGTCCAGTCACCTGTTGAGAGAATAGGCGAGGATTGACAAGCCTGATTCATGGCTGAGTGACTGCTCCGCTAGCCCTCACATGATCCCCACTGAGCGAAATCTTTGACCGCCTGCTAAACAAGGTCTGTTTGAAGTTCCTTTTTAACATTTCCAAAACGCTAATTCAGCAGGACGTCTCCTCCGGGGTTCTCGGGCGTCGCGGCATCGGCAGCTGTTGAAGCCCATTCGCTCCAGCGTGCGGTGTTTTCATACGTGCTTTTTTTTATTTGTGACAACAACAAAGTAAATATACGACTAAAGTTCTCCCTCATTGAGCATTTACATGTGTGAAAGCCGCCTCGGATGGCGCTTTACTTGTTTGGAAGCATTCTTACCCAGCAGGCAGTGCGGAGGTCAGCCCTGACTGAAGAGCACGCTGTCCCTCGGATTTCTTTTTAATGGTCGGTTTGCACATCATACTTGGAATAAGAAGTTATACTGTGACTGTAAAGCAGGAGATATTTCTTAAGCCCTGATTAAGCTCTGGTTTTTATTTTTGTTTCAGAAATGCTTTAGATGTGTTTAAATCTCCAGATGAGATTGTTAACTGGGTCGTAGTTAAAATTCTTTAAATGTCCCACTTTAAGAGAAAGAGTGCTCAGCTGCCTGAGAAATCTTTTAATAAAATAAAGTAACGGAATTCTTTGGTAGAGCTAAACCCAGCAGAAATCTGATGGCAACGATAAGGCACAGCGGGGGGCCTGAGAGCACATTGACTTGTGCGAGAGACACCCTCAGAGCCGGGTCGTAAGAGCCATTTATCTCTGACGTGAGAACTGCCACATCTCAACATGGCCGAGCTGTCCCTTTCTGTGTTTATTTAGGTTTTAAAAGACCTAAGTGTAGTTTTATAAGTTTACCAGCTTGCTTCATTCTCTGGGATGCATTTCACGGCCATACTATCAGATTTCATTACATGCAAAGAATTATCAGATCAACCCATTATACAGCCAAGCAGCATGAAGTCTTCTCCATATACAGGGAAAATATTGTATAAATCAGGCTCTCGGGTTTCAGTGGGAGGCAGAGGGTTGCACGGTGCCCATTTGTCAAGTTGATGGCCCCACAGTGAGGTCGCACTAGCTTGTCTTTGAACAGAAGTGAAATCTTATGCGAAGCTCCCCTCCTGTCATTTACACTAACATCCACTCTCTTAAAGCCAGGCCTCTGAGAAAAACAAAGTGAGGGCCCAATATAATCAGTCACTCAAGTTGTCTGTCATCTGTTTTCTTAAGGAAATGACTTTCAAGTTAGTGGAGCGGAGCACTGGAGAAAATTAGCCAAGATTGTAGTAGTAAAAGTAAGTGGAATTTAACAAAAATACCTGTGTCTTTCTCCAGAAGATTTGATATTCAGAATGCCAAAAAGGATCCCCTACTTTCATAATGAGTCACATGAATTTATTTCTCCTTGAACAATAGAACCACCACTGTTAACAACTGAAGTCTTTCTCGCTTGATGTGAGCACATGCTAATTCTCCCAAATGCTTTCTGTAAAACTCCGGGGCTCGATGGGTCCTCTGACAGGCGGTTTGCTGGCTCGGGGAGAACTATCTGCACTGACTTCAGCTATCTACTCCCGCTTGCAGGCCGCGGGGTAAATGGTGCCGTCAATGTTCATGATGGGGATTTTGTGACTTACTATTACACTTTAAAACCCAAACTCCATTGCCATGATGGCCAGTCTAAGGCTGGTGGTCAGATTTTCGGCTTTTATTTCCCTAAGCCTGTTTTATGGGCTGAAACACTCAGGTCATTTGCACCCTGTCTCACTCATCATGAAGTTGTTAAACTCAGAATGTTAAACCATGAGGGATCCACTGGCAGTTGGGGCACCGCATGGAAGCCTCCTTCTCTTGTACTTAACTGCGAGCCATCTACTTGTGTGGCTTTTATAGTAAACTGTGTCTGGGGTGCGAATTAGAAAAAGCAGGAAGAGCACTTTAGATCGGGAGAAAGTTGTGCGACTAGTGCATTGTGTGGTTTTTCTCAGTAGTATCAAACACCTTCAGTCACTGGTTGGTGTCCTTAAGTAGAAAGGAAGTGCTCTTTTTGCTTGTTTTGTGGACATACTAATTGTGTTGTTGTTGCTTAAATAAGGGGTTTGAAAAAAAATTCAGCTCCGTCTATGGAAATCATTGCCAAGAGCAATTCATTCGATCTTTTCTTAAAAGCTGTTCTAGAAGTTCCTGAAGAGTTGATGGACAAAACTAGCCCAGAACCCAGAATTCTTAGTATCTGGAAAAAACAAACTTAGAATTTTTTTTAAGGAAAGAAATAAATTAGCGTATTTTTAATAATTAAATATGAATTTTACAAAATATTCCTGTCACTAACCCTGTACACCCCACAGTAAATTATTAAGAACTGAATTCTAAGGAAACTTTGTTGTTTTCGTTCCTTTTGAAACTTAGGTGAACATTTGGAATCGGTGAACTTCTGAGAGACCTAGGAGATCAATCTTGATTAGTTTATTTTTCTTAGAAAAGATTTTGATAGCCTGGTATATGCTTTTTCTGCCCTTCTTCTTCTCAAGGATCCCTTACTTCCTCTGTTGAGGGATGGGGAGTTATTAAAAGCAGCCCACAAATGAAACTGTGAAGGGGGTTAGGCCACTGCGCCTTTCATGGCTGGCAAGGGGCCCCAGGTCGAGAAGACCAATCTTTAATTGCCCCTTTCCTCGTATTTCTTCTCAGTTTAACCTCAAGGTGATTTTTAAAGTTATGGCTTAATTGGATGGTCATTCTACCTTTGCTTTGTGAAGCAATTTATTATCGCTTT
Organism: Myodes glareolus; assembly: GCF_982192425.1. NCBI lineage: Eukaryota > Metazoa > Chordata > Mammalia > Rodentia > Cricetidae > Myodes > Myodes glareolus. The sequence goes on along the minus strand of NC_142041.1, from coordinate 61,908,183 downwards.
ATTTCCTTTATTACAACTTTATTTCCTTGAAGCCTGTATGATCAAAGGCTACATTATGATGAATGTAGTTTTCTAAACAGGAACCCTGAACCCATTTTTTCCTTTGAACATTTACAGCTAGATAGATGGTCACAAGGGCTGTAAAGATACAGGAATACTTACCTTGATTTTTGATTTGAATCCTATAATTTTATTTGGAATTTGAAGTGATATTTATAAATTAAAGTAATTTAAAAATTTGCTCTGTAAGAGACTCTAATTGTTCCATTGCCAAGAGGTAAAAGATGTTTATGGTAAAATGTGTATTCAGTCACATGTTTATTGAATGAATACAAATGGTTTGCTGGGAAGGTGAAATCGTTATCACGGGTTAAATATTTTGCCATAATTTTTTTCTCATTGTTTATAGTAAACTGATATTCTCTAGATAAGTTATATAAAAATTATATTTCAGAATCATTTATTTCTCTGAAATATTTCATCATAATCAGTAAATATAGACTATGATTGATTACAAAACGCTGATTGGTTTTTGTGCTATACTTTGTACCTAATGAAACGTTATATTTTACTTTTAAAGAGAACTTTAATTCCTGCTTCTTTGGAGCTCAAATTTGTGTGTTTGTGTGTGTTTTTTTTTAACTTTATTTATTTATTTATTTATATTATCAACTAACCTATGGCGACTGATTTTGTGTGTGTGTGTGTGTGTGTTGGGGGGATTATCAATCCATTGTTCAGCAGCACTAATAATGCCCAGTAGTTCCTTATACAGATATGTTTACAGTCCTTAAGATGCCTTATGTGGGCAATTTACAAGAAACGCATTCCTTTTCAAAGTGCAGTAAGATCAGGCAAGGCTGGAGCATTAAGCAGATAAACCAGAAACTCCCTCGTCACACTCTCTAAGACACTTCAGAGTGTTAGTGTGAAAAGAGGAGAAAGAAATCACTCTGTACCACCGCGGCAGCTGAATCTCGGTGATAGAAAGCGCACCAGGTGCCCCTTGCCTCTTCCTACTTCCAATGACTTTTGGATTGATTTTGCCATAGCAGAGGGAACAACCATTACATTTCTCCCACACCAATCAAGACTCATCCACTCTGCCCACCTACCAGAGTCCATTGTGGGCCTTAGGCCCCAAGGTCTTTCCCAGGGTAATTTCTGCAGAATTCTTCCCAGCAAACGTTCTCTGCATTATTTCCACACAGCTGCCCATAGCTCTGGGAATGTAATGGGCACGAGTGTTCTTGGAAGGGAGGTGGGAGCCACTGTCCTTGCCACCATGTCCAGTGAGAAGAAGACAGTGTGGTAGGAGTCACTGCCCTTGCTACCATGCCCAATGAGAAGGAGACAGTGGGAAGTTTCAGGTACAGCTCTCTGTGGCCACTTTTAGAGTTTCTTGTATTTCTACCTTCAAATATCACCCCCTTCTTTTTTTGGTTGTTTACTGTGCCCAGGTTTGAACCCACAGCTTCTTCTGTGTTAAGCCCTACATGCCCTACCACCAGTGTGTATCCCCAGCCAAAGACAACTCTTTTGAAAGCAGGTACAGGTGATAGACTTTTCAAATAATTTTCTAAAATGAAATGGCATGCTTGATGAAATGGCTCTTGCTTATACATAAATAGCTAGTTGCTAGCTGATAATGTGACATCATCCCCTTGTGTGTAGTTTGTTACCATTTCTCTATTACCTGCTTTTTTTACTGATAAGGATGGGAGATTGCATTGGGTCAGTCAGGTGTTCATATATCACACAGACACTTGCTTTTCTCATGGATATACTAATAACAAAGTGAATTTTTCTATTTGCCTTTTTGTTTGGTGGTTTTTGTTTTGTTTTGTTTTTAGTTTTCTGAGACGGGGTTTCTCTGTGTAGCCCTGGCTGTCTGGAACTTAAGACCAGGTTGGCCTAGAACTCACAGAGATCCTCTACCTTCCAAGTGCTAGGATTAAAGGTATGTGTCACCACTGCCCGGCTCCTATTTACCTTTAATGAGTCTACTTAATCTACTTCTACTTAGCTATTTCTCTCTCTCTCTCTCTCTCTCTCTCTCTCTCTCTCTTTCTCTCTCTCTCTCTCTCTCTCTCTCTCTCTCTCTCTCTCTCTCTCTCTCACACACACACACACACACACGCACACAATATACTTATCATGTCAGGCTCTGGAGACAAATTAGTAAGAAAATATAACTCTTGTGTTCTTTAAGCTCATGGTCTACAAGAGGAAGGGAATTCCATTGTGTGCATTATTGGCACAGTTTGGGTTGCTGACTTACAGGAAGTGGTCTGGCCTTTTATTCCTCCCCACCCTTAATAGGCAGAGTTTTTTGTCGGACTGCCAGTTAGCTTCTAAATAACCACACAAAGACTTACTATTAATTATAAATGCTCAGCTGATAGCTTAGGCTTGTTACTAATTAGATCTTACATCTTAAATTAACCCATATTTCTTATCTGTGCTCTCCCATGTGGCACAGCCATGTTTATCTCCTGCTTCCTCTGTGTCTCTCTGGTGACCCCACCTTTCTTCTTCCCAGTGTTCTTTTAGCCTGGCTCTTCTACCTAACCTTCTCCTGCCTAGCGATTAGCCAGTTGGTTCTTTAATAAACCAATAAGAGTAATACATATTAATAAATACAAAACAATCATTTCACAGCACTCCCCATCTAGACTTCTTAGAAAAGCTACACCCCGAATTCCAACAATGTTTTTATCTCCTACATAGTCATTGTCTTAGACAAGCCACCTAGTTTCCCTTTGGTCTACCAGTTGCTTCTTTTGTTCTTGCTTTTTGTGTTTGGACATTTTTCTCCTGTTATCACCTAACATAGTCATACTACCCCTGCAATAGCAGTACCCTCACAGGGCCACCCCTGAAATACAGTCACAGTGGTCACCCCTGCAATACAGTCCCAGGGCCACCCCTGCAGTATTCTCACAGGGCCACCCTTGTTCACGGTATCTTTCCCATTCTCTTGCTGGTCCAGATCTCTGCCCTTGTTGACCCTCCTTGCTTTTACACTTGACTCACGATGGTACTTGGTAATGGGGTTATACTTCTTGAGGGCAGGATGTCATCATTTTTGTTGCTGTTGTTTTTTGAGTCTTTTTGAAGCAGTCTGTGTAGAACATCGAGGCCTCCCACTTCAGAGTTTCCTGCCTCACCCTCCTGATTGCTAGAATCATAGGCGTTTGCCACCATACTGAACCCAGCTTGTCATCTTTTAAATACACAAAGTTTTCCTTGTCCTAGAATAGAATCCAGGTTTCTGTGCTATCTTAAATTTGGTAATTTTAGAACAAGTAATTGATCTTAAAATTGTAGGAATATACTTCCTGAAAAGGATAGGGGCTACAATCTCATCACTGGAGAGACAGAGGCAAAGGATTATTTAGAGTTACTTGCTATCCTAGGCTACACAGTGAATACCAGACCATCTAGCAAGCACTATATGACAAGATGCATACACTCACAAGTGCGTGTTCCCAAGAATAATAAAATATCACTGAAAATATAGCCCGTGATTCCAGCTGCTAGGGCTGAGGAACTCATGGTGGGATCTAGCTGTGGGGTAGTTCTGGCTCTGTTTGCTGCTATGCCACTGTTTTGCCTGGAAGATTGGAATGTGTATATCTAAATTTCGTCTTGAACCAAGACTAAGTAACTACGTTATAGAAAAACTAAATTCTGCAAGACTATTTCTCTTATAACTTGCCAATGGTCAGTTGTTAATCATTTTTATCTTTGCTATTGTTTTGTGTTTGTAGGGGATTATCCTGCTCATATGTCTGTGGTGATATATGTGCCTAGTGCTCAGGGAGGCCATAAAGGTCATCACACCCCCTGGAACTGGAGCTACAGACAATTGTAGCCACCTTGTGGTGCTGGGAATCAAAGCCAGGTCAGAGCAGCAAATGCTCTTAACTGTTGAGCCGTCTTTCTAACCTCATCAATCCTTATTTTATTATGAGGTAATTTCAGTGACTAGCCAGTGTGCCCAGTGTCTACGTTTCTGATTGCCATCCAGCGTTGAGTGACTTGTCAGGGCCATTCAGTGAGCCCACTGTAACCCAAGGAAGCACAAACTGAATATTTCTTGATGTATAGCAAGAACAATAAGCAGGGGAATGTGACTGGATATTGGTAATGCACTTTAACCACTTAATAAGATGCTATACGTATTTTAATTGTCATGGATTTTGTAGGACATTACTTAACCCGCAGTATATTGGAGTTTATATGTTAAAAAGGCATTGTCGCTAAATGGGGTGGCACACGCCTGTTTTCCCAGTGCCCAGGAGACAGAAGCAGGAGGATGATGATAAGATGAAAACCTCAAAAAAAAATTATTAACTGAGTTCTACTCTGCAAGATTTCTAGGGTATTGTTTCTATTTTAAAGCATGTTTTAAAGAATAAGAGTATCCCAGCTTCCCAACGTCTTCCCTGATGTAATCACTCACTGTAGATACAGTGAGAATGAGAATCACCACGATCCTATGTCAAGGATGTTCACGTGAGCTGGACTCGTGTTCCTGGAATGGCTTTAGAATATCTTCCATATTCATGAATACCAAGATATGAAGTTCTTTTATATAGTGTGGTCATGTTGGCTTTTAAAACCCTCCCGTTTGTTAGAAGTATCCAAAGAGATCTACCAGGGTGATCTTGGAGAGCCAATGAGCTCTCATTATCTTTGTCTGGAATGTCACTTGCTGAACTGTTGACACTAGAGGTGAACCCTGATTGCTTCCTAACAGGAGGCTAACTCTAGACTGTTTTTCTTCACCTTGTGAAAATGCTCCCTTGCTGACAATAGGGCAGAAGCCCAGTCCTTAGAATTTAAGAGAACTCTCCAGAGCAAGGTCCCTCTACACAGCCTCTCAGTCAACCTGGTGAAGAAATAGCGCTGGAGGCCATGTGGGGAGGACCTCCACTGTCTTCTGCAGCTAACCTACACACACACACACACACACACACACACACACACACACACACATACCCCGCACGTCAGTCACACTTCCTGGCATACCTGGCCCGAGCCTTGCTGGAAGGCCCCTCATTACCCAGCAACAGCTTTCTGCCTCTGCCTTTCTCCCCAGTCAGCTACTCCCGGTGCCAACTTCTCCAAGCCTCATTTTCTTCCCTAAGCAACGTCGTAATGTTCTAATGCACGCTGACAGTCGGTTTATGCAGCTCCTCTTAACCGAATGTTTTTATGTTCAATTACTGAAACTTAATCATCACAAGTGATTGAATTTTCCCTAGGTCATTCAGCTTTGCTTAAATGCTAATAGTACGTGGCTGAAGTATAAGATTTCAAAGGTGTAAAAACTCAGTATCAAGAACATTCATTAAGCTTTGCACCGATCTCTTTTGAAAGCATAGGAAAAGCTATAGAAACGGTCACATATAAATTATATCTTACTGGGAGTTCATTTGAATTGTAGCACACAAAGTCTGTGATTGCTCGTGGTTGTCTAAAGCAATTTGGGAGGTACTTTTTTCCCCTTAACTTTTTGGTTTTGTTTTTCAGTCTTCTCTTAATGTAATTTTGTTAAATTTTTTTCAAGCCAAGTAAATCTTTTGAGTCTGTTACCAACATTGTTGAAAATACTCTCCCTGTAACTCCATCTTCTCATTACTAGGAAAAGGACCGACAAGGCGGTTCTACTGCCCTGTCCTCCGGAGCATCTCCTTAGGTTTTCATAGTCTTTGTCTGGCTACTACTTACGCTGTGTATGGAACTTAAACAAAATGCTTGTGGAAAGTATAAAACAAACATTAAATATTGGTTTTGGTTCTGATACAAGGAACTTTCAAGAGGTATGGGAACTCTGCTTCTGTGTCTTTGTGGAGAAAGTCACTCATTTAAGCCACCTCATCTGGTTGATGAGCACCCATGCCTCTCCCCCCGCCCCACTGCTGGCACACAGCTGTCGAGCTGAATCCCAAGGTGACCTGCCTGTGACGTTGTTAACCTCTACTTTTGGATAGTTCCAATCAGCTAATGAGCTAAAAATTAAACATTACATCCCCCAATTTTCAGTACTTAATAAAATTTTTGTGTCACAGTGAGGCCTTCTTAATTTTTCTGGCTGGGAAAATGATGCTTCTTTTTAAGTGGTAGTATATTTATCTTATGGTTCAAATAAAGGATTACTGTTAACAAATGAAACTTGAGGAGGTTAGAGGAGGTTAGAGGAGGCCAATAAATAAGTAAATAAGTAAAACTTGAGGGACTGGAGATGGACCTAGCATTTAAACTCTTGCCTGCTCTGTCTCCGGCACAACAAAATCAAGTAACAACAATAATCTTAACCCCATGCTAGCGCAGGCGGTCTGCATTAACTGAAGTATTAAATGTATTAAATGCTGCATGGCTTTGGTTACAGTGCCTATGAGGGTATCCTGTTGCCATGCGTTTGTGGTAGAATGTCTGCATGAAATCAGTTTGCAAAGTGTCAAGGAGTCTTTTTCTGTCCTGCCAGCCAATGCCCAAATAGTGATACAGAGAGTTCTTGTTAATTATAAAAGCCCTGTCTATAGCTTAGGCTTGTTCTTAACTAGCTATATATAATATAACTTAAATAACTCATTTATATTAATCTACATCTATCATGTGGTGTTACCTCTCTTCCATCTTGCAGCTCCTGTTTCCTCTCTGTGTCTCCTGGCATCTCCTTTGTACCTAGATTCTCCTCCTCTTCCTTTTTCTGCCTGGAAATCCCATCTATACTTCCTGTCCTAGCTATTGGCTGTTCAGCTCTTTATTAAACCAATCAGAAGGTGCCTTGGAGAAGACACATCTTCACAGTGAGCAAATATTCTGCAACAGACTTTGTTTTCCCTTGCATCCATGAACTAAGTACATTAACTTGTTTAGTTTTGGGTGAGTATTCCGTTTCAACATAAAAAGGTGCTCTCTCCATCATGAATCTCTTTTTTATGCTCAATAATTTTTTGAAGTTATAAGCAGTGGATAGAGGTACAGAGAATTCTCCAGGATTGAGGTTCACCACGTTAATCTACCAGTTTATGCATAATCTCTAGAGAGCGAACACAGCCCCGTAACTCTATCTGCCTGTAGTGAGAGGCTTGCAGCACCCACCTGTGTGGGGATCTAGGCGCTCAACACACCAGCGAGCCTAGAGGCAGCAGGAGCATCTTTGGAGGTATAAAAATACACTTAAATAAGGGGGGAAATATCCCACCCGCCAGGGTAGTCTCTGCACAGACAGCGCGGTAGGAAGACTGTGGTGCAAGAGGCTGCCTACTGTGCTAGACTCAAGGAAAACAAGGCTCTGCCCCACCGAGTTATTCTAAGAGGAGAGAAGTTTTGACTGAGGCCCGACTCCGTTTTATCCCCAAGACTCGCTGGGCACATGCAGTGAAAATCCACTAGGTTGTTTCCGCCGCAGTATTTCCTACCTTTAGAAAGCACACCCTGAACTACAGCCCTGCTTCAGGCACCTTCTAGTTCTATGAGTGAGTGTGCATCCTGCCATTTTGTCAGCAGGACAAGGGTGTGACTGACACCGGGACTGGCCTTTCGTTGGGGTGACGTCACTTCTCGTGGAGCTGCAAAAAATACCTGGCCAACTAGAGAGAGTGTTGTGCATCCTCCAAAGTGTTATTTTGGCATATTTTGAGACAAACACTTATTCTAGAAGCAGAAGTTGGAACTACCTTCTAGATTTCCAGGTATGCTTGTGGATTGTGGGGGAGAGCACAGACATGGGGGCTTCTAACAGACTCTCAGGAAATGTTCTGCTGTTGTGCCACACAGCCCTGAAGTCATCTTTCCGACCACCTAGACGGTTTTTTGGGTTTGTATAATGCTGGCAATTGCACTCAGGGCTCATCTACAGTGGACAGGTGCTCTCCCACTGAAGTCATTCCCTAGTCCACTTAGAACCTTGTTGCTATTGTTTACTTTCCAGACAGCAGGGTTGCGTGTCTTCCAGGATGGCCTTAAACTTGATTTCTTCTTGCACTTTTGATCCTCCTGTGCTACCTCCTGAGTTCTGGAATAGGTGTGCACGATAACACCTGGTTTGTGTGGTGCTAGGGCTCAAACCAGGCAAGAACTGCAGCAACTGAGTCTCATTCCCAACCGTACTGAGAACCTTTTAATACCTCAACTAGATGGTTCTTATCAAGGTTTCATAGAAATGGTTATCTACCCTACACATATTATTTACACTCATTGATACTCATGGCAAGTCAAAAGACAGTGAACTACTAACGAGACAGTAGAATTCTCAGCGATAAATCATTTCATAAGAAAGTGACTGATGTCTCAAGAGTACAGCCCTAACCATTTCTGCGCTGATAATAGATTCAGAATACAAAAGGCAAAACCCAATTGAACAGCAAGGAAAAATGGCCAGGTTTACTGTTAGAGTCGGAGACTTCAACACCTTTATTGGATGTAACATGTAGACAGAACATCAGTAACCATCTAACAAAGTGCACAACCCTGTTGACCAGCTTGTCACAACTGCTGCTGTAGAAGATTCTAGTGACCAGAACAGCATTGTGCACATTGTATGCAAATACCAGTGTAGTGTTCCGAACAGATCACATTTCAGGCTGTAACACAGGCTTTGAAAATCTAGATTCAGTCAAACGAGGAATGTTCTCTGCCACACTGTGATGAGGTTAGAAGATCATTCTCAGAGAGACTCTCTCAAAAGCCTGAAATCACAGCTGTGATCCAGTTGTTCCATTTCTGTGCATACTAGACCTAAAGGAACTGAAAATGGAAACTCAAGTGGGGTTTCCACACCATATTCGCAGTAGCTGGGAGGCAGGAGTTTATTCACCCCATATGTCCCTGAATATGTGAGTAGCAAAAGGGTGTCTCGTACATACAGCGAGATAGTCAATGTTGAAAGGGAAAATTCTGCCACACTCTACAGCATGGATCACCTTGAGGACATCTGGCTAAGTGGAAAAAGTCCGTCACAAAAACAGTCAGTTCCATGAGGAGTCCCAGCTATGAAGGCAGAAGGGAGCACAGTGAGTTAGTGCTCGAGGACATAAAACCTGAGTTCTGGAAGATGAGCAAAGTGCTTGTGTAGGTGGAAGGTAGCCAGTGCCGAGTGCGCTTGACTCTGAGTTCTACACTTAGAGTGTATAATGGCAAATTTCACACGATGGGCATTTTACAACAGTAAAAACTAAAGCAGACGATTCAGAACAACCTACACCTTACCACAGCCCTTTAGAATATGGGCTTCTGGTTCATACCACAGACCTAACAATGGCCTGCACACCGGGAGCGAGGCCTCTTGCAAATCCACAGAAAACCTGACCTTGGTGGGCTCTTCCCTCCATCCTTTGGTGGCACCATCGCAGTACCCTTCTTGCCCTCCATCCTTTGGTGGCACCGTTGCGGTACCCATCCTGCCTTCAACTGCAAGCTCAGACTTGCAATGCAGCTTTCAAAACTAAAATGCATGTGGTAAAGCTAAGAAAAGCAAAAGATCAGTTATACGATTAGTTATTACCACTCTTAGGGAGATGGAAGCAGCAACCAGCGAAGGGGGTTCCTGAAACCTGCTAAATGGTCACGTTTGACTCCATAACCTACCTGCTGTGTGTGTGTGTGTGGCATTTTAAGTAAAATTATGTGTGCACCTACTGGTATGCAGTATCCTTTTTAATAAGGAGAATTTGAAAGTATTTTCAGATGCTGATGAGTGTCTTAATACCCAGTGGCTACTTCTTGCTCCGAGCACACACGTTGCACACACGTTGCAGGGCTCTGTGCCTGACTGAGTGACTGGTTATTTCATTTTCTTCCTGTGTGAGTCATATCACTCAGCCTGCCTTTGCTGTCCAGTGCTTACAATTGGTTCCCACAGTTTTTGTGTTGATTTGGTAACAAAGATTGCTGAAGGCAAACCAGTTCTATTTGAGCTTGTGAGTACAGCCTCTCCTAGGCATTACCTATAATGAGCAGCAGATGCTCTCCAATTGATCGCTCTACTGTGTAGCCACCCACAGCTGTGTATCAATTCAGTATGTGTAATTGGGGTTTTAAAAGCGTAGCTTGGGCTCTTCCTTCTCCATGCATTTATAGCCATTGTATTTTCAAATTCTGACTAATAGTCTCATATCCGCAACAGAATGTCTCTGAGCCATTGCTAAACTTAATACAAAATACCATGTCTGCTTACCAGGCTGTATTGGAATCATTTGCTTATCTTTATCTACAATTCAGTGGTGAGCTCCCCCAAACCAATGACCATGCCCTATTCCTTAATGTTATGTATATCTTCATTACTAATTGTCATGCATTATATATATATGTATATATATATATTAGAAATAAAAAATATTGTACTTCAGGAAGAAGGAATGTGAACAAAATCATGTTGGCATAAGGGTGTGCTGAAGTACTACTTAAGACTACTGTGTATGATCTTAGATGTGTAGTGGCACACACGCCTTCAGTACCAGCTCTCGGGAAACAGAAGCAGGCAGCTCTCTCTGAGCCTGAGGTCAGCCTGGTCTACAAAGCAAGTTCCATGACAGCTAGGGCTGTCTAGAAAAAACAAAAAACACAACAAAACCAAAAATCCATGTGTAGATATGAAGGGACACTTTACTGTGCTGTTTAGAATGAACTGTCCAGAAGTTCTGACATGGAAGGAAGTGTGTATGGGTATTTTATGTGCATGTATGTCTATACACACAGACGTGTTCACACAGCAAGACTACTCAAGCATAGCCAGAGCACCTAGGACATTGGGGCAGATGTGAGCCTGCACAGGAGGCACCTGAGTGTTGAATATGATGGAGGAATCAGGGATCAGAGTCAATGAAGCCATGAGAAGTGTAAAACTATGCCCTTCTCGCTACACACTACGGGAACTAGGCTGAAAATTTAAAAACATATGCACAGAGACAGATAGTTCAGGTGTTTTTTGCAGCCATTCATTTTCATATTGAAGCAGATGTAATGGACATAAAATGTCAGGCTCTGAAGCTGGAGAGATGACTCCAAGGTTAGGAACCCCGACTACTCTTCCAGAGTACTTGAGGTTCTATTCCCAGCATCCACATGGCAGTTCACAACCAAATGTAAGTCCGGTCTGAGGGGTTCAGTGCCCTCTTCTGGCCTCCTCAGGCATTGCACTCTCTCTCACACACACACACACACACACACACACACACACACACACACACACTGCTGTACAGATATCCATGCTTTCAAAACACCTGTATACATTTCTTTAATTGTCAGAACTTCTGGACTATGACATTTCATTCTAAACATCACAGTAAAGTGTCCCTTCGTGTCTACACAGTGGATCTTTTTGGTTTCTGTTGTTGGTTTTTTTTTTTCTAGACAGCCCCAGCTGTCATGGAACTTGCTTTGTAGACCAGGCTGGACCCAGGCTCACAGAGATCCACCTGCTTCTGCTTTTCAAGTACTGGTACTGAAGGCGTGTGCCACTGCACCCAGCTTACACAGTGGATCTTAAGTAGTACTCCAACACGACCTTATGGAAAGATATCCGACTCAGATTTTAATTCTTGCCATTGATTGTGATGTTGATCATTCTTAAGTCTAGCTTATTAAGTGCTGATTTAATTCAGATATACTGCGTTACAGTTTCTGTTTTTATATCCAACGCTTATTCTCACTCAAGGAGACAGAAAGAGACAGAGAAACAGGTCAGGTGCAGAAACCCCAGCCTCAAGCTGAGAACCTGGAGTTTACTTGGTAAACTTCCTGTTCTGTGTTGAGTTTAAGTATTACGCTGACACAGAAATGTGTCTAAAATACAGACAGACAAATTTTAAAAAGTAGTTTTAAAAACTTTTAAAATAACACTTTTAATGCCAGTACTCAGAAGGCAGAGGCAGGGGCAGAGCTGTAAGTATGAAGCCAGCCAGGACTAAATATCAAGTGCACAGATGCATAGAGACCCTGGTGTTAGGGGATTTTTGTTAACTTTCTTAGGTGTGACGATGTGGTATGTGGTGATGGTTTTAGTTTTAAGTCCCCCGTCCCGTGCGTGTGTGCAGGCACATGCGTCGTGTGTACGTCAGAGCACAACTTTTGAGAGCCAGTTCTTTCCCTCTACTGTTGGGTCTGGGCTGGAACGCAGGTCCACCGGCTTGCACAGCACCCTCAGCTGCTGAGAAATCTTGCTGGCCCTGCCTCTGTTTGTTGATGGCCTCCTTTGGAAAGAAATACAATGAAATAGTAGAGTTGCTGGGATTTGCATTAAGTTGACCAAGGACTGGGATCTATGGGGACAGTGGGGATGAACAGACTGGCTGGGAGTTGCCAGTTGATGGAGGTGGCCCTGAGTTCATTTAGCTTTATTACCCCATCCGCCCAACAACTGTGGATTTGAAATTTTTCCTATTTATAATATATACTTTAAGCAAAGAAAGGCAATAAGGTTTAGAGGATTGATTCAGCTAAACTTTTTGATCAGTAATAGCTAGCACTATGGCCACCTGTGAGTTCAGCCGGCTGTCCACCCCCTTCACACACTCACCTCGATCTGACCCACTTGCCCACTGGAGCGCCTGCAGTCACCTCACCTACTTACCCACCTGCCCACCGCCCTGCGGGATTAGATATCTGCAAAAAGAGAGACTTAAGGTGGCACTTTCAAAATGTGATTTGTCTTAGATGAAGGACTTGAAGAGAAGGCTTAAAAAGGAGGCAGATGAGCTACCCAGCAGCTACGCACTTCTGTACGTTGACCAGAGACATAGCATCAGTTTGACCAGTAAAGCCTCGCCCGCCCTCAGAAAGTGCCATGGTCGGCTTTATGAATCATGGCATCATTTATTAAATCTACTACCCCCTGACTTGACGTACATAGTGACTTTAAAATCTGCTAAGAATGTAGAGGAAAGCGGAGGGAGAGAAACCTTCGCTGACTTAGATTATCTAGTCGGGGACAGCTGTCTGCGTGCTTGTTGCGTTCTGAAACAACGGTTCTCCCCGCCACCTCCTTAGTTCTCTCCAACACTGAGCATTTACAGATCTCTGCGGGCACTTGTGTATTCCTGGCTTCCTTATGTCCCCTGGGCTTCTGGCCAGCAGATCAGCCATGCGTGTGAGTGTCATGAGAGAGGCAACCCTTTTTTCAGGTCTGAAAGGAAAGTACAGTCTAGACCCACTCACCCCAGCCTTGAGATGAGAATGAATTTGATACCATTGTCTGTCCCTTCATTTTCACAGATGACTGTTTTTCAGGCCCGAGCATACTCTTTCACTTCCTATTATTAGAAATATATTGAGTCAGATTATAAATGCTCTACCATAATGATCAAGAAAATGTGGATTTTTTTTTCTTTTGTCTGAATACTGCTCCTATCCCAAGTCACAGGCATTGCCACTGTACAGTCTGAGTAGCCAAAGACTCTAAACTGCTTCATCCTAGCAAGAAAGTGAAAGCCAGGTGGTTTCTGGGAAACAGAGCGGATGTTGAGTAAATACGGTTTCAATTTATATTAATAAATACAAAGGTGATTATTTATATTTGCAAATAGAAATGACCTGAAGAAGGTAAATAGTCCTTGGAAGAGTATTAGGTGGTCTGAAAGACCAGGTGTTCTCAGGGTGACCTCTACAGCACAACCAAGTGTATCTCGGGTTCACGTGCCAAGGCTGAAGGGCCTCATTGCTCTGGCTGCCCTGGGATCTTTCTATTCTGTTTTGAAAATATGTGTTATTTTTTTTTTTTTTGAGACAGAGCCTCAATGTTTCCAAAGTGATCACAGGACTCAGGGTCTTGACTCAACTTTTGCCTCCCGGGTGCTGAGATTAGATGTATGCACCACCCCAGTGCTAATGTGTGTTCCTAAATAAAACAATAATAATCTCCAAAGCGTCATTAATAATAATAAACATCATTTTCAATCTGAGAGAAGGGTGTTTTCTCAGTGACACCACTAGCAGCTGAGACCCTAAACCATTAGCCAGAGTCTGACTGTCAGCCTTCAGTCAGGATCTCATAATTTGCTGTCCTTCTTCGTTAGAATATATGAATAGCACAGTGGCTTAAAATCTAGCTTTACCTCATTTAACTTCATATCATTAGTTGTTAGAAGTATTATGAATCACCAATATAATGAAAGCCAGGAGATTGGGATGAAAAGTGGAGTCGTAACTGGGGATCCTGGATGCTAACCTAGTCTGTGTCTGAGTACCCGTGTGGCCACGCACGCCACTGAACTGCAGTCTGTGTCTGAGTACCCGTGTGGCCCACACACGTCACTGAACCTTTTTGGGTGTCCAGAGACTTATCTACAAGATGGAATTAAAATCATACCATAGTCATTTCAAAAGAATTTCCCATGGTTTCAGATTAGTATTTAATCAGCGCCAATAACATATAAGGGAAAAAGCCTTTGCCAATTTAAATAAATAAATTATTGTTGTTATTGTAAAATAAATTATTATTATTGCTGTTATTAGTGTGATGTGTGTGCACATAGGCCCTGACATGTGGCATGTGTGGAGGTCAGAGGGCAACTTTCGGGTTCTCGCCTTTCATTCTATGGGCTCAGGGGTCAGACAGGCTGGGCAGCAAGCGTTGTCTCCACGGAGCCATCCTGCTGGCCCTAAACAGATTTAATAGGTGATTCTAGTTCATTTTTCTGGTGGTTTCTCCTAGAGAAGACATGAAACTTCCACAAAGTTTTTAGGAAATTTCAAAAAAGGAACAAAGTCCAAATTTCGAAACTGCCATCCAAAGAACTATCAGTTTCCATGGCTCTGTAAATCCACTGGTTTCCAGATATGTTTATTGAACCAGTAAGTCACAGTGAGAGAAACACAGTCACACTTTTGAGATGTGTCTCTGCATCTCAGCCTCTGGGCAAATGGAGTTTCTCTTCATTGGTTGCATCTGGCCAGGGGGAACTAAATCGGAAAACCAGATGGTAGCAGGAAGCCACCAAAGCAGACATAACTGAACCTTATCACAAAGAGGCTGGACCAGCTTTTAAAACTTTCCACAGAGGGGCTGGAGAGGCGGCTCAGCTGTTAAGAGCACTGACCGCTCTTTTAGAGGATCTGGGTTCAATTCCCAGCACCCATAGGGCTGCTCACAATTGTCTGTGACTCCAGTACTAGGGCATCCCACACTCTCAGACAGGCAAACACACAGACAGACATACAGGCAAAACACCAATGCACATAAAATAAATTGTTAAAAAAAAAACTTCCCACAGACTGTGAAGCAAAGTAATATGTACCTGCTGTGTTTCTTTCACGCCCTCGTGATCAGGGTGGATCAGGAGTCACACTCGAGTTCCGGAATGCACTCCCCAAGGGTGCCCACTGCCCCATCTCCAGATGACATCATTTAGCTGTGCTTGCTTTCGTACTTTACATAAAAACAGGGTATTGTGCATTTTTCATTCAGAATTATTTCTGTAGATATTGTGCATGTCATCAAAGCCCCTCGTCGATGGACGCTATTCCTTATATGATCACCTCATAGCTTGCTCATCTTTCTCCTTGTTGGAGTAGTGTAGCCCTTGCCTTCCTGCTTGTGTTTCTGGTGATTATCTGCACCCTTGTCTATTAAGGAAACTCATGGCATGACGTAGCATTTCCAGCAAGTAGATTGCTTACCCCCGAAAGATTAAGTGGAATTTAGCTTTATTCATTTCAAAAGGCATGGATTAACTTAAGTGTGAGCCATCCTGTTCCTCTCTTTTCCCCGTAACAAACACACCCATAACTAAACAGTGCACACCTCTTTTGTGTGAACAACACCAGAACTAAGTTTTGGAGTGTCTCTCCCGCTGACTGGTCAGAAAGGGCTGGCTTTGTTTGGCTTTTGTTTGTTGTGGAGAGACTGTGAGCAGAAGCCGCTGGAAGTCCTTCCATTTTTCAGGTAAGATCAAATGCTCCGGAAATCTCCCTGTGCCCTTTCCTTAGGCATCATGGTAAATTGACAGTAATTCAGTCAGAACATACTGTATTCCCCAACCTGGTCACCCCACTTTTACTTATATTTTTGAGATAATATATCCTTTTTACTGCTCCAAAATAAAAGTTCTGGCAAAGATGAGCAGATATGAGTGGCCTTTTTAAGAGAAAAGTGACTGTAACCGCCAGGGGCTGACCCGAGAATTACCTGTCTTAGATGCGGCCTCCTCTTCCAGCTTCTCAGGCTGATCTATTTGTTTGTTTGAACTATTTAAGCCACATGTCACAGTAAGTTATGAAAAGATATAGAGTTAATAAACTATTCTTGCAGACAACACTTCATTTGCTCAGGTTAGTGACTCTCGCAGCTAGGCAAAGGAGATTGCGTGGATTGCAGCGTACGGTCGCCCCTTCTGGTTTGTAGCAACTCTTCTTGGGAGTACGTTCTGGGAATTTCAGTCACCTCTTTTATAAATGTTCTTCTTCACTGATTCCCCCTTTCTGCTGATGTCCCTGTCCCCAGGGTGAAGCGACTTTCTCGGACTTGGCACATCTTTACATCCACCTTGCAATTTCACTTTTCACATAGCAAGCACGTGATCCCTTTGATTGCGTTATAGTAAGCTGTTAGACTAGGCAGTGTCTGAGCAACCCAACATCACTGGCAAACCCAAGGCCAAGGCTGCTCTGTCCTCTGGGCACAGTTGAGGTCTCAAGGCCACACTGAGCTGAGGCTCGTTCCTCTAAACCAGTCCCCCTTTGGGGGCTGGTTCCTGCCAGAGTTACACTATCCTGCCGTGAGTGTTCATTACCTACTCTTGAGGCATCTGGATATTGGCCTCATATTCAAACCAGGCAACTAAGGCCCCTTGACCTTGGTTGGACGATTCCTGTTTAGTCACCTTCCACAGCCACGCTGCTGCCCTTCAGTGCGCGAGTTCTGCGCTTCCCCCCCACAGAATATCATTTGGTTTGTGACTCCGCGAGTCTTATCTGTATTTTCTCTAATACATAGTTTTATGAATTTGGCAGGGGGCGGGATCAAATGTTCTCATCTAGGCTGTTGCATGAGACATTATTCATGAAAATCACCTCTAAGCATCTGCAGCATGTCAGCCTGAGTGGTGGGCTTTCTCGTTGTCCCCTCTGACAGATGCAGGGCTGCCAGCGCCGCAGGCACCATAACTCACCATTATTGGAAGAATGGCAGTTTTACACTCGCGCCTCTTCCTGCATAACGCTGCCATCCACCTTGGCAGTCACAGATGCTGCGGCATTCTGTGCCCCACCCCCCATAGCTTAAAACTGGGAGAAGAGTCTATGGCATATGGTTTCATTTCTTAAGGTTGTCGCTGAGTCATTTCCCCTTCATAACAGGCTGGTTTTCACCAATACCTTTAATTACACCAGTTCTTTTTAATAAAGCTCATTTTTATTGACTCGCTCTGTACTTAATGAATTCTCCGTGGTGAAACAGGAGCCTACAGCACGCGGCATGCACAGTGACCCCAGCTTAGAGCTGGAGTGGGCTGTGTTTTTCTGTGTCCTTTGTCTGTTAGCCGTACATGCTTCCTGCTTTCTCTCCCTTCCCCCCTTTTATTTAATGTTAAACCAAGTTGATTGAAAACTTTCTCTATTAAGTGGACTGCCATTACCAGATGATCTAGAAAACATAAAAGTTTGTATTATACATTTTTAAAAAAATAGCACATTGAATCATATCTTAAGTGGCCTTTAAAGAAACTTCAAAAACTCTTTTAATAAAGCCAGCAGTTGTTTTACATTGTGAATAAGGATTCCCTATTTTGCGTGTATGCGCGCTTGCATGCTTGCACGCTTTTGTTGATAGTTTTATAAAAGTGTTTTCATAGCTAAACACCTGGGACCGAGAAAAGCATATACCTCAGTGAAAAATAAACGAAGACTTAATTTTTAAATTTGGCTGGGTCTGTGCTTTGGTGTAGGGCCAATGTTTCCTTTACCTTCCATTAACCCTCCGAAGTCCTGCTCGCCTGTCTGCCCCTTCTCCCTCAGCTGGAGTGCACAGCCTGTAGCCGCATTTCCATGCTAGTCCATCAGCCAACACTGCTTTGATGGGTGCTGCCCTCAGGCAGCTCTTGGTGAGGCTTTATTTTACTCAATGGCATCTCTTCTTAGCTCGTCAGTTTTGACACGTTTGTCCTTGCACACCCAGTTGGGGCACACCACCACCCTGTCCTCCTCACTACACTCTGATGACAGCCAGCCCTTCACTCTCCGCCTCCCCGACAGCCCCCATTGCATCTCCACCCCTTAGAATGCTGCAAGGTCAGGGCAGATGTGTGCCGTGGATGGATTTGGTTCGAGGACTTTCCTCTCCTGCATCTTCAGACAGTTGGGCAGACAGCAGGATTAGTTCCCCAGCCTCTCAGCTTTAATGCCCTGCTCCTGTCTTCCTTTCCTCTCAAACCCAGAGCCTTGCGCATGCGACGTGAATGCTCCACACTGAGCTACACCCTCAGCATCTTATCTGGTCACAGAAGTAGCAACCAAGTGTTGGGATCTGAGAAAATATCAGATTTGAGCTATTAGGGGAAAGAGAAATAAAAGGAACCCATGGGGGAAAGACCTCTGCACTAGACTAGGAGCAGGGTGCAATGAATAAGCTGGAAGCCATCAGTGTCCGGGGATGGAGGTGAAGTAAAGACCCTATAATAGAACAGTATGACTCTCTCAAGGTAACTCGGCCCCCAGTACTGCTGGATACCAACCGGCCTGTGTGTTTCTGTTCCTCAGGGAACTGATGGAGTACTTACTGCCTCAATCAGCTCCATCTGTGGGGCGGGGTGGGGCGGGGTGGGGCGGGGTGGGGCGGGGTGGGGCGGGGTGGGGGTGCCACTGTGGCTACCGCTTTCATTTTGCTGCTGGATTAGATCCAGCACTCCACTTCTGGTCAGGTGTGTGCATCCGCTAGCGATGCTTTCTTCCATCTGGATAGACTTGTGCTGCTACTCCCAGCTGCAAGGTGCCTGGCACGTACTGACGAATCCTCCCAATTCCCTCTTGAGTTCTTCCTGTTATTGAAAAGCAAAACCCAAAACTGAGGCAGGCATGGTGACCTAAGCCCATGATCTGAGTGCTCAGGAGGCTGAGACAGAACTCAGATTCAGTCCCAACATGAGCAATGTAGCAAGAGCCTGTCTCCAAAAGATAGTTGAACAACCTGCCATCGATTTCCCAGACTCCCTTGCAGCTATGGCAGCCACTATGACTTGGCTTTTGCCATGGAGACATAAAATAATACCTACTGCTCAACAGTTTGACCTAATCCTGAATGCATTCATTTGTAAAACAAATCTGAATTTATTAGTGACAAGGAGAATTGATCCTGGCAACCTTCCTATAAAAAAAAAATTCTGCTTTTACAGAAGAAATGAAAGTTCAGAGAAGCTAAGTCACTTGTCCAAAGACACAGAACTTGTGCATTTGAGAGACTGAGAACAAGGCTCTGACTTTGGATGGCCAGTTAGACTTCTATTGGTCACTCTTACATAAAAATAAAAGCACACAGCCTAACATTTGAAAGTCCCATCAGTTAGGAATTCATGCCTAAGTCTGCTTAGCTATTTGACATTTCCCTGGGTGACAGCTTTTGTTCAAGCTTTGGTCTGGCCCCTTGTGGAAGGAGCCTCATTCTGAATATTTCTCAGTGTGAGTTTTGCATAGTGGGAACCGTAACTTGCTGTTCTGTTTCCCACTCTGTTATTCTCAGACCCTGATCTCTGGTCTTTTTCTTCTTAACCTGTCCGTGGACATGAACCATGCAGCTGCACCAACTCCCACCTTCTGCAATCCCTCCTTCCTTCCCCCACTGACCCTATCTCCCTCTTCCCTTCACCTCTGTCAAGCACAGGGGAGCAGACAAACCCCCCTCGCTCTTTGCAGTGCTGGGGGCCAGACTTGGGCCTCACACAGGCTGCAAGCGCGGTCCCCACGCATCCATTTTTTTTTTCCAACTCTCAAGATAAATCTGTTTTCAGTAGAGAGCAGAAGTGACTTCTTGCCCAATTCTGCCATCATTCCAACCTGGGGCAAGTTGTCGATCCTCTCTGCCCTTTGCATCGCTACCTGTAAAAAAGATAATTTTTTTTTCCTTCCACATTATGGTGGGACATTCTGAAGAAAACTAGGTTTTGATTCAGCTAACTTTGGCTCGTACTATGGAATAGACATAGTTTTTTGAGTTTGGCAAAGATTTGAAGGCAAAGTTTCTTCCCCAAATTTACTGGCAGATATACACTTACATTTGGAAATTTTAATTAGTAGAAAGTTCTAGACGTTTGCATATTCAGCAGGAGCGTACATCTAGCTGTTCAGAAAAGGCCTGAATCCCAAAAGGTAGTTAGTTTATCCTTGGTTTATACCTGAGTCTCGAAAGACAAATGAGAGGAAGGAGAGAAGGAGGCTTGATGCCGGGGGGCCATGGTGACACAAAGACGTGGGCACCACAGGACCCCCAGAGCCAGGCATCCTGGATCACTGGCATTCCGCAAAGAGCTTGCTTGCCATCAGGGAGGTACTGAGCACAGTGAATCACATGCTGAGTGAATGGCGGCCTAACCATGAGCCACAGGAGATCCGAAACCCGGAGAATCAGTGGCAGGGCCAGAAGTGAGAAGCCCTGGAATGGTCCAAAGGAGAAGGTGGGACAGGCCTGATGGTTCGGTGGGGGTGTCAGCTTTGGAAGGGGCCCTCAAGGAAGGATGGCTCGAGTTGCCAGGGTGGCTTCTCTTTGCCCTCTTCTGTGTCATAGTCTTCCATTCGCCAATCTCTTGATACCGGCTTAAGTTTCCCTCCACCCCCTTTCTGCTGGCTTCCTTCCTGGCTATTTCTTTCATCCTGCTCAGAAGCCCTCATCTTCTCTAATAAGCCAGGGGAGGAAGGCGTTGCTCAGGCCCTTTCACCTCTCCTCTGGAGGAATTTTATTACAAAGACTAGAGATATAATAGCTAGAGAATCATTTATTTAAGGAACCAGAACTCAGTGAGGAGGCTGAGTACATAGTCTGTTGCTGTGTTAAAACGAAGAGAACGTGAAATTAATAAAAATGAGAGAATAGCTCATGAGTCTAAACCTTGGCGACTGAGCGAGGAGACCGGAGCTTGGCATTGTTGTTCAAAGCGATATGAGACATAGACCGCCAGCCAGGCTGTGAGGTCTGAGAGTGTGCTCGGGCAGGATGCTAAGTGCTAGTCTCAGGCGTCTAGTACATGGTGGTTTGGTTGAGAAGTTAAGGTGGGAGCCTTGGCGATGGCGAGACAGTCAGCAGTTAAGAGCACAGTCAGGGTATACACTGCTCTTGAAGGGGGTCAGCTGGTTCCCAGCGCCCCCCACAGCTGCCTGGGATTCCAGTCCCTGGGAACCTGACACCCTCTCCTGGCCTCCAGGGGCACGTTCATGTGCATCTACTCTCACACAACCTGCAGGAGATTAAAATTACATCTCTTTACCCTAATTGCATTAGCTGTCTTCAAGAAAGTGCGGACGATAGGCAGGAACAAAGTGAAGGTCTCCAGGGGGATGCCCATGGGCTCTGTGTGCCCATGGTGGTGATCCTAAGAGGATCATGTGTGCAGGTCATATCATATTCAGAGTGGTCACTGAAAGATTCACAGTGTCGCGACCCTGACAGATCCTCTGGTGATGGGAGACCACATCGGGTGGGAGGCAGACAGATCCACCATGCAGAGGGAGCTCAGGTATGGAATTTATTTAATGGGTAAGGAGATTGTGGCCTGAAGAGATAAATGGGGGGGAGAGGGAGACAGTAGTTTCCTCGTCAGAAGAGGAATGGGGAGAAAGAGAGTGAGAGAGAGAGGGGAGGGGAGAGAAGGGAGGGGACATTGGGTTCTCAAGACTGCGTCCTGCTTATTTGTGAACGTGGGAGTCTTGGGAGCCTGAGAAAGCTGGGTGCTGGTCCCATCCTGAGGTCACTTGTCTAGGATTTGTGGTGTGGAACTGTCCTGTGTCTCTTGGATCTGGCAAGGTGTTGGCATAGCAGAGGACAAAGTTAAGTTTAGGAAGGAAAAGAATTTTTTCAGGACCAGGGAATCGAGAGGGGATTTTATCTGACCTGTTTAAGGTGAATCCTTCAATTCAGCTCCCTGAAATTCATAAGAATCCTTTGAGTTTGTGAAAACATAAGTTTTAGTGCATATATTGTATAAACAGGAACATAGTTATACCAGAATGACTGTGGCAGATGTTTTAGTACAACGAAAAGTATCTTTAGAGAATGACCAAAGAGAATTTAAAATCCTGATCTTGCAGTAGTGGTAGTGGCAGTACTCGGCCAGAGTCGGATTAATAGCTTATCAGCATTTTATTGATACTGTGAAGACTACGAACGGCAGTGTGAGAGAAATCCGATAATTTGCATTTGTCCTCAGACCTTTATAACTTGTACATCCATACCTTAATGACTTATATTTGTATAGCTTCAAAGACCCTTTATTCAGAATATGGTTATACTGAAATTTGTTTGCTGAGGTTGTCCTTTTTAAAGTAGCAAAACCCCTCAGCTGTCAAACTGCATCAGAGATCTTTGAGAAGGATAGAATTTTACTTGAGTTATTGATTAAAAAATGACAGAGAACTTACTTGGCTGTCTCCCTAGAGCCGCTCCTCAGGGTCCTCCATGGTCGTCAAGGGCAGGGGCATCAGGACAGTATTTGCTTTCTGCTGTTAGAACCAGGGCATGCCAAGTTTTAGAAGATCCTGTGGGTTAGGAAATCTGTAGGAAGACAAGCCTACCTCGCCCTGAGCAGCTAGGCTGTTGGTTCCACGTCTCCTTTGTCCACTGTCTGGAGATCTTCAGTTTAGATGAAAGGCAGTTCTGCCCAGGGTTAGTGCTTTTGTTTGATGGAGCAAATTGCAGATGAACATTGTTCTGTGCCCATTTTGTGCCCACCTGTCTTCTGTCTGCTTTGGAGGAAAAGGGGTGCTGCTGCTAGGAGTCAGCCTGTTTCTCTGTTATGAAAACCCTTTTAATAATTGAACATTTAAATGCCATATTCCCCAGATCTCTGAGCACCTGAGGGCTGTTATTATGTATATATTTAAAGTTATGACTACAGTATAGATCTGCCTGGAGAGCTGGGTCCAAACTTGACTGTACTGGCTTTTAACTTAACAGGTGAGATTTACACTTGTGAAGGACAAATAAGAAAAAACTGTTTGCAATAGAAGCTTACAATAGTGGAGAACAGCTTAATATATTCTGAAGTAGGGTAGGGCTACATATACAGTATGTTGTAAGAGATTTAAAAGTGCATACAATTTAAAATATTTGAGACTTATTGCTTTCTTAGTCTGGAATGAGATACAGTTAAATGAAAGTGAGCGAGAGAAGGCTGGCTTTTTTTATCAGAAAGTAGAGTCGTTGCAGGGGTGGAGACACACTGCAGGCTGCAGGCAGGTCTCTGCTGTAATGAACGCCTCGGTGGGCCCTGCCAACGTGAACCATCACCAAATGCAATAGAGCATAAAAGTAGTTTTAAAAAGCATAGCTAATAAAGGTAGCTGGTGACAAGTCATGTGGGGGGGGGAGGGACAACCAAGCCACTACCAGAGTGTGGTCACCTATTAGCAGGTAAACAGGCTGCTGGCACCCTTTGACTAGGGGCGGGACCTCATGAGTCCGTGGCTCCTCCCTTTCTTAAGCTCAAAGAAAATGGCAGCAGTCATGGTCGGCCATGCGCTGTAACTCTTTACATTTAACTGTCCAGTGGTAGAAGTTAGAAATGTATATGGTTCTGTCAACCTGTTTCCCATGGGTGAAGCAGAAAAATAAACGACTGACTCAGGCCGTTATCCATTTGTCCACAAGATAACCGGAGCCATGGAAGAGCAGTCACCCAAGATGCACTAGGCCAAAAGGAGAATCATATCCCAAAAAGGATCCATAGATCCGAGAGGAGCCCTGGGCCCAAAAAATCAAATGCACTGCGCTAAGGTAGCGCAAGGTAGAGCGAACTTTGCTCGTGGGAAGTGCCAGAGGTGATCTTACCAATTTGTCCCAGTGGACAGACAGAAAGTTAGGAAGTGGGCTGCTTGCATGTGCAAAATCCCTGGGTTCCACTCTCAGTACTTTAGAAAAACACCAAAGCGTATGCCACATTGCTGCTCCTCCACTCTTCCCAAGGGGTGGGCAGTGGAAGTCAGACCCAGGCTGCCTGTGGCAGTGGCTATTTGGGCTCATCTCTTTCCCCTGACTTCTCTGTTCAGGTCTCTGCCCTTTGGTGAGCAACACTGTGCAAGAAGTCAGAAGGACAGAAACAGTTTTATCAGCAAGAGTAGAAGGCGTCGTGTTGATATGTACTCCCCATTTATTTTCCTCTCACTCATAAACGATGCCAAGAAAATAGAAATATCCAAATAGAAGCATCCTTCAGCAGGCAGTGATGTCATGTTAGCCGTATCCCCAGATCATAACAGGGACAAAACAAATTCAAACCTCCTTCATTGCTCTCACCACTCTGAAAGAGATCACTCTTACCTCCAAATGATCGGATTCATCCAACTTTCCCACTTCCTTTCTGCTAAGAATATTATTATAAGCCATGCTCAACTTAGAATTCTTTCTAAATGTTTTCCTTTTCCATATTTCCAAATGTTCTTCCTTTTCCTTATTTTTTGATGTTTCATTTTTGGAAGTTTCCTTGCATTTCCTGACGCTCATAGAATGTTTTAAGAGAAATAATGAACTATTTAGGCAACTGTGTGTGTGTGTGTGTGTGTGTGTGTGAGAGAGAGAGAGAGAGAGAGAGAGAGAGCTCGCCGTTGCTGTGTACAAATGCTGCATTGTATGTTATATGGAGCTGCTTCCTTGCTTCTTGAACAGAGCACCTGGTGTTCCAGGTTTCAAAGAATATTTCAAGACTGGCAGTTGGAGTCTCTTCATAGAAGTGTACCTTCCCATCAAGCCTGAAAAGTGATCTGCGCAGAGAACAGAGAGTAGGTGTTACCCACTGAGAGCACAGCAAGAGGATTCTAGGAGAAATGGAGACGTCTGAGAACCAGGTTTCCAGCTGGATGGCAGCGCAGAAGACTGGGTAGTCTCTCAAAACACTGCTCTGCCTGATCCGCCTGGCAGTCTCTTTCCTGTGAGCCTGTATGCAACCAAACTAGATACAGAAGCCTGTGGACCTTGCGCTTCAAGCAGCATCCTGCAAAACTTTCATCCCAAAGCTAATTTTTTTTTTTTGCTTTATTTGCTAAACGTTTCAAAATAATTTGCTAAGTGTCTCGAAAATAGCAACTCTTTGTCAGAAGAAGGACAAGCAAGTAGACTGGAGACCTTTCATCCCAAGCCTGGCTTACATGGGAAGAGTCACAGTGCTTTGGTTTGGAAGCTGACTTGCATGGCCACCAGCCCCCCCCCCCCCCCCGGCTTCCTGATCTTTTCATACTCAAAGTTAGCGAACCTGCTTCTCACCCTGTGCTCCCATAACTCTCCCCAGGCAGAGATCGTTCTGCGGAAGTCTTTCTGTTGTTTACCCCAGATATGGGATAAATCAGGACCAAAGGAAATGTCCTCAAAAGTTTCTTTCACAAACAGAGTAGGCGTCCCAAATCCTTTTCCTGAGCATGGCTTCCAGAAAACCGCCAGCCCCACATTTTGGATGGCACATCTATAAATAAGTATTTAGCAAAGTCACGGGAAGAATATAAACTAAGAAAAGCCAAGAAACCTTAAATGTGTTTGTTTTGTGTCTTCAGCCTCCATGATAATTACAGTGACTAATTCTTCTCTAGCCTTTCTTACGAAGCAATGCCCTCTACTGCCCCGTACTCACAGATTCAGTCATAACTCGTTCGCCCTTCAGCAGACACACGCATGAAATGAAATAAGCACAAAAAATATGATTTTTTTGAGGGAACAATATTGTGATGAAAGCCATTTTTTATTTCTGTTCCACTGGTTTGAGGAAGGACAGTCAGAGTGAATTGGACCGGTTCAAGTTCAGTGTGCGCAGGCTAGGATACATTTTCATTTTTAAAGACCGGCGTATCCTCTGGAAAGGTGCAAAATACCAGGAAGATGAGTAGTATTCGCTTGGTTGTGCTGTGAAATGCCGTGTGGCTGCATACCCTGTCCAAGATCACACGGCTGGAAGTCGTACCAGCAAGACTGCCAAGCTTGTCCATTCTGCCCCCACCAAATGCTGCTAGGCGAGGAGATGACAGACCGGCAGCTGGAAGGAAGGGAGCCAAGCTCCCCATTGCTTCTCAGGATGACAGCCTTCCGTGTCATGATCTAGTTTTCAGAGAAAGTTCCTGCACTAGCCTTACGCTCTGGGACCTGCGGCGTCTGAGGCCCTCAAATAAAGTGTCCATTTTCATATTAGGATCACCAAGCTTCATAGCAAACCTGGTCTTTGACTGCTGAGGTGCTTTGAATGAGAACGGCCCCCATAGGCTCTTATATTTGAATGCTTGGTCATCAGGGAGTGGCACTATTTGAGAAAGATTAGGATTAGGAGATGTGGCTTTGTTGGAGAAGGTGTGGCCTGTAGACTGTAGATGCCACCACGCAGACAAGCCTGGGGGCCAGAAATGTGGCAGAAATGAGGAACGTCTTCTATATAGTCTCTAAGTTAAAATTTTTGCTGTTTATTGGCTGATGTGAACAAAAAGTTTAATGTAAATGGGGATTAAGGAGAAAAGAAAGGGAGAATGGACCTCACATCAGCAAGGGCGGAGCTGCTGCAGATTGATGGGGCAGTGGAGTGGGGATCCTCCCTGGCGTGGTCTCAAAGCAGGGTGGAGTCCTGGGCCATGGTCTGGAGCTGCCCTCCAGGATGAGGAGGTTGAGTCCCCCACATGCTGCTGGTGTGCGAAAGCCTGCAACTGTACCCCAGTTAGACTTCTGCCCTGCCCTCCCTTCTGCCGCTGCCTCCCGCTTGTTCTGCTGGTGCTGTCTGCCGACTTCTTTGGCACCACCGGTGTGACATAAGCAGACTCCTTTCCTTAGTACATGGTTCATTGGTAAGTCCGTATAGGACAGACACAGTGTGCGGTGTCTCCCCACGCTGACCGTGTTAGCTTCCAAACCAAAGAGATGGGCTGTCTTCCATTCCTTACTCATGGAATCGGTATAATTAGGTATCCATTCCTGTCCTCCTCCACGGAGGTTCCTCTTCAACCTTGCTGCCTACTACTGCATAGGTATTTCTAAACCAGCCCTCACCAGGAATGATGAAACGGTCTGTGTCACGGCTTCCTTCCCACCAGCCCATGAGGGGTTCGTGCTCTGCCTTGTGTACATGTATGTGTGCTCTCATGTTGGGAGCACACTGGGACTCAGAGACGGACAGGGACTTCCTCAGAGCACCCCAGCCAGATTCAGACACCATAGCCCAAATAGATCACTCACTCCCCAGTATGTACTGAAGACCCATGCCCACAGTCACTCCAGGCGTGTTTGTCCAACTCAACTGAAAGTGGGGAAGAGTTGGTGAGCAGTGGGGGCAGCAGGCACATCCCACACTGAATCTGGGAGCTGGGTTTCAAGCTCTCAAACTGAGGTGGTTCTGCTGAAATGAGCTTTTCTCAAGAGCATGTTGGAAGTGGCTGGTGCATGCCCCTTGGCTCATGTTAGGACACCATCATCCTGTTTAACCTTGCTTTGGAGAACATGGAAATGGAGTCACATACAGAAGTTGTCAGCAAAACTGTCCTCCAGAACACCTGGGGAATCCACAGGGCCTTTAATCCCAAGACTCGGGAGGCAGAGGCAGGTCGAGCTCTGTAAGTTTGACACCGGCCTGGTCTACAGAGCATTCCGGGGCAGCCAGGACTGTGTATAGAGACTCTGTCTTGAGGGAGGAGGAGGAACAAGAAGGGAGAAGAGAGGAGAGTAGGAGGAGGAAGAGAAATTACCACCTTCTACCTCCTGCTGAAACATTCTCCTCAAAACCCCTGTCTGTACATTTGCTGTCTGGCCTGCCTCACCTACAGTGGTTATGTATGTCATTCGCTGGAGTAGGGAGAGTTCTCAGCTAACGGTCGGTCGTCAGATCATGTCTGTCTTTTAACAGGAGAGCAATGGTCTTCCCCAAACCACCTTCACCAAAAGAACAACGGTGCTGGCTAATTTTAAAGCCACCTGGGAGGAGGGAACTTCAATTAAGAAAATGCCTCCATAAGATTGAGCTGCCGGCAAGCCTGGAGGGCATTTTCTTAATTAGTGATTGATATGGGAGGGCCCAGCCCATCGTGGGTGGTGCCATCCCTGGACTGGTGGTCCTGGGGTCTATAAGAAAGCAGGCTGAACAAATCAGTAAGCAGCAGTAGCCCATGGTCTCTGCATCAGCTCCTGCCTCTAAGTTCCTGCTCTATTTCTGTTCCTGTCCTGACTTCCTTCAGTGATGGACTGCAATGTGGAAGTGTGAGCCAGATAAACCCTTTCCTCCCCAACTTGTTTTTTGGTCCTGGTGTTTTGTCACAACAATAGAAACCCCAACTAAGACAACCACGATGTCCCCTGTTCCCACTTCCTTCTAGTTCTCATTTGGTTAACTATGGAAACCACAACTTTTCCAAACACCAAGGAGGACAGGGGAGTACTTTCCAGACACAGAACCCTTCAGATACCTTTGACTAAGATGCCGGGAACCGAGAAGATGCAAACCAGACTTGGGAGGAGCCTGGGTTGGGCAGTATTTCTGAGAAGAGGACCGGGGGGTGTGTATCATGCTGTGCTTGCATGAGTGACCTCAGGAGAAGAGTCCCATTGTGGGCCATGGCCTCCTGTGAATTTCTGTGTTCTCTTCCATGCACTTAGGCTGGGGCCAGGGTGGGAACCTCGCAAAGGAGCTGCTTGCTGGAAGCTGCTCCTCTCAGACACAGCCCACGCTGAGCAGCACAGCTGCTGAGCCAAGGAAGAGCAGTCCCCGGTTATGTTTTGGAAATTCCAACTGGATGCATAGATTCGGCAGCATACCAGGGCCCTTAGTAAGAACCCACTGGGTGTTGTGACAGCTCTGTGGGTGTGACGACAGCAGCCGGTGTGGGATGTGGCAGTGTGTGGGGGCAGAGCTGCGTGAGCTTGAGGTTCGGTCTGGATTTCAGGGGAGAGCTGCACACGGCAGGACTGCTGTTGGAGATCCTGGCCCAGGGGATCATCCTATCAGGAGCTGGCTTGCTAGGGAAAGCCCTGCTATCTGTTGGGGGGTGGCGGTCAGGGGACAAGGGTTCTTCTCAGTGGCTCAAAGTTCCCTTTGTAAAAGCATGGACATTCAAGGTGGCTTTCAGAGTGAGAGTTTTGGATTCCTATATGGAAAACATCTTCTCTGAAGGGTATCTATAGACTAGAAGGCATGCCTTGTTAAGTCCTAGCAGAAACAGGCCACATTCTCTGTGTTTGTTATTCTCAGGTGAGAAATCCTCAATGAGAATGTTTACCTGCCAGATAAAAGTACTGCGTATACACGTGTTTACATCCATCACATGTTACCTCCACCTCTACCTTAGTAATCTAGTAACCTCGCCAGATTAGCATGAAGTCAGAGCCCCCGTTACAGGTTAGAGAAAAATTAACTTTGCAAATGTCTTCCTGAAAATAAAATTAGCAAGCATCCCAATTTGATTAGTGTAACAAAAGTTGGGTTTCCTTCACGCAGGTCATTTCGTTGGCTCTGCCATCATTGCAGGGAGCCGGATGAGCACGTTCCAGGACACGCTGCTGTGTCCGTGAAATTCTAGTGCGGCCCTGTCCCCTGACCACGGGAATGTAAGAGCCTGGCAGGTGCCTTGCCCAGGATCGGGTGAGGTGATGTATAATTAATATCGAGCGTTATTGCCCTTCTCCGGCGCCATCCACCCACTGCCCAGCACTGCCTTCTTCCTTCCCTCTCTGCACCCAGAGCTTGCTTTACACCATGTTGGTTCTGAACCTGGCTGGATAAAGTTCTGTCCCCCGGACAAGACACAAGGCCCAGGTTCATGCATCATGGAACAACTTCCTTACATCTTTGTCTGGGAGGTTCAGAATATGCCGGTGTTACGGTAACTCAGATAATGGGCAACTTAGAGTATTTCTTATTTTGTGTTTGAAGACGGTGTTAAAGCTGCTTAATGGTGCACACTTTGCTGCTCTCAGGTTTTTTTCCCTTTGTCCTTGGGGTGGGAGGGGCCGTTCAGGAGACCGTCACCCCGCCCCTTCTCTCTTTCTATAATTTAGGATCATCAGAAGAACTGAGAGAGTGAAGCGTATTTGCATTGAGAAGAAAGAAGTAAAATTACTGTTTCTGAGAACTGCAGGGTACTATCGAACTGGAGTCAAAATAGAAACCGTGAGACTCAGTTCCATTGTCAAAAGGCTGGATTGCCTAATCGTGAAACCAAATCCCCAGGTCACTCCTAGAACCAATATTAGTGTATTGAAGAAAGCTGAGAATTTTAATTACATGGTAGTTCCTCCTATGAGGTTCCCAAAAAAAGAAGTTTATAAAGCAAATATAGAAATGAAATGCAAAGGACTTCTGAGAATGGGTGTGAGGCCAGCAGGCTAGCATCCGTGTGTCAGAGTGCGTCTGCTAGCATCCGTGTGTCAGAGTGCATCCGCTGGCAACCGTGTGTCAGAGTGCGTCCGCTGGCATCCGTGTGTCAGAGTGCGTCCGCTGGCATCCGTGTGTCAGAGTGCGTCCGCTGGCATCCGTGTGTCAGAGTGCGTCTGCTGGCATCCGTGTGTCAGAGTGCGTCTGCTGGCATCCGTGTGTCAGAGTGTGTCTGCTGGCATCCGTGTGTCAGAGTGCATCTGCTGGCAACCGTGTGTCAGAGTGCGTCCGCTGGCATCCGTGTGTCAGATTTGTGTGTCAGAGTGCGTCCGCTGGCATCCGTGTGTCAGATTCGTGTGTCAGAGTGCGTCCGCTGGCATCCGTGTGTCAGAGTGCGTCTGCTGGCATCCGTGTGTCAGAGTGTGTCTGCTGGCTCTCAAACTCTGAAAAGCTTAGTTCACTGCTGAAAGCCTACTCTGTCAATCCCCAGCTACCTTCCCCTTCTCTTTAGATCCAGCTACGGTCAGAGCAATACCCAGTGCAGCCGCCTGAGACTCCCAGGCTTTCATGCTACCTTGGTCAGCACTAAGGTCTTCATGTACTATCTTCTATCCCGTTGGAAACGATAATTAACGGAAACTGATCAAATGAGGCCTTTTCCGTGGAGAAGAAAGTCAAGCAGACACAAATATTACATCAGTGAGAAACCTAAGAGAACCTCTAAAACCCAGGTTGAAGGAATTGTACTGAAGCCCGAGACTCAGGGGCAATGGCAGAGTGGGAACTGCCTGCAGTGTCTTGGCCGCTCTCCCTGCCCGTCCTCCCATCCTTTCGTACTGAATTGCTTAGGCTGGGAAGTATAACCGAAATTCCTTGATGATAACGAGAAGGGAGGATGCCCAGATGTGGATGACTCTGTGAGAGCCATGGTGACAGCAATGCCTGGGACCCCCCAGGCACCATCTCAGCCCACTGCACTGGGCTGTGACCTCAGCCTTTGGCGCGACTGGCTGGCATGTAGAGGATGATTCTTTCTGTGTGTTTGTAGTTAGCTTAGATCTCTGAACGCTGTTGCCTTTTCCATTGGAGAATAGATATCAGACCACATCGCGATCAGGTATATGCCTGTCAGTGCCCTTGGTGAGCAAGACGAGGACAGAGTTATTCTTTAAACCTCTTAGATCATGGATATAATGTACCCTGTGTGGAGTGGGGGAGGGCACCAAACTTTAAAGAGTTTTCAATGCAGTTTAAGAGAAAGATGTCAGGACTAGAAGAATGCCATTCTGTGGATTCATTAGACCAGAGAATCTGGGATTTGGGAGCAGTGAGGTTCAGTTTCTTTGGGCAGGTGTATACAGTTCACCACAGGATCCATTACTAAATACAATTTCTGTGCCTTGAATTTTAATTTAGCAGCCCTCTCCTGTTTCCATCTAAGAAGAGAAGCCAAGTTTGTGTTCTTGTTTGACTGTTTTTTCTTACTTAAAAATACAAGTGTTAGGCATGGCAGCTAGAACCTGGGTCCTAGCGCTGTGAAGCCAAGGCAGAAGGGCGACCCTGAATTCTAGTCCAGCCTTGCATATATAGTAAGTTCCAGACTAGCCTGGGCAACAGAGTAAGATTATGCTTCCTGAAAACCAAGTAAGGGGTGTGTGTGAGAGAGAGGTGGGGGATCATAAAAAAATAATAACCACTATCTTGAAAATGTAGAATTTTAGCTAAATATACTAGCCTGTATGCCTATGACCCCAGCCCTTATAAAGCTGAGGCAGGGGGATTACTGTAAATTCAAAGCCGGCCTGGATTACGTAATAAGACCCTGCCTCAAAACCACAAAAATTAAAAACCCCAAATACAGAATTTTATCAATCCAGGTAACACAGATAGGAATGCCAGGAAGAAGGACGGAACTGAAAGCTTCAAGCCGCACAGTCCTCTGGGTCCCTGCCCGCTCCCCTGCCTCCATGCTAGGGCTGCTCAAGCCCTTCCCTTCCTGCTGTGAGCGCTGCCCCCTCCCTCCCACCTCCCGCCTACAAATGCCCCCCCCTTCCATTGTTTTTGAAGCAGAGACTATACAGCGCACTCTGAAGATCCCCGACTGAATAGATGATTGATAACTCGGGCAAGTTTTAGTGATTCTTTCTCCACAGAACGCAAGGTGAGAGCTTCCATTTCTTATGCTGGGTTAATTTAGGTTCGCCTATGTAAAGTAGGTCCTATTTAAAGTCCTGTGTACTCTGATGGGGGCCCATTTTAAACAGAGCACACGGGATGTTAGGTTGTCCTTTGTGCGAAGTCTCAGGTAGTGTGTTTATTTATATGCCCTTTGACTCTGGGATTCCAAGTGAGCCACGCTGTAGGACAGCAGACTGAAATCCACGCTGCCCACGCTGTAGGACAGCAGACTGAAATCCACGCTGCCCACAAAGCTGGCCATTGTGAGGGTCGTGCTCATCTTCCTGTGGACTCGTATAGTTTCCTTCCTGCCAGCTTCATCTGTGCCAGTGCGTAGGTTCCTTTCTGAATTGGACCTGGATCTTGAACCCATCCAATTATATATCCAGGGAGCTTTGACTCAGCTAACACTCAGACACTGAGTCCTACCACCTACCCATTCACCCATCCATTCAATATTTATTGAACACGCAGTATGCTTTGGGTTCCTGTGGAAGCTGGGGGTCTAATATCCTCTTTTATTTCATTGGCCATGTGACATAAAGGCACAGGTAGCCTCACATTAAAAAGCTGTAACGGATACATAGGTAATTATTTCTGAAAATGGAAAGAACAGAATAGCTCACCCAGGGAACTGAGGAGCATTTCGGCGAGGAAACGACAGTTTAGCTGAATCTTAAGTCACAGATAGTGGTTTTCAGACAAAGGCTGGAGAAAGAGCCAGCTAGGCTAGGGAATAGTCAAAGAGAAGCCAGTGAGCGGACAGAGTGTGATTGGCTGAACTCCCCTATCACCTTGGTCTGCCCCTGTCCAGGGGTGATAGCTGGGACAATTCCCATTCCTGGTTTGGCTTGCTCTGGTCTGCCCTGAATGGAGGTTAGCCCAAATCCACCAGGACATTTTCCACTCTCTCTCCAACATAAGGCTGGTTACAAATGCCAGACTCTGTTGTCACCGTGGTAAGCCCGCTGGGCACAGTGCCCACTGACACCTGCCTGGCCCGCGCTCCTGGCTGCTGGAGCCCCCTTCCTCTACCACGTGCCCCTAAGAGAGCCATGGTGTGAACAGGGACCAGAGCTGCTCAGTCGCCTACACTGGTGCCAGAGCTCCGCTTCCTGTGGCTTTATAAGAGTCAAGGTCACTGCACTGAGTAGCAGCGAATCTCTGTGGGCTGCAGCGCTGGCCCAGGTTTATCAAGCAGTAGGTCGTGACCTGTAGCTCTGTAGGAAAGTGAGGGCTAGAGTGTACACAGTTGTGTACAGCAGGCATGCATCTAGGGGCTCTCGGTGGCAGACCTCCAGTGTCAAAGTGCAAGCGCTGTGTGGTCATTTCAGACTTCAGCTGCAGCTGGCTCTTAGGTGTGAGTGTGATCTGGCGTGTGGGTCCTCCAACACCACCCCTCTTCGGCCCTGAGGATACCACCCTTCATCTCCCACAGCTACCCTCTTCCCAGTACCACGAACAGACATGTATAGTCAGCCGCTGTCACTGGGTGTCACTACCCCTTGGGGGACACAGTTCCACTGCTGACTTTATAAACGTATAAGCAATACACAGCAGCAAGTGTGGAGACACTTCCAGGCCACACCTCTGCAACCCACAGTGTCATAAGACTGAGTGACCTTGAATCACCTTCAAAAGAATATCCTTGGTAGTCTCCTCCTGCTTTCTACTCTTCCTTGCTCCCACTTGAGAGCACTATTGTGTGTGCTCAGTGCTACTCAAGCTTGAGACCTCAACACGGATGCTGTGGACATTATGTGACTTACGGTGTCGGGCAAAGTGACCTACAGCACCTTGTCCACAGAGTCTAGTAATCTTCACAGTCCTTCTCTGTTGCTGCCATTGATCTAGGATTTGATGGGGGCAGGACTAGGAGGAAATTGGCCTCCTTGGCTTTAGCTGTCTGCTTGGCACAGCCTACAGCCATCTGAGGAGGGGGTCTCAGTTGAGAGGTTTCCCTGGGCAGGTTGGCCTGTGGGCTTGTCTGTGGGGGAGGGCCCAACCCACTGCAGGCAGCCCCATTCTCTAGGCAAGAGGTCCCAGGCTGTTAAAGAGAGCGAGCCAGCTAGCAATGTTCCTCCACGGTTTCTGTTTTAAGCTCCTGCCCTGACATTCCTCGATTATGAATTCAAACCTTTAATCTGAAAGAAAGGCTTTCTCCCCTAAATTTGCCAAATTTCTGTTACTCACAGCAACAGAAAGAAAACCAGAATGGAAATTCTTTCAGTTTATTTTATGATTTTTATTTAGACATCAAAGTATATTGTGAGTTGAAGGTAAATCCGGTAAATAATTTTTTTAATTATTTTATATCCAAAACTGAAATAAGCAACAAAATAACCCACAAAGAAAAAATGTTTTTTATGGGGTTGAGAATGGAAGACATGCCTCAGCATACTAGGCAAGCACTGTGTCACTGAGTACACCCCACCCAGAAATACTAGTCAGAGCGTTGCAAAATTCAAGTTTTTCTGATGACTGTTACATCACAGTCAAATGTTTAAGGTTTTGGTATGTGCAATAAAATGAACTTTATGTACGTGCAACATTTTAAGGGCTAACCAGAAAGTGTTGAGGGCACTGGGATAAGTGTTGAATTTGTAACTGCTGACAGTCTGGTAGAGAGAATTCCAGTTTTAGGTCTTTGTCAAGAAGTCATTTTCTGTTCCCTTTATTTTTAAGAGACTTAAATATATGTCTATATGCGTGGGTTCAGGTGACAGTGAGGCCAGAGAGGGCCTTGGATCGTCCTGAACTGAATGTGGTTCCAGGCCAGTGTGCGCCTCATTATGGGTCCTGGAAACCAAACGCAGGTCCTCTGGATGCGTACCACAAACTGAGCCATATCTCCAGCCTGAGGAACAATTTTAATAACCCTTATTTCAGATGCCTTTAAAAAAAAAAGACGTAGTTCCCCATAAACTAGACTGGTACCTAACTCATTATGCAGCTACAGGATGATCTTGAACTTCTGAGCCTCTTGCCTCCATTTTCCTTGTGCAGGGATCACGGCCTGTGTCCTCAGAACAGAACGGGTGTGCTTTTTTGGATAGTTACCGTTTAAGCGCAGGTGTAGGACATAAAGACAGGAAGTCAAGCAAGGAAATGGGAATGCATACTGCCACGGGGAACACGCAGCGCGCTGCAGTTACAAGGAAAACAGCCGGCGAGAGGGCTGCGCTCTGACTGGAGGATAAATGTTTACGTTCAATAATGGCCCGCAGCAGTTCGTGGGACGTGTGTCTTATATAATGTCACGGGTGACTGTTTCCTCCATGGAGAGGTGGCGTCCTTTCTTACAACAACTGCTAGCCTCTTAGGAAAAAAATCTTTGCACTTTTCTGGCTTCTGATCCCACTTTAAAGATATAGGCATTACATTTTTAGCACAGACGCCTGCCCCTGTGATTCTCACCCTGGAGAATTAGTCCTGTTCTTCTGCAGTTTTCTTTTAAAGACAGCCAAAGAGAGTCACTTACTAACCGCAAGTACAAAATGCATTACGTTTTAACAGCAAATCTAAATTAAAAACTCAGTAACGTGGAACAAATGAACCCCTCAGCTCATTTCCCAACTAAAACCCTGGTTACATTTTACTGCTTCTAAACCTTTCTTACTGCAAGCCATCAATCCACTGACTTCCTCCGGCTCCTCTGAGCTTTGAACTGTACCTTTGCAGAGCCATAAATTAGCATTTCACTGAACTACGCTATAATTTGCATTAATTTCTTTAGAGTCAAAGTTGTCTATCTGTGAAGACATCTTTATAGTCCTTAGAATTTGCTCAGAGATGTCATGCCCAACCGAAAGATGTAAAACATAAATTTAGAAAACATAGTTGCCTTTTATCTCAAGATGGGAAAATAAAAGCGTGTGTGTGTCCCACTCTGTGATCTCTGCTGCCTCTTTGGTCCCGGTGTGACAGGTGGGAACCCGGGGAAGAGCAGAGCCGCACACGCACCCACCCACGGCTGGAGCGGGAGCGGGGTGAGCGCGGGCCGTCGAGAGCATGCGATTGCCAGTGAAATGCATTCTCATCCGTTTTCTTTGGGACACAAGATGGAAGAATGGTCTGAGCCCAGAGGGGACAGAGTTTCTGACAGAGCTTACAGGAGTGGCCCTGACTGGGTGTTGCAAATGGCCCTTGTGAAGTGCCGCAGATCAGCACCCCACCCCCACCCCGTGTCCTCTGTCACGCGGTCAGATGCTGGGATGCGGTGGTGGCAGTGGGTTTAGGGAAGACACACTGCGTGTCTTTCTGGGATGCTGCAAAGGAAAAGTGGCTCAGCTGCTCTGCTGTGAACCCCAATCACCAGAGCAAGCCTTCCGGAGGCATCCAAGCTGCTGGCCCACCGGTGGTGCGTGGCACCTGCCTGTCACTGTGCTGTGACCTCCTGCCCTGGCTCACCCCACCAACTCTTTACTTTCCCTGCCCACTCTGCCCTTCTCCACACTGCACCCTGCGGAAGCTGATCCTTTGCTGGAATTTGTTTTCCAAGCTTTAAAAAACAAAATTACTGAGAGGGTAAAAGAAAACCAAAGCCCTCAGTCCTTGGGCATTATGCCACCAAACTCCTTTAACTCTATCCCTGGGTTTTTTTGTTTGTTTGTTTGGTTTGGTTTGGTTTGGTTTCTTGTTTCGTTTTATTTTTGTATGTGTGTCCCTTTGAAATAGACACGATTTGGGTTGAACCTGCACTTCCTAGCATCTTTAGCAGAGGAGGAAGAATATACTATTTTTAAAGGGAACTTTCTGGAAAGTATACAAGACCTGATAATTAAAAAAATAAAGGCCAACCCCTCAGCTGCACAAACAGCCCTTGTTCTGCAGCAAAAGTCTGTCAGGAGTGCCCACCTTCCTCTCCCTGAGAAGAGCCTGGAGAAGCCAGGAAGCTTCAGTTCTGGTCTGTTTTCAGTCACTCCTTTGATCTCGCTGTGAGCTGGAGGGGAGCCTCCCCAGCCAGCCTCTCGCCTGCAGAAGGCTTGTAGGCGCTGCGTTCGTTCGCGGTGCGTTCCCTCTCTTGGAACGTATTTTTTTGAATCACAGTGTACACATCTGTCTTTATAACCAGCCGCTTTCCTGGCCCCAAACAAGTTCTCTGTGAGTTTCCCCAACCGAGCTCAGTGGGATCTCTGTCAGCTGCGAGATTTATGTCATCTCGTCCAGTCCTGAGAACTGTTCCTTCGGCTTCTCACATCTGGATCTAATTGGAAAGACATTAAGTGCGCTGGAAAAGCAGATTTGGGGCTGTTCTTTATAGACACCCCCGTTAAAGGAGCTGACGGCCGTGGGTTTGTGTAGGAGGAGCCAAGGCAAAGTCTCAAAGAGTGAAGAGCACAAAATTATGAACGAGCTGCTGGGACTGAGGAAGCCCTAGGCCAGGGTGACATCTCTTCAGTTGCTTCAGCAGGGAAGCGGGTGCAAAGCTTCCAAGTGCGGCCTTTGTCCAGCAGTGCGTGGGACTCACACAAGATGAGTGGGGCCTTTGGTGCTTGCATGGCTTGGTGTCTTCCCTAGCCTGTGTGCTGGTATTTGAGCCTTGTGTGCTGGCGTTTGGGTGTGTTTACATAAACATTGTACAGAAGAGGGGGGTGGCTGGTAACTACAAATGCCGTCACCTGATTGCCTCACTGTCCCCGGTAGGCCACCACACCCTATGGCGTCTGGATGCATAACAATAGAAGCATCTAGTCAGCTTGGAGCAAAGACTGCCCTGGTGTGTGACTAGAGCCAGCGCTCCCTCTTCTTCACCTTCTGGTTGAGCAAATTTTGAGGTTTCAGAAAAACCCATCCAGGTGGGAGGCAGAGGGCATTGTGCCGGTGTTCAAAGAAAGATATTAAGAGCAGTTGTTAGGGCTTGGGAGAGAACTCTGTGGTTAAGTTCTTGTCCGGTAAGACTCTGTGAGGACATGAGTTTGGATCCCCAGTACCCTTGCAAAAAATGGACATGGGCACCCACCAGTAACCCCCATGGTGGGGAAGGCAGGGCAGGAGATACTGGAGGCAGCTGATTCTCTGGAGTAGCTAGTCAGGAATCTATCCAAAATGGCGGTCCCTGAGAGATCCTGTACCAAAACAAAGGAAGATGGGGAGTCAGAGAAAGACTTCAAAGCTTACAAACAGGCAATTTCACCTATACACAAGCACTCAACACACACACACACACACACACACACACACACACACACACACACACTCCCAGCTCTTACCAGAATACTGATACGTTTCTTTTATCTTTGAAATTGCATTTCAAAGTCGCGACTTTTCTAGTCACCCAGAGGCAGCCCGCTGTCTGTCCTGAGTGGATATTCTCACTTGATCCCATCTCCTCCCATGCACAGCCTTGATAGACAGGGTTGCTCTGGCCTTTTGTGAGCCATACCTCATGAGTGAAGCTTACACACCTCTGCTCAGAATGCTTTTAAAATACTGAAGATTTCAAGCTGGGCAGTGTTGGTGCACATACTCTTGGGAGGCAGAGGCAGGCAGATCTCTGAGTTCAAGGCCAGCCTGGTGTACAGAGCGAGTTCCAGGACAGCCAGAGCTACACAGAGAAACCCTGTCTTGAGAAAGAAACAAACCAAACCAAAACAAAACAAAAAACCGGACCAAAGATTTCACATGTTAACAAACAGTCATCGAGACACAGACATTGTGAGCGTGCGCTGGCGTTGGAGCCCTGTTAAGACGGTGGCTAAGGTCTGGCAGTTGGTGTAAGCACTGCATCCTGCTGACAGGACCACAGGTCTATGCGGTTGCCTCATGAGGTATTAAGTTCCTGTTGCATGTTAATGAACTGTGGGACTCTGTAAACTTCAAAATCTGAAAACCTTCAGAATTCAAAACTGGGAGCATTTAAGTTTCAGGTTTCAGAGCATTTCTGATTTTTTTTTTTTTTTGTGAGTGTGTGGGTGGGGTCCTGTTGCTCAATCAGGAAAGTCTATGAAAATCTAGATCCAAATCCAAAGCCTCTGAGATGGGAAATACTTCAGATCTAAAGCATTTCCAACCAGAGATTCTCAGCCTGTATGTTAGAACACTTTATGCCTCCCCACCACACACAGAGGCCCCAACTCCAGGCATCCTCCTTGAGCACCTGCAGGTTTGTCCCTGTCCTGCCCCTGGCTGTGGAGCCTTGGCCAAGTCTATGTCTCCCTGAAGCCTGCTGGGAAGGGGCTGATGTTTTCCCGGTGTGCAGAGGGACCCTCTGGGTACAGCGGGCATTGAGAGAAGCCTGAGAGGCTCCACAGCAAGCTGCCTTTTCCACTCATCTGGGCCTCAAGTATCCAGCTAACTGGCTAGTGCGTGAGGTGGCAGAAGGAGGTAAGGGAGCCAGAAAGGCCTGGTCCACCCTCCAGCCTTCTGATCGGCTTCCCTGCTGCCTCTGCTGTTTCCACCCAGCTTCCGGGACAGATCTGAGCATATAATGCCCCGTGAAAATTCACATGTGGCTAGCCCATGTTTTTTGACTTGTTACAAAGGTCTTTCTTATGGACTGAGCAGGAAGGTATCCATTGAACTGAATCTCAGTGGTTCAGGACAAGACCTGACTACATAGGAGTCCCCATCTGTATAGCTTTGCCGCATGTGCTGTGGGAGGTACAGCATCTGTTGGACATCCGCTACGGTGGCCTTCCTTTCCAGACCTCAGTGACAGGCCATCTTTCTGTTCCCTATAAAGTTCCTGGCACACATAGCTTGTCCCAACTTTATTAGAAAGCAGTTTGACAAATCTCAA
Source organism: Myodes glareolus (assembly GCF_982192425.1). Taxonomy (NCBI): domain Eukaryota; kingdom Metazoa; phylum Chordata; class Mammalia; order Rodentia; family Cricetidae; genus Myodes; species Myodes glareolus. Next base: position 61,867,794 of record NC_142041.1, on the reverse strand, counting down.
AATGTTGTTCATCTTATATATGGATTTGCATGAAGCGCTTTAGAAGGCTGCCTATTGCAGCGTTATTTGTAAGAGTTAAGAGCACCTAATTCTCTAGCAGTGGGGACCTTTTAAGTTATGGTATAGCTATGCAGTGGAGTACTATGTAGCCTTAAAGAAAGCAGAATGGAGCTGTTGTCTGGCAGGAAGAGTTGTCTAAGGTATGTTGTTACTGGGATAGAAGTTGTTTGAAACACTGATTTTTTTTTTCAGTCAGCCTCATGTCCTCTAGGGCCCTCCAGCCTTTCTCTGTGTCTTCTGTTTCCCCGTGGTGTGAATGTACCATGTTTGGCTAACAATTCTCCTCCTGTGGAACAGTCCGCTCACGTCTTGTTCTTGACTACTACGAACGAAGCTACCCTGAGCTTGGACTGAAATTTTTATTTGTCTGAGATAAATACCCAGGAGTGTGATTCCTGCTAATGTTTATGTTCAGTTTTTTATAGAAAACTATTTTCCAGAGTGGTTGAGCCATTGTACAGTCTGACCAGAAGTGCTAGAGTGGGCCCATTTCTCTGGAGCATATCCAGCTTTGGTGTGGCTGTGACGTTTGGTCTCAGCTGTCCTGCTAGTATGATGTGTAGGACACATGAGGTTGAACATGTTTTCGGTTGTTGATTGGCCACCTCGGAAGTCTTCACTTGGTGACATCTTCATACCCCATCCCCATTTTCTGATTGGACAATTTGGTGTTTGCTGTTGAGCGAGCTCCTCAGATATTCTGTACACTGGTCCTCTGTCCTGTAAGTGTCTATGGACATATCTGCACAACTGTAGCTTGGGTTTTTATTGCTGTTATGGTTGTTTTGTTTTTGTTTTTGTTTCATCCTCTCCCAGGGTCTTTCACAAAGTAAAAGCTGCTGTGGTCCAATTTATCAACTTTTGTTTAAAAATTAGTAAAGCTGCTTGCTGCTGCTGTCTGTTCTAAAGGATTTCTCGTTCCCTGGCTAGTCTTCCAAGTGAAAGGCAGCCTTGGGGAGGACCCTTTCCCTGCTGTCCCTAACGGTCGCACTGAACCTGCCTGCCGATGCCCACAGTGAGCACCGAAGGAGACAGAGCCAGGCTTTGGGTATTTCTCCGGCCCTGCTCACTCTTCAGAAACTTCTCGCTTCCTCGGCTGATAGGAAGCCTGGCTTGATTTGCTTCTTTTCAGTGTTTAGGTTGGAGTTCACTAGAAACCACACCACCCTTTGTCTTCCAAGAAGGCCCTCCTCTCCCTCCTGCTTTCTTCTCCTGGAGGAGAAGGGGTGAGGACCTCCACCTCTGAAAGCTTTTCCCGACACGATGGCGACCCAGAACTGATGAAGTGAGGGCTGCTCTGTGCACAGGGTTTCTGCATCCTCTAGGGACGCTTTCAGAAAGAAGCCATATTGAGAACAAGATGGGGAGCCAACTGATTCTTGGGAATATCAGAACACAGAGCATCCATCTTAAGTTGCAGGCCACTCTCCTGGGTCTCGTTAGCTAGGCAGCCGCTTCTACCAAAATCAGGGGGCATCAGCTACAGACACTGCTAATGCTACTCACACCAAGACAGCAAATTCCAGGGCTCCCTAACTGAGGGACATAATGTTTCTGATGTCGCTCATCACTGGCCACCTGCTTGTCTGGAGTTCTCCCTTTGGGAACTCATAGCCAGGCTACCATACCCAGCCTTCCATGGCATTAAGTGTGGTCATGCCACCAGGTTTTGGACAGTGGATATGAAGGCTTTTGTCCCCGTTCGTAATCCTACCCTAGTCACCACCTTCCCCTTTAGTTTTCTTTCCACTGGATGAACAAAGTAGAGCATAATGCCACACAAAAGGGCAGAGCCGCATGGCCAGCAGAGGAACTGGGTTCCACTCCCTGGAGCCTCATTCTAGACCTCAGGCAGTTAACTTACTTTGGCAGTGCATGGGGCATGGAGTTTACAAGTTCGCCCTCCCTTCCCTCCCAGAAAGGCTTCATAGAGTGGTGCCTGATTTCCTTTGGGGCATATCCCAGATTGCATCTGATACCATAAGCACCACTTAGTTTTAGAAGTCAAGGTATTGCCTGTGCCTTTTATGTTTGTACGTATTCATTGATTTTCCTCCTTTGAAATATCATCCTCCCCTCCCTTCTTTGGCTCGTATGCTAGCTATACAAAGAACCGGTCTCACCCTGTCAAATTCCAAATAACGTATTGCTTTTAGAAACCACCCCCTCTTCAGCAAATTCTTCCAGCCTTTTGATAGCTTAATTCCCATCCTTTCCGAATATTTATCCAACAATGCAGATTTTAATGCTTTCCCTCCTGGGCTTTGATGCCACCAGATGCTGCCGGCAAAACTATTCGCAATATGCCTACAATCCATTTCAACATACGATTCCGTCCAACTGAATGCCAGGCATTTCTAAAGAACGCTGTAGGTTGATACAATGCCACTTGCCTGAGTTAACGTTTTGATTTGAAATTACATGTTGGAATGTCTCGCGTTGCATTTTGCCCTCCAGATTTCTAAGTCTATCACAGATATCCCCTTCTAGCTATCTTGTTTCCTTAAACAATTAGCCGTCAAGAGTGCTGTTTGACACAGTATCTTTAGATATAAAAAAAAAAAAATCCTGCTTTGGAAAGGGAATGTATCCTGTTGGGGAGGGGCGGCCTGTCAGTAGACATTAGGGGCTGCCAGTTGTCAGCCATGCAGCTTAACGTAGATTAGGACACCGCCACTGATGGAGTATAAATCCTTACACTTGGGGCCCCTCCTCCTCATCTCACAGACACGCAATTAGAGAACAGCACAGCGTGTTTGGGTTTGTAGCCTGTGTCTTTGCTAGTAGAGGACTAGTTGTCTCTATAGATACCGGGTTACACTTTACAGATGGATTTAGCAGACTTAACCTGTGTCCCTCGTTTAGGGGTAGAGTTAGGTAAGAGAGGACTTTGGGATGATGTTGTTCCAACACAAAGGAAACCCCTTTGTTTGGTTATGCTGTCTTAATAAAGGTGTTCTAAGGAAGCTGGGGTGGCAGCTTTCCTTTACAGGGCGCTTGATCAGAAACTGCTTTTAGTGGAGAGTCTTAGAATTAGCAAACCAAGTGTGGTGTCGTGGTGATGTGCTTTTCTTTCCCTTATAATAATAATTAAAAAAAGACATTTTCCTTTTTGAACTTTACTGTCACTTTGCATTTGTGTGAATCAGAAAAGAAAGAAAAAATGAAAGATAAGAGCTTCTAGAAAAGAATTAAGTTGATTACAGCAAAATTACTCCCCAATTTGCAATGATATAATTGCCAGAAAGTTAGTTTACAGGCAGGGAATGACCCACATGGTCAGTCTATCCTGGTCGTGATTCTCTTCCCCCCAGAGACCAGCTCCAGCTGAGTAGAGGCAGCATCTCACCAGCAGGTGAATTCTTCCTTTGAGTCCCAACAACTGAAAGAAATACCCAGCTCCCTGCTCTCATTACTGAGTCTAAGAACTAGCAAATTTGTATAAAACAGGTAGTTTTGAGCTGGCTAAATATTCTTGAATGTAAGTACTGCTTTGATCCATCCATTCCTTCTTTCAGTCATACAACAGGACTTATAGAAAGTCTCCTGCTCTCCGTGCTGCATGCAGCACCCCGAGTTCTTCCCGTGGGAGACATAGAAAATAGGAAAGTAAGTAAATGGTTAAAAACATGCTAAAATTTGAGAAAAATATGTAGAAAATTAGGCAGTTTAAGGAGAAGAAAAGACACAGGTGTGGTGTGGCTCTTTTGGATCTAGAGGGCAGGAGAGGGCACTGGAGGGAGGAGGGAGGAAAGAAGGACATGGAAGTGCATTGGGTGTGAGAATCCGCGAGGCAGGAGTGAACTGAGGGGCTCCAAGGAGAGGCTGCTGTGCTGGAGGCCATGGGGCTCTCCTGTATGAGACCACAGCTGCAGGGCCATAGCAAGGAACTGGGAGTCGTTCTAAGAGAAATGAGGAATCCCTAGGAGGTTTTGAGCCAGGCTCTGTCCAGGCCTTGTTTACATTTTAGCAAATGTATGCAGGCTATGCTTAGCTCCAAATGAGGGATCGGAGAAATTAGAGAGTCATGCCACGAGTTCCCAAGAGAAGCCAGGGTTGTGTGCTGACAGTAGAAAGACAGGTGGTGAGCACTGAGTTCTGGAGGGATTTCAGAGAAGAATCCACTGCCCTGGTTAATGGGCAGGTGGAGGAAGTGAGCGAGAGGCAGCGGGGAGACTGAATCCTGGGGGCTTTGTCTGAACAGCTGGTTGAGCGCGGTGCCGTTTCTAAGGGAAGAGTGGTGTGGAGTTGGGAAAGACTTCAGTTTGGGGCAGGATACATGCCATGTATTAGAGAAACCCAGGCATGAGAATTCAGAGGCCAAAGGCCAGGCTAACAATAGCAATGTGAGCTGTCTGTATTTGTAAGCGACTTAAGTAACCAGCCTCAGTGAAATCATCTTGAGAGAGCATTTGATGGAGGGGATATGAGGTCCAAGAACAGACTTCCAAAGTCAGGAAGAAGGAAAAAACCAACTCCATGAGAGACTGAAAGGGATGAGAAGGAAAAGGAAGAATACAGGAAGTCCCAGAAGCCAAGCAAAATCTAGTCTTTCATCTTTGAGTTGAAAAAAGAAGTTACCAATTAAAATATTCATTTATAGGCTCTGGTTCACCCAGTGAGTATCTGGTCCCCACTTACTGGGGCTCTCAGTTGACAGAGGTCTCCAAATGAACCACACTGCACATCTCTACACCATGCAAAAGGCCCCACTGATGAGGTCAACCCTGCCTACCCCCAGTCTGTCTGCCTAGACAAATCTGGTAGCCTTTGCTAACACTCTGCACCTTCTCAGATCACACCCAGTGACCACCACTCAGAAGCCCATAAGCACAGAAAGGGAGTAGATCACAGAGAGCCCGTGCTTCAGCTCCTACACCCAGACCTTTGTTCTCACAGGGCTCTGTGTTTTGGTCTGGCCATGCTACCCGGTGAACACTCAGGTGACTGTCTCTTCCTGGTTTGAGAAGACAGTTCCAGAGCCAGCCTGTTCATGCCCAAGGTCCAGATCTACCCAGAACAAGCTATGTGACCATGTGATCATTTCACCAATGTCTTTACTAGGGTAGAAGTCACATTGTTGAGGTTGAGGGTGAAGATTTTATGGATTTGGAAGTGAGAAGTCCTTAGCACTAAGCAAGTGTTTTATCAGCATCAAATAATATATCATTAGTAGTTGATGTTGGTGGACTTTGCTGTCCCACCAGTCAGTTCTGCCCTGCCAGCCAACTCCCAAATAACCACACAGAGACTTATTATTAATTATAAATGCTCGGCAGATAGCTTAGGCTTGTTATTAACTAGCTCTTACAACTTAAATTAACCAATATTTATTGATTTATGTGCTGTCAAATGACACAAGGCTTATTACCTCATTTTCTACATTCCCTCCTTCCTGCTTCCTCTGTGCCAGCTAGTGACCCCCCAGCATCTCCTGGGGACTCCATCCATCCTCACCACTGCATCTCTTGATGTCTGCAAGTCCTGCCTACTTCTACCTGCCTGGCTGTTGGCCATTTAATCCTTTATTAAACCAATATTCACAGTGTACCCAAAGATTGTTCCCCGACAAGTTGAGGTTTTTACTTCCCCACAATCACGGCTAAGAAGAAGGGGAGCCCGCTGTTTGTCCAGCTGCAAACCCTAGGGTCTAACTCATTTCGCTGCAGGATTCAGTAATCTGGCTCAACTGCATGACATTTATATGCAGCAGGATGGTGCCGGACTAGAGCTCATGGGTCTATTTTTGACACCTAGGCACACATCCGTGTTCATTGAAGTGTCAAGTAAGTTTAATATTGGCCATGGTGGGAGTAACCATAAATGCTATGATCATCATTTTCACACACACATACACACATCATGCAGATATTACACACAAATAAATTGTGTGTGTGTGTGTGTGTGTGTATGTGTGTCACCCCTCCAATCACCTTTGTCCAGCTGCACCCAGTACTTAAAATTGCCACCTGTGTGACCTTGTCTTTGTGAGCGGCCCAAACTGAGAAGCAGGCCACCTGCATTCTGGCTGACGGTGTGCACAAGCCTCTGGGCCCTCCTGTCCTCCCTGGGCACAAGGCTCCTTCCTTTCTAGAATCCACATTTATTTGGTTGTGGCTTCTGTCCCTGGAGCTTGGTCTAATTTTCCTACTGTAAGACTTCTTCCCTTTCTGTACTGCCCCCAGCATACATCTCTATTCCAGTCCTGTCCATGCTCCCAGCCATGCCCAGGGGCTTTGGGCTGGAAGGGTGCTCTCTCCCTAAATCTTGTCCCCTATTTGACTTTTGTGTTTCTTGGTGTTCCCCTTGCCTAGCCTCCGTTACTGCACTGGTCATATCGTAGGGCTACTTTCGTGTGCCTTACTCCTGACTGAAGAGGCTAGCGTGTTAGTGTAGGTTTTCCTAGAGCTGAACACAGCACTGGGCTCTCAATAGATATTTATTAAGGGAATGGTCACCCCTGGAGGTGAGTCACGCGGACCAGGGCCTTCCCTCAAAGGACTAAAGGTGAACTCTGACAGCGGTGTGAGGGGAATTAACAAAGCTGTGTGGTGGGCCATCGGAGGAGGCCTGAGCGCTGGCAAGCAGCCGGTGGCCAGAAGAATGACTAGAGGCACCTTCTGTGGGAAGAAACTTGTCCCTGGGAGGAACAGGATGGAGCTGAAATAGAGAGGAGCCAGCAGAGAGGCCCATGGGTCCATGGGAAAAGGTTGGATTCTCTTCTAGAAGCAGGAGAACTTAAAGGACTGAGGTGGAAAGCGACTTGATCGTGAGGTAAAGATTGGTTTGAGGAGGTCGGACTTGTAGGGAGTGGGCACTGCTGCACTGTTCCCTCTCGGCCTCAGCCTCCTTCTGTGTGGCCTTATGGAGTTCCCATGGTCTCCCTCCTGGTCTCAGCACCGACCTTGCTCCAGGAGACTTCCCTTACAGGATCGTCTGTGATGGTTCTGACAGTTTCAAATGTGGAACCTCAGAGCTTGTCCACCTTCTGTAGGGTGGAATCAGTTGATTTCTTTGCCGTCCCAGCCTCTTGAAGCTGCCTGCATTTCTTGGTTCACGGTCTTGTCTTTACATTCAGTGCCGATGATGTCACCTCCTCCAACCCCACCCCCGCCTAACCACATCTGGGAACGGCTCTCTAATTTGAAGGTCTCCTGTGACTAGATTTGGCTCACCTGCATAATTCAAGCTAAGCATCTGCTCTGAAGGTTAACTAAGCCACCCGCAAGGCCATTTTCACCAGTGAAGTAAAATATAGGTACCACGAGGTCATGGGCAGCATGGCTCGCCTACCACAGGACTCCCAGGGCTTAAGAGACCAGCCAAGTGAACACTGCATATAAGCTATAGATTCAAGACGCTCTCTTTGAGACTATCAAGGAAACTTTAACGTGAGATTAGATGACATAAATGTTCATTTTTAATATTGCGAGGTGTGAAGTCACGGGATGCTATTCTAGGATTTTCTTATAAAGAACAATAAGAAGTCAGTAGGCTTGAAAACTTCAGAGAAACATGGAAGGAACAGAGAGAGAGAGAGAGAGAGAGAGAGAGAGAGAGAGAGAGAGAGAGAGAGGAGACTGATCTACTGTGTTCTATTGCTGTAAAAGATGCCATGACCAAGACAGCTTTTATGAAAGAAAGTATTTAAATGGGGGCTTGCCTGGTTTCAGAGGGTTAGTCCATGATCATCACGGTGGGAAGCAGACAGGCATGGTGCTTGAGCAGTAGCTGAGAGCTTTATATCCTGATCCACAGGCAGCAAGCAGAGAGAGAAGGAGAGAGGGACAGACAGACAGACAGACAGACAGGGCCTGAAATGGGATTTTTAGACCTCAAAGCCCATGTTCAGTGACACACCAACCAACAAGGCCACATTTCCTAATTCTTCCCAAACAGTTTCACTCACTGAGAACCAAATATTCGAATATGTGAGCCTATAGGGGGACCATTCTTATCCAAGCCACCACACACACACACACACACACACACACACACACACACACACACATCATATATGACATAAATACATGAAAGCAGCAGAAAGAAGAATGTGTAGTTCATACTCTTATTTATTTAAACATCACCAGAGTCTGAGCACTCACTTCCCAGGGAGAAGTTGTCGGCTCCAATTTGCAGAGAATGAGCAGGTAACTTGAACAAGGACACACAGATGGTCCACAGTAGATTAGACTAGACCCGACAGACGCTATGTGAATTACTTTCCCATCACTGTGAAAATCAACTTACAATCAACCTAGAAAGAAAAAGGTGTAGTTGGGCTCTTATGGATCTTTCAGTCCATAATTTCTTAGCCCTCATGTTGGGGTCTGTAGCAAGGCAGCACATCACAGCAGGAGCAAAGGTAAGCCCAGACTCCTCACCTTATAGCCAGGAAGCAAAAAGGAAGAGGAAGAAGGGGTCCACAGTCCGTGCAATGACCTAAGCACCTCCCACTAGGTCCCAGTTCTTAAAAATTTGTACCATCACCTAATAACATGGCCTTAATGACAATTCAAATTATAGCATTCTGTCCCAAACTCCCAAAAGTTCATGTCTTCCTCACAGAGCAAACTGCATTTAGACTATCTCCAAGAGTCTTTATGTCTTCTAATTCCAAAGTCTCCTCTAAGTCTCTCGGCTGAGACAGTTGCATATCTCCAAGATGCAATGGTCAGAGGCATGGGGCAAATATCCCTACAGTAAAAGTATTCAGAGCCTCCAGCAGGATATCCTGGAGCCCAGGACCCTCTGTGATGGGAGGTGGGCACCTGAAGGCTCAGGCAGCCCTTTGCTGGTTCCAGCCCATCTGACTGCTCTCCGGCTGGCTTTGTTCACCACCTGTAGCTTCACTTGGAAAGGTGCAGACTCACCGGGTACATATAAATTTGTAAAGGATAAATTGATAAGAGGATATACATTTTCAAATGCTTCTAATGCACATTGCTGCAGGAACACTGCCTGCCCTGGCGTCTCTCCTTTCCTGGGTCTCCACTGCCATGGAGGCTTCAGTCCCACAGCTCTGGGTCACTCTGTCATAGGGATTACGGTCAAGAAACACACTGCCCAGCAGCCCCTGCTTCCCTTTGAGCTCTTGGCTGAAGCTTTCATGGCCCCATAATTCTTATGTTTTGCATGCCTGCAAAACTAGCATCATGTGAGTGATACCAGGGTCTACCTATGGTCGGCCTGGACTCACTTGAACCATGGCTGCCACGGTGTGTCTGTTGATGCCCTATTGGATAGCTGAACATAGAAGGAAAAAATGTAAATGGTCCTGGCGGTTCTGGGCAGTTGGTAAATCCTGGGACTCTTTTCTCAAAGAAACAAACGGAGAAAAATTAGACCAGTTTTTGGTTCTACGTTTTTAATTCTCTGGTGGATGAGGTAGGTGACTTGCAGATTCCTGAGATGGCCCTTTGCAAAGGAGGCTGTATGGAACCAGCCAGGTGTGGTGGTGCAAGCCTTTGATCCTAGCACTGGGGGAGGCAAAGACAGGTAGATCTTTGAAAGTTCAAGGCCAGCCTGGTCTACCTAGTGAGTTCCAGGTCAGGAGGGGTGGGGGTAACACAGTGAGAACCTGTCTTAAAATAACAACAGACAGGAAGGAAGGAAGGAAGGAAGGAAGGAAGGAAGGAAGGAAGGAAGGAAGGAAGGAAGGAAGAAAAAGCAAGAGACTTTGTATTGAATAATCAAAATTAATCAAATCAAGACAAATCAAGAATAATGCTGGGCTAGCAAAGAGCCCATTAGAGGAAACCACGGTAGTGTGGGTTCCCTTGCTCAGCTATGTTCAGAACACATGAAGCATTCCTCAGACAGTCGCTCGGGATATTCAGAACACATGAACACATTCCTCAGACAGTCGCTCAGGTATGTTCAGAACACATGAACACATTCCTCAGACAGTCACTCAACTATGTTCAGAACACATGAACACAGTCCTCAGACAGTCGCTCAGCTATGTTCAAAACACATGAACACATGCCTCAGACAGTCACTCAGCTATGTTCAAAACACATGAACACATGCCTCAGACAGTCACTCAGCTATGTTCAGAACACATGAACACATTCCTCAGACAGTCGCTCAGGTATGTTCAGAACACACGAAACATTCCTCAGACAGTCGCTCAGGTATGTTCAGAACACACGAAACATTCCTCAGACCGGCAGTGCTGCACCCGCCTCGGCTCTGCACTGTCAGGCCGCAGCTCTGCAGATCCCCATCCTAACACCCTAACCACAAGAAATAGGTGATGGATGGCAAAGCCTCTACTTTAAATGCTTATCTTTAAATAATTCCCCAAATTCTAGAGTCCAAACACCTGGTTAGGAGACTACTGAAAATCCGCACAGTTCTGATCACCTACTCTCTCATTATTTTTCCCATAACAAGTAATTTTCATCTTAGCAGGCAGACATTCCTCTTTTTCAAGGGCAAGTCTTTTTATAAAGTGCCAATTTTATGGAAATTATCTGAGTTAATAGGCTTGTGGAAGGAGGAGTGGAGAGCACAGGGAGAGTCCAATTGTCGCCAGGAAGGACAGTAAGCCTGCTAACTGAAGCTCAGTGTAATTCTCTGGAATACAAAGGTCACGTCTGAAATGGAGAAGATGGAAGGGCCTGCCTCAGTGCGAGGTGGCCAGAAACACAAGGCTGTTTGGGCCTCTCTTGCTTTACATAAAGAGAGACAGCTGGGCGGTGATGGCACACGCCTTTAATCCCAGCACTTGGGAGACAGGGACAGGTGGATCTCTGTGAGTTCGAGGCCAGCCATCCTGGTCTATGGAGCAAGTTCCAGAGCAGGCACCAAAGCTACAGAGAAGCCCTGTCTTGAAAAACAAAAAACAAAAGAGAGACAGAGACAGAGACAAGATATGAAACATAACGAAGACTTTTCACAGTAAAGGAGGCTGCTGGGCAGTCTTTATTTTTCCTAAAGAAACTTCTGGTTTGTTTGTTTGTTTCAGTTATTTAGCTAAGAAGTTAGGAGTCTTCCCCCCAAGGATGTTTACTTCTAAAAAAGGACCTTTCTTCTGGCAGGAGTCTGATTTAATTAACTGTGGGCTCTCTGAGCAGATCAGCAGTATGTCTGATCCCCCACAAGAGCTCGCCAGAAGCAGGCACTTGGGGGAGAAACAGCAAAACTAAACAAACCCTGAATGCTTACTTAAATCCGAAGGCCTCATTCAGATGTGCAGCTACTATTGACTTGACAGGAGCAGCCTGTTTCTGGGAGTGGGTGGGGGTCAGTGACAGGAGCAACGGGAATGAAAGGACCCATTGGGCACCTTGTTCAAAGCTGCACAGACAGTTGCTGTTCAGAAGGGATGGGGTAAAAGTCGCATTTTTCTCGTAAAGACCATTGTGGTCTCTCAGAAGGTGACCTAATGCTGTTGTGTTGTCATTTCATGTTAATCCCTGGACAAGGAAGCAGGAAGAATAAAAGCTGGTGTCAACAATATTTGCTAATTGCTAGTCGACAAGAGGAGAGATAAAGATCGCAAAAATAACTGGAAAGATGTGCCTCCATTCTGGTTTTGTGCGCGCGCAGGCACACACACCCAACACACACACACACACACACACACACACACATCCAGCAAGCGGGCATGAGAAGTATCTCATTGGCATCATGTTTCCGGCATTGCTATAACAACATTCAAAACAAGGGACACACGAGGTGGTAGCGACATCTATTCTAGGATTGTGGGGCTTTACTCATAAAACAGTTGTAAAACCTTTTGAGAACAAAAATATTTCTATGTATCTATGCAGATGCTTTTCTCTAAAGGAAACACAGGCATGCGCGCGCATGCGCGTGCACACACACACACATCCATCCATGCACCCCACCTTGCATAGACATACCATTCATGTACTTCCCCACCCACACACCCCTACTATACCCCACCCACCTTTTCTCCATCCCTCACCACCCCCAGCACCTACACGTACACACACACACACACACACACACACGCGCGCGCGCGCGCGCACAGACACACGCACACACACACACACTCTCACACTCTCACACACACACACTCACACACACACACACACACACACACAGGGCTGAGAAAACAAGAATGAAAATAGGGAACATTTCTCTAGCTTCTTTTCAAACTAAGCTGCAGCAAAACCCCTGGATGTGCTTTTTCTTTCCCTTCCTTGTTTTTTAAGTCCTAGAAGAAGTTCGCCGACATAAAGCTGGGGTTTGAGAGTGTAGCTGGTCGGCAGGCTGTGGTCAGAGCCATTAGATACTGAGTGTGTTTGTTTTGATTTACTAGGAAAACATTTTCTGACCTTGGAAATGAAATCATTGAGTCCTCTGTTTGTTTATGGCCAGCGACTTCTGGAGGGCTCTGGTCCTTATGTTAGTGTATCTTTCAAATCCTGGAATCCACGGTGAGTGGGAAGTTACCCAACTTGGGTTAGCATCCTTCAGGATGTGCCTCATTAAGGACCCAGAGTCGCCTCTTCCCACGGCTCCCCAAGATTAGTTTACATCTCTCACATAGCAAAGCGTTCATGCTGAGAGGGTGGCTGGCAGACAGAGGGAGGAGTGCATCTTGTGATCTATTTCCTCTCAGCAAGAAGACAGTTTGGAGCGTGCTCCTTCAGCAGGCTTGATGAGGAAGCCCCAGTACGGGTGGCTTTCTTCTCCCCATTTCAAAGCTCCCTTCAGTATTATATATCAAGCTTAGAATATATTTGGAATTTTTTTTAAAGTAGCTACCTCCAGTAAGTTAACAGTATTTTCAGTTGAAATTGCTCAAACCTGAGGGTTTTGTTGGTTTTATCATCCTCTGAACATATTTTGGAAGTGTTTAGATGGGTTTGTGACCCTCTCAATTTTAGTATTTGTTCATAAAGCCGTAGCATTACCCATTGTTCTCTGAGGTAATTGCTGAGGCAAGACAATTGTGAGTTTGATGGCAAGGCTCATTTTGCTTGTTGGGCTCAGCGTGGAGCTGAGGTTTGCTGAGAGCCATGAGAGCCATGTGACTTTTCAGGCACTGTTCATGATCTGACTCTAGGGGCCGCTGGTGGTAGACACAGAAGCTGGCCTATCTCCTTCCACGGGTCTCTTTCATCTGTAAATGCCCTTTCTTGGGAAAGAGTGGGTGATGAGTTGGGCAAGGGTGCAGTGGGGTGGGGTGGGGTGGGACTTTGTGTGATGACAGAGCACTGGGAATGCTGAGACAAGGCGATTGTGAGTTTGAAACCAATCTAAGACTGGATTACAACTTTCGGGCTCCCTTGGGCTCAGTGGTAAGACCCTATCTCAAAAATAAATAAATAAAATCAAGATGAGGATGAGGACAGGCAAGCCCTGCCCTGATCCCACATAAGTACAGGGGGGAGCAGCTTCGAGAGTTCTGTGAGTGCCTGGAAGAAGAGGCACCCCTCCCACACACAGACATACACACACAGACACACACACACAGAGACATACACACACACACAGACATACACACACAGACACACACACACAGAGACATACACACACACAGACATACACACACACACAGACACACACACACACAGACACAGAGACACACACACAGACACACAGACACACAGACACACACACACACACACACACTCTGTGGCCCTCAGCAGAAGGAGCGCCTGGCTGTCTGTACATCGCGGTCTGTCCATGTACCTTCGTAACCCTGGCCTCTTACGGCTGCAATAGTCCATGTCACACAGGCCCAGCAAACCCCAAACTGCTTTCTCCCCCTTGCAGGCAATCACAGATGAGAGGTGAAAAGGTTTGTCTGTTTTTCCAAAGAGTGAAGATGGGAGGCTAGTGAAGGGAGCAAGATTTGTTACCTTCACAATGTTAAGACATGGGGAATTAAGTCATCTCATTTGTGGCCCCTGGGCAATTCTGAGTGACAAAATCAGGGCTGTAGGCATTTGGTATTAGCTCAAACTGCGAATGATGCCGAAGTGTCACGTGTAGCTTTGGAAACAGGACAATACATTCCTTTTCTCGGAACTGGAAATAGTGTGAGCTCAGCTCAGACAAGTACTGTGAGAAGCAATGGGTAGAATGAGCACAGAAGAGAATTACAAAGGATGCTGGGATAATGGTGCTGATGCTGCAGGAGTGGTGCTGTGGGAAGCAATGCTGACCCTGGGTCGCTGAATGTGAGCAGTTTCCAGTTCAGACTAAATACAGTGATGTGGCTCACAACTTGGTCTGGGTTCAAATCTCTGTCCTTGCACTTACCGACTGAGTGGCCTGAAGCAGGTTACTGAATTCTTGGCGCCTCTGTTGGCTTACTGGTAAGATCAACTTAGTGGCTATGGTAAGACCTGAGGTCATGCAGGTAAGAGGCCCCGTCCTATGACTGCAGCCTAATGATGTTCATCAAATGGTAGCTATTACTGTTTATCCAGCTAAGATAAATTGTCACCTTTGCCCTTTGTAAGTTAGAAAGAAATCCTCTCATACTTATGAGCTATTGTATTCTGGGCTATCAGTGAGTTGTGGGCTGAATGAGCTCACTGAAGATAAGAAAATGTTACTTGGAAGCCTGTGAGCATACCTGTGGAGGAGAGCAGTCACGCAAGTGCTCTGAAGACCGTTGGCAGCGTGGATCGAAAGAGCGCACCGCCATCCCAGCCTGCAGGACATTCTTGAAGTGATGACAGGGTGCAGATGACCCAGATGGCACAAGGACAGCGTCATCTGGATGATTTTGCAAGTGCTAAAGCACTAAACCTGCTCCCCAAGCCCTGGCCTTCATCTCCTCTGGATCTCCGTTTTGATGAGAGGCATGCTTTAGCCCTGGGCTTAGAGAGCGGTCACGTGGGTCCTGGCTGCAGACAATGCTGAGCCAGAGTTACCAGAGCAAACAGTGAAGACAGGCTATAGTTAGCCTGCAAGTGACTCTTTTCGCTAGAGTAGGGCGGAACACTTGGCTAGCTAGCATGGTGAGGCCCAGGGCTTATTCCTGACTAAAACAAAAGTGTAGAAATTTGTGTTTACACGTTGTACTGGCCCTGCGAGTAAAACAGGACCAAGAGACCTGTCACTTTCAAGACTTTCATTCAGCAGGATCACATTGAAAATGAAAATTTCCTGGCATGCAATGGATTGTCTATCGTCCATTTGGAGGAAGTGATAAAATTAGCATTCTTGACAATAATGTACCTAGTTAACAAATCTGAGCAAGGTAGCTGATCGTTTGCTCAAAATGCATTTGCATCTACAAAGACATCTACACCATCAGGTGGTTCCACAAAGTTGGGATGTTTTAGAGTTGGCTTGATCTTTGGAGTGTGGCAGTGCGTGGATCTGGAACTCCATGTCCCGTATGCATGAAGGAGCCAGAAAGCAGCTCGGGTTAATGGACCAAGCCCAGGGGAGGGCACACACCCGCAGGTCTGTTGTGCTTAGCCTAGCCACCCAGCTTATCAGGACTCCACAGTCTCCAAGGTCTCCTCTTAAGATCTCCCCATCCCGGGGGCAGGAGGAGAACTGTTCACGTCCTTCTCTGAAGCTTGAGTTTAAGTTTTGAAAGCAGCTGTGTGCAGTAAAGAAGGTAAATGATAGCCGGGGGGGGGGGGGGGCGGGGGGGAGAGGTGGCACACACCTTTAATTCCAGCACTCAGGAAGAAGGGGCCTCTGTGAGTTGGAGGCCAACCTGGTCTATAGAGTGAGTTCCAGGACAGCATGTGCTACACAGAAAAAATCCTGTCTTGAAAAAACAAAAATAGATAAATAAATAGTAAGAAAGTAAAAAGATAAATCATGAAGATAAAGCAACCCTAAATAAGGTGGGGCCTCGACGTCACAGCGCGACGTGCTCCCCTGGGAAAGTTCAGAGGGGGCCGTGAGTACATCACAGGTTGGAGGACCACCCTGAGATTTCTAAGACCCCATCTCAAATAAACAAACACCATACAACAGCAACAATCACAAAGCGCACACATCATCTTAGGCCTGAAATAGTCCGAGAAAATATAATACAGAAACTATTGAAATGAGGCCCAGTTGTTTTATTAGAAAGAAGCATGATACAGAGATAATAGCAGCTGAAACCATATATATATATATATATATATATATATATACAAACCACAAAAGCTCAGCAAGTAGAATTTATATATTTATACAAACTTTTGTATACCAATATATGTAACAGTAATAGTCAAAGAAAAAGAGACCATCAATTTGAGAGGTGGGGCACAGAAGACACTGGAGGGAGGGGACTTGGGAGGAGTTGAAGAAAGGAAAGTGATGTAATTATATTTTAATTCAAAATGTATTAATTTTTTAAAGAAAATATGGGAACTGGCCCATACAGGAAGGCTTATATACCTGCAGCTCCTGAAACACTTCTGTTGGAATAGAAAATTCCCATTTTGGCTGCATATTGTAATTGTGACTTACAAAACAAAAGAGAAAGACCAAAAATAAAGGAGACGAATGTTTAAGTTCTACACTAAAGCCTTCACAGACCTGTACAGCAGCTCCACTCAGTATCCCCAAACTAGAAATGGTCAGGATGGCTCTCAGACGTGAAGGGGGGGGGAAAAATAAACTGTGGCGCATGCGCACAAAGGGAGTTTACCCGTCTCTAACGAGAAATGAGCATAGGGAAACAGGTTTCAGAGCAGAGCGTTTCAACCTCACGACCTATTGGGAAAGATAAAGTCACTGAAGCAGGAAAAACGTGGGAGCTGTTCGGGATTGGGAGGAGACAAGAATAAATGGGCAAGGTTCGGGATTCCAGAACTGCGTGACTTCTCATTGTAATACCGTACCGGCGAAGCCACGTCCTTGTTTCTCAGAACCTAAGGAAAGCCAGGCACGGTGCTGCACACGCATCTGTAAGGCAAGCCTTGTGAGGTGAGGCAAGGAAATCAGAAGTCCAAAACATCCTTGGCTATTCCTGTAGGTTAAGACCAGCCCCCGTCTCAAAAAAAGAAAAGAAATGAAAGAAAGAGGGATGTTAGTATGGATTTTCCTGACAAGAACTTTTGCTGATACACTGATATTTTCTGATTAGGGGACACCTCTTGGGCACGCACGACATCGTAGGTGTCGGGCATAGAGGGAGGAGCGTGGGAACTGTGGAGGTTACCTGCTCAGTTCCTGTGAACCTAAAACTGTGCCCAGCTCAAAAAAAAAAAAATCTCAGCCCATTAGTTTAAAATTAACCCATCCGCAAATAATTTCTACATAAAGAAATTTCAAAGAAGCCATAGGCCTCTCTAGCTCTTTGGGAAACCGCATGAGTGAGCTCCTTTTTCAAAGGCGGCTGAGAAAACCCAGATGCCCCAAGTGTGAAGCAGCAGGCCTCGCCAAGGTGCAGACATCCTGGACCCGCTGACACCTATCTCAGACTCAACAAAACCCTTCTAATGGGGCTTAGGAGGCGGAGTGGGGGAGGGGAAGAGGCACCAAATTCTTACTCAGAGAATTAACAATTTGGAACACGCACAAGTGTGTCAACGAGCTATGTAGATCTTATCAGCACTGCGTTTTTGGTGCCTCCCAGCTATTCAGCCAGGCTCCACCAGCCTGTCAGCACCGGCAGTATCCCACGCCTGCGAGGGCCTATCAACACCTCTGGAGGCCCTCTGCTGGGGCCAGTCCTGCTTCGCCGGAGCCCACAGGAGCCCTGCTTTCCACCTCCTCTCAGGATCCTCTGAACTCTGAGCGTGAATGTATGCACCCCACTTTGTGGCTTAGTTGGCGCTCCAGGTCCACTAACTTTGAAAAGAAAGGTGAAGACAGAAAATCCAATGCCCTTGCATTTCAGGGAAAAGAATGTACATGGTTTCAGCCGTGTGAGGAAAAATTTGGCAAAGTCATCACGGTGGAAGCCTTTTAAGGAACTGTATTTGTAGATGGAACTTTGTGATCTTGCAGAGTTCTGAATAAGGAGAAGGGAGGACATGCCGCCGACTCCCATCCCCTGACAATGATCAGAGCACTGGGTGCACATGTACAAGGATGCACATGGATGTGCACACATGCACATGGATGTACATACATATGTATCCAGTGAACTTATTGTAATGGTTTAAGTAAAATGTTGCAGGTCCTCGGGTGGTGGCAGTGGGCAGTGGATCGTGAGACCATGCCACAGGTCACCAAGTGGGGCAGGCAGCCAGTAGAGGGTCCCGAGACCACGGTAGAAAGAGAAGAGGAGGAAGAGGAGAAGTGGGGAGAAGGGAGAGGCAGAAGCTGCCTCTTCAAGAGAGAGAGAGAGATGAAAAAAGGAAAAGACTCAGGCTGGAAGCAGAAGGAAGATGTGCCTGGGGGGTGGAGGGGTGGGCAGGGCTTGTCTCTTAAAGGGATAGGACAGACCATTACACTTATGCCTTGTTCTGCAATGATGAAAACTTTCAAATGTAATTTTGATTAAGAGCATATAAATAAAGCACTGTTGAAAAATGACAGTCTTGCCGGGTGGTGATGGCGCACACCTTTAACCCCAGCACTCGGGAGGCAGAGGCAGGTGGATCTCTGTGAGTTCGAGGCCAGCCTGGTCTACAGCGTGAGTTCCAGTGACGCCTTTGTGTCCTGGCTTTCTTGTGCAGTCACCTGTTCATTCTGTGAAAGTCAGTGAACGGTTCTGTTTGCTTTCACTTTCAGGCAGCTCTAAGTGCCTTGAAACAGTTTTCTGAACAAGGACTGGAATCAATTGAAGGGGCAGTGAATGCTGAAAAAGGCTCCCTTGAAAAGTGAGTAAAACCCTCGGTCGGTTTTTTTGCTCTTGTGGCTTCACGAAGGTGAGACACAGTAATTGCATGGCTAAAGACAAAGCCAGACAGTGATGGCGAAACTCTTCACACCTCAGTTAAACACAGAAGAATGAAAACCATGTACACAGTCCTAACCAACTCTTCTAAAATGTCTGCGGGCATTCTAGCCTGTGAGTTGGCCATCGTCTGCATTTCAAGGCGGTGGAGAGAAGCCCTGATCTTATTGACTGCAGGCAGCTGCACAGCTGGCAGAAGGCCGTTTCCACGGCATAGTGTCAAGCCTTCTCTCACCAACTCAGTTTTTGAGAAAAAAAATGGCATTCACATTTCTTCTAAGAACAACTGACAGAAAACAAAGCAGGATTGAAAGGAGTCCCCACCCCTCTTTTTCCCAGTTGGGTTTTTATTTGGTTGTATGGAACATTAACATACCTGGTCACAGAAACAGGGCTGCCAGGGACTACAGCAAACATACACGTAGAATCATTATTCCTGAAAGTCAGCTTATGGCTTTTTATGAGATTTGAACATAAGGTGCTATGGAAATGACTGACTTTGGAGTTTCTCTAGAGACTCAATTTTTACTAGCAAAATGAAAAGTCAATTATATTTACATAATAGAGCCCAAACACTTTCAAAGCCATAGTAAGAACTGGTGTGATCTCAGAATTCACACGAAAAGATGCCATCGGAATTAAAACACAGGATTTGGGAAGTAAAATGTGAATATGCTGCTCCTATAGTTAACTGAGCTTACAAAAGAGCGCAAAACAAAACAAAAAAAAACAGTATTTGGTCACTTATATTAAAAGGTAAAAAGAGAGCGAGAAGACAACATTTGGTAAACAGACATGGCATTTTAGGTTGTCTATAGATTGGCAACCATTTATAAGCTAATTTAATCAAAACCATTTCCACATGATCTCATCAGCAGACTATCTGAGCATAAATATTGTTGCTTCCCTTGAAAATGTCACTTTTGTGGTGACCTTTGCGTCCTGTATGCCATCTGCTAATAAACATGTCTGAAGACGTGCAGCTCCAGACCTCAGCTCTTGTTAACGTATTCATCTTTCAGACAAGCCAAGCACCTACGCGAGAAAGCCGACAATAACCAGGCGAACCCGGGCTCCATCACTCAGGACTGCAAGAAATCAAAGTCGGCCATCTAGCAGCTCCCAGAACCCACGGCTGCCACCGCGTCCTTATAAAGCTGTCAGCACGCATGAGGGTGTCTGTGTTCAAGGAAATGAATGACTAGTACCATTGTCTGAGTCTTGTGTATGTGAAGACAACACTATTGTAACGCAAGGACAGTGTACATGGTACTGTTTGTTCAACTGGGGGAGAACAAAACTCTGAGCATTTCCCTTGGAACTTGAGATCAGATCATAACTCCTTTGCCCAGAGGCAGCAGAGATCTGATCCCACTACCGGAGCTTAAAAATAACCATTAATGAAACGTGTAGGAAGCAAGGCTAAAGTCTTGAAATGATTCATAGCCAAGTCTGGGTTGGGTTCTGTCCTTGCGGTTGTTTTCTCGTGGCCATTGTGTCGTTATATTCTCTCGTTTGAAACAATGCTTGACAATTCAGAAAGTAACCAATGATGTGCTGTGGAATGTGATGGTTGTCTTCATATAGTCACACAGTTTCTCCTCTTATGCAGATATCTGTCATCTTCATCTTGCAAACACACGCGCGCACACATACACACACACGCATATATGAATTGCTTTAAGGTGCATTGCACAAAGATGGATGCAAATAACTGTGCTGAGATCGGATCAGATGATTGACTTAAAATATAAAATAATGCTAGGAACAAGTAGTTTCCATGTCTTTCAGAACTTTTAAAAAGACAAAATGAAACAAAACCAAGCGGATGTGGGTTTTGCGCTACGTGACGCCATGAGCCATCGAGGGGGCGTCTTGCCTCTGCACGTCTACCCTGTCGTGGAAATTGTGCCCACCCCCACCCGTGTGTTGTAGCCACTCACTGTTTGCACCGAGTGTCTTCAGTAACTGCCTCTGGACCCAGGACAGTGAGTAGGATCAAAATAAACACTGTACATGGTGGGGAAGGGAAAGCTTGCTGAAGCGTCTGGCTAACCACGCTCTGGACCAGCATGTCGGAATCCATCGTGGGGCAAATGCAGTAAAGATTTGGTTGGTTTCTGTATGAGCTGTTGTTCTTTCATTCCCTTCCTCCCGCCTTTTAAATGTCAGGGCTGTGAAACCTGTGGGGAAGGTCACCACTCAGCCTCGCTGTCCTGCCCAGCCGTGGAATTAGAACTGGCTGTTTCTATGAAACTCCTGGGTGACTGGGGCCTGACTGACGAGGGCCCGGTCCAGCCGGCCACTGTCATCGCATTGTTCAGGCTTTCTCCTTATTGATTTGCAAACATTGTGCAATGAGAAAACACTATATGGTCTGACTGCTTGGCCCAACCTGACAATAGGAGTAGAATTATGTAAGATTTCACAAGCAAAACCACTCCACATCATGATCTGGCTGACTCACACGCGACTGCAGGATAAACAAACAGCGCTATAAGGAAATAACTGCAGGGCTGCTGCTAATGGTTCCCATGTGGGGAAGTCTGCCGGCGCTGGGAGGGCTGGGTGCCCCTGGAGGAAATGGGCTTGGTTACATAAGGCTGGGTCCCAGTGAAAAAGAACAACACATCTGTAAAGTTGGGGATCTCACAAGCGTTTGTTTGGGCGCAGTTCTGCTGCCTAATAAGGACACGGAGGCCCCCTAACTCATTCCCTTGGCAGCAGGTAGGCCCTTGGTTTTGCCAGGACATTGTCCCTGCGGCTTCAGCACCTGGATGGGTGAGGGGCCGCATGAGGACTTCCTGCAGGGCCACGGAAGCGTGGTACCCCCTGCACAATAAACACTGCCGCCTTCTACAGAAGGTGAGCTGGGCAGGTCTGTGGGAAGGTGGCGAGCTCAAGGGGCACAGAAGTCCTCAGTTCTCACTGCCCAGGTATCTGAAGCATTTGGCCAGAGCAGTCTGACAAGGCGTCACCCCAGGCTGAATCATTACCAAGCCTACAGAGCATCGTCAGTGATGATGGGAGACCGGACATTTGCATACGTTTTAATTCCTCATCCCAAATCCTGTGCCCTCTGCCTTCTGGAACTGCCCAGGAAGACGCTCTGCAGTGTGTTCCTGGGACAGTGGCGCTTCCTGTACATCTTTTGGTTTTTCTTTCTTTTCCTTTATTTTCCCCCGGTTGAATTACCAGGGCCCGCATTGGCAAGGCCCGCGGCAGTGCTTAGCTCCACCGCGCAATGTTATATATCATTAGAGGGGAAACCATTAAGTAGATTTATTGAGAGAATGTTTCTTCAGCACGAGGAGATCTTTTTGATGAAAAATGGAACTCATTATTCTTTAAAGGCCGCAGATTGACTTATCTCCTTTATCAATTACGGTGTCTGCTTTCAGCTTGTCTCAATCAGCAGAGAGCTCTGGAGTCACTTCCTAGGGCCGAGGCCAATGTGTTGCCCGAAAAAGGTTTGTTTTCACATTTTAATTGGAAATATAATATTGAACTCTGGAACTCCGACTATCTTTTCCACTACCACTTGCCAAAGATCAATGGTGAGACACCACCCATCAGGCCATGACATACATTCCTCCCCTCTCCCAGGGTGACCCCTCTAGGAAGCCGTCTGGCATCCTTCTCACCAGTATACATTCTGAGTTATGATCCCCCATCCCCATCCCCCTGAAGTTTCAACCAATTTTGTGCACCATAGAGTGAAAGTGGATGGCTGAAAATTTTAATCTTGGGGCTCGGGAACGGCTCCTTCAGTAAAATGTCTGCTGCACATGTGTGAAGACCCGAGTTCTCATCCCCGGTACCCACGGAGAACCTGGGTAGAGCAGCATGCTTCTGGACCCACCCCACACACCTCACCCCACCCTCAGCACAGGGGACACAGAAATGGCAGATGGGTAAAGCTCTCGGCAGGACAGTGGAGCTCAATTACTGAGCTCTACGGTTCAGTGAAAGAATTTGTCTCAAAAAGATAAAGTGGACAGTGATATGACTCTGGCCTCCATGTGCAAATGCTTACATGTATACAGAGAGAGAGAGAGAGAGAGAGAGAGAGAGAGAGAGAGGCGCAGAGAGAGGCAGAGACACACATATACAGAGAGAGAGACAGACAGACAGACAGACAGACACATCTACACACACACACACACACACAGAGAGAGAGAGAGAGAGAGAGAGAGAGAGAGGCAGAGAGACACAGACACACATATACAGAGAGAAAGAGAGAGACAGACAGACAGACAGGCACATATACACACACACATACACACAGAGAGAGAGAGACAGACAGACAGACAGACACACATACACACACACACATACACAGAGAGAAAGACAGAGACAGAAGCAGAGAGAGACAGAGAGACACAGACACACACATACGTAGACACACATACACACAGAGAAAGACAAAGACAGATAGAAGCAGACACACACACACACACACACACAGGGACAGAGACAGAGAGACTTAGTTTATTATTCAGAGGCTCTTGGTGACTTTGGAAATGTGTGCGAAGCCATGTACTGGTGTCTAAATCCTGCTGGGTGTGAATGAGAACATTAACTGCCCAGAGCTTGTTCCAAATCTTCCCTTCTCCAGGTTGGCCCTGAGTTCATGATCCTCCTCCCTGAGCCTTGGACAGCCTGGGATTACAGGCTTGTGCCACCACACCTAGATTTCCAGAAGTGCGTGGTATCTCACCTTAATGTCTTCCCTCTCCCCATGCACATTTTCTAGAGGGAACGCTCTTTAACCTCACCAACATTCAAAGGCTAGTGTCTTCTGCCTGGAACAGTACTTAATCCAGTAAGTAGCCAATATGGAAAACTGGATACTTCATGTGGTAAACACTCAATAAATGTTGACTGATTTAATATGACAGAATATGCTGACTCAGTGGGCTTTCTCCCTGATTGTGTGAGCAATGACCTGATAGAGGAGTCTGGCCCGCCTGGCCCGAGCCTCTTGCCTAAGAGACTAAGCATCTAGCTGCTCTTAACATGTAGTCTCATTGAAGTCAATAAACAGCTTCCAGTTTCAGCTTTTCAATTAAAACCTGGGGGTACAAATGTGCAGGCGAGCAGGGTGGTGGTGCTACACTGCCTTTAATCCCAACTTTTGGGAGGCAGAGGCAGGTGGATCTCTGAGTTGGAGGTCAGTCTGATCTACAGAGTGAGTTCCAGGACAGCCCATCCGGAGCTACACAACACAGAGAAACCCTGCCTCAGAAAAAAAGAAAGATAAATAAATAAACAAACACAGATGCGTACATCTGTAAATGCAAAAGGTCAACAGCATTCCAGCCCATTAGTGGACAGTACAATAGCTTCTTCACCCACTCTAGGGATCTGTCTCCGGATTCTGAATGAACCTCCGGGACCTCATTTTCACGTGCATAAAACGATGTCCCCTGAGAAGACTGTAGCTCTAAACTTACCTTCCACAGTTGCTCAGATTTTGCCTCTAACTGTTATGAAATTTTTATCAAACACTTGAAAGGAGAAAATACACCTCTCATGTCAGTTAGGATTCTTCCCATTGGACTTAGGATAGGCCAGTAAACCTACCAATGGGAGATCTGGGACCAAGCCAGCAGGGAAGCTGCACAGAGCCTATGGGCAATAGTCCAGATGCCAACGGGAGCCAGGAAGTGGAAGGCTAGGTGGAAACTAGGAAGCTCTCCCTGTCTCTCAATTCCCCCTTCTCTCTCCCTAAACCAGCTCCTGCTTCCTACTTGCACACATTGGAAAACATGGCCAGCAACAGGATCCAAGTATCCAGACACCTGAAGAAACACAGGCTTTCTCTTTTGACTTCATTCCAGAGTCTTGGGAAGCGCTCGTTACTCCAGCTGGCCCATCTTGGCCCAGCAGCTTGCCCTTGGTTTAGATTGTGTGCTGATGACTGCCCCTCCCGGTGGAGTGATCGTCAGAGAAGACAGCACCACTGTTCAGGGACACAACCCAACCCAAGGCTGCCTCAGCTCTCTCCCACAGTTCCCAGGGAGGTTAGGCTCCTCGTCATCATGCACTAGTCCTTCCTCTCGAAGAAGTCGACAGTGAAGCTTAAATACCTGACTAACATCCCCCCAGATGTCACAGGCAGCTTCCAAGTTTGTGAAGGTTGTAGTGTTTTTGCTTGGTTGTGTTTAATCCTTTCGGTCTCTAGTTTCAAGGCTCTCATGAACCACAAAGTATCCGGAATGAGTCATAAAACTACCTAGAGCAAAAAAGAAAACATTTCCAGTGATCTTCAATTAGCGTATTTTAAATAAGCCTTCTTTCCTTCAGTTCGAACACTAATAAGGGAGCAGGGCAAGGCGGCAGCATGGTCGTCCATCCTGGTCTCTACACCTCAGAAAATGCACAGCAGCTCCCCGGCCTTTCTTTTCCTGAGAGGCTTTGATCTGAAGGGAAGGTTGAGTCAGCAACTGAGATGGGAAGACACAGAAGCAGGCTTGGTTTTATTTTCTTGCAAACTTTGCTCAGAGATGTTCAGGGAAGGGAAGAGACTCGGTTACTTGGGTGAGTAGGAGACAGACAGTAGAAAGAATCAGAAATCTGGACTGCAAACTAAAGCGCTTGCCTTGGAGAAGAATGAGGAAATGTGGTGTTCTGGAGGACGCTAAGAGAACAGACAAGTCCATCTTCTCGTCTGCTTCAGGAATGGACAGCAAAAACTCTCCCTTCTCCTCTTGAGCCTCCTGGAAACCTCCCACTTGGAGTCATTTTCCAGAGTGATCCTTAGCCCCTGATTCTATCTCTTTCTCTGATGCTGAGCAAGGCATAAAGTCCACCTTCATCAACTCGATGAGATTTATAATCAGCTAGCTTTGGCAAAGACCCAGACTGGATGTAACCTCCAAGGAGAACCTTGTCTCTGAATTTCTGAGAGTAGGAAAATCAGAAGTCAGGCAGTGCTAGTCGACCCAACATAACATACAGCAGCGTTTCATAATCAGCCCCGCCACAGTTGCTCTCTCCTGGACCGAGGGCCGGAACCTGGGAGTCTGAGAATATAGCTCGCCCTCTAGTATATTCTCAGCTTTCACTAAATCCTATTTCTCAACCAACAAATACAGATGAAGGCTCCATCTTTGAATTTGTCCCGGTGGCAACCCAAATTAAGTCTGAAGTCCCTACCCCAAATGTTTCCAACTGGGAAGATAAAACAGAATCAAGATAAAGGGAGAAAATGCAAGAGATTTTCCTGAATGAGAAATAAAGAAACAGATGTACTGTAGGAGGAAAAGAACACATGTCAGCTTCGGCTCCTGAAGTGTTTCTGTAAGCAGTGGGGAGACTCAGGCCAGTGATCACAAATTTAGTACTAAAGACGTTCTACCCTCTGTGCCTGCTTTTCATAAGGTAGGGCTTGGCTTGGCCAACTCTCACCAAGATGCTGTAGGAATCCATTCTGCATGTTTTCCCCCCGGGTGTAAATCCTTGTGAACGCTGAGGTTTTCTCAGCATCAACCCCTCCATGACCACCACTTCTGCCTCCAGCCTGCCCAGCTGTGGACATGTTTCTTCTTCAACCACCACCAAAGATGCACTTCTGGGTGTTGATAAGAGTTGGCAGTCTGGGGTTCCATTCCTAGCACCTACAGGTAGCTCAGCTGCCTGCGATTCTATTCCTTCGGCCTCTGCAGGCACCTACACACACATGCACAAACTTACACTCACACACATGTCCTAAAAACATAAGATAGAAGGGTTGAGTCGGGCAGCGGGAGTCAGATTACCTTTACTCCACTCTTGGCCTCCCCACTCAGTCTCTAGAGGTGTAAAGTAACCTTAACTTCTCGGAGCCTCCCTTCCCTCGGCTATAAAGCTAGGGCAGCAGTGTGGTTATATAGATTAAATAAATTAGCTCTGTGAGTCAATACATCCAAAGTGTTTTGAGCTATATGTGGCACAGAGAAAGCGCTCATAAACATGACTTATGATTGACCAAAAGGCATCAATGAATTAATCAATAAGTATTGATCAACTACTGTGTGCCAGAAATTATAACTAGGCGCTCAGAAGAGAGAGAGCCAGGATGAATAAGCCCGTCACTGTTTTGTATCACAGAATTTTGGTCTCTTAAACATAATCATAAAACACACAAGTAGATCTTACAACAAATTGGATATTCTCGAAGACCCAGGGCAGGGAGCGCTTTCAGAACTCCCCCTTGCATCTGCCCATCCTTCTTCCTCCTAGACAAATGCCTGTGGCTCCCAGGGCCTCTCAGATCCGTGTGAGAACGGCCCATAGGTGAGACCACCTTTCTCACAAAGGGATCCCACATTCCCCACACACCTGCCTTACCTCCTTCACCCGCTGGGGGAGGTGAGGGGAGATGGTTAAAAGCTGACAGAAACCCAGGCAGGCAGGCACCATCCCTGGAGGTGGGGAGGTGCCTCTGAAACGTGGGGTTTAAGCTGGCCATGGTGCTGTATGTCCACACAGGGTGGAGCGGGCCATTCAGACTCTCGATTTGGAGAGTGGGGCGAGTGGCAATGGGTTTAGTGCTAGACTTACTGAGGCAGAGGCTGAAGTATGGCTGCCCAGGTGAATACTGTAAACAATGAGCACCTGGGTCAGTGATTCTGCCTTAATAAACTTCCTCTAGATAAGAAGTTCTCCTCCTGTGGGTCGTGACCCCTTTGGGTGGTCACATATCAGATATTTACATTATAACTTATAACAGTAGCAAAATTACAGTTATGAAGTAGCAACAGAATAATTTTATGGTCAGGGTCACCGCACCACGAGGAACTGTGTTAAAGGGTCCCAGCGTTAGGAAGGTTGAGAGCCACGGCTCTAGATGATTTCAGACTCAAGGAAAGCAAAGGCTAAGGGCAAATCTTTGGGAAACAGCAACACTGCAGGGGTGGGCTGAAGAGAGGTGCTTGTGAAGGGGCTTGAGAAGGAACTGGAGTAGTAGGAAGAAGCCGGCAGCAGAGGGGGGATGTTCAAACGCTGAGCGAGTGGCTGGAGCAGGTAGGGAGACAGTCCATCAGCAACCGCGTCAGGGGCTGTTTAATGAACAATAAACGTTCGTTCTTTTTAGCTAGCATACAAACTAATCGGTTATAACATTTCATACACATATCGTATATTACTCATAGTCACCACCCCACCAACCGTCTACATCCCCTTTGCAGGTCTCCTTCCTCCCCTTCTGCCCTAATGTTTTGTTCTTGTTGTTTTTGGGTTTGTGTGATTGTGTGTGCATGTGTACATACGCGTATGTGTGTGTGTACACGTGTGTGTGTGTGTACGTGTGTGTGTGTGTGTGTATGTGTGTGTGTGTGTGAGTGTGTGTTGGGGGGGTCTTGCTGTATAGGTATTGCTGGCTTCAAACTCATAATCCTTCTGCCTCTACCTTGCAGATCACTTTTGACATTCCTGTTTAGGAAAGTGGAAAGGGAGATTCCAGGAAGGGAGTTTGATTCTCCTTTTGGAGAACTCTGTCACAGTCCTAATTCCAGATATAAAGACTGTTATTGTGTAACTATCTCTTCCAAATTGGACCTTTCCCTCCTGGAGGTAACAGGGTGGCTCAGAAGACTTAGGAAACCAACCAATGGTATGGGGGAGACGGCTCAGCTGGTAAAGTGCCTGCTGCACAAACATTGAGTATCTGCTCATTGTCGGGATACAAGTAAAAGGCTAGGAATGTGGTACATGTCTGTAATGCCAGCCTCGGGAGGGAGGGGAAACACGAAGGTCCCAGAAGGCTAGGAATGGTGGTACATGTCTGTAATGCCAGCCTTGGGAGGGAGGGGCATCACGAAGGTCCCAGAAGGCTAGGAATGGTGGTACATGTCTGTAATGCCAGCCTTGGGAGGGGTGGGCAACACGAAGATCCCAGAAGTTCACTGACCAGGTTCAATAAGTGGCCCTGTATCAAAGACAAATGAAGGTAAAGAGAGATGAAAGACATTTGACATCAATCTTGCTGCCCCACAAACACACAAATATGTATACACGACAAACACAGCCACGTAGTTTAGGAAGCTCACGATAGTTATAGAATCCCCCAGGCTCCTCCTTTAGACTGTTTACGCAGTAAACAACTGCTGGGGGTGGGGGCACTTTTGTTGGCGCTGCCTGCTACTTGGGCAGGATCAGAGCTGCCTGCTACTTGGGCAGGATCAGCAAGGATGTAGCTCCCATCCATGCAAAATGACCTCTCACTTGATGCAGATGCTTGAGAGCTACCCGCGGTCCTGTAAGTACCACTGGTCATCTAATTGGCTTACCAAACTGAAGTTGGATAGAATTGTTCCATTGGAGACAGCAACTCCACTGAGCTTTGGGATGCCCTGGAGGTGATATCTGTGGAGATGCTCTGAGGTAGCAATCCTTCTCCCCTTGACACTGAGCTATGTTCCACATCGGCTCCCAGTTGTAGCTCCGTCTGTTTTAGTTGCCTCCTGAGAATAGAGTCTCTGCTTCAAGAGTCACAAGCAGAGGGCAGACATTTCGCTGGAGGGAAGCTTACTTAGGGATGCCTGGAGAGCTATGGAGACCCTGGGGTTGGGTTTTGTGAAGATGGGAGCTCCACATTGTGTTAAGGACTGTGTAGAAGTCACGCTCCCCATTAAGAAGTGGATTATTTCTCCTCCCTTTTTACCTGGACTGGTTTTGTGGTTGCTGAATCAATAGAATCCAGTAGGAGCCATGTGCTAGTCCAGGCCTCCTGCGTCTCTACGGGGCCGTTCCCTGTTCCGAGTCTCTCAGCATTCAGCCACCCTTCTGTGAAGCTCCCGAGCCACACGTGTGGCCACTGTGTTCAACAGTCTCGGCTGTGGTTCACGCTCATCGTCAGCACCATCAGCTGGTGGTGTGAGTGGGCCCTCCTGGGTGTTCCAACCCCAAAGCTCCTCTGGTAATCTTAGACCCAGCAGATATCACAAGGAGCAGAGCCACCACCCAGCTGAGCCCAGTCGACCCCCAGACGGTGAGGAATAGTACAACCATTGCTGTCCTTGCCACAGCGACTCTGGGCGTCTTGTTATGTAACAGTGGGTAACCAGAACTGTTTTCATTCATGTTTTCCACACAGCTTTAACCCAGCTGCTGGAGTAATTGACACACACAAACCTTAAGTTACCCACTCGCTTCTCAGTGGTAAGTGCTTTTTCCCATGACCCCTTTCAGTTCCATTTAGAAGTTCTGTTTGCCTTGGCCTCCTTGCAGGTGCATGCAGTGATGGCCTCAGGTGTGTGGCGGAGGCAGCAGGGAGCTGGGGAAATTCCCCAGGGTGAGGAGAGCACCCTTGCCAAGTGAACTGTGAGAACTTCTTGGACTAGACCCATCTTTAAACAGACAGTTGGACACAGAAGCCATTTCTTCCCAGTCTTCATAAAAGAAGGCGGATAGTCAGGGCAGCTCAGAAGGCTGTGTCCCCACTCTTATACTGAGGACCAATTTTAGTGACAGGGTATGAGGCTTGACCATAGTAACTATATTTTAATGACTGTGTGTGCATGTTTGTGTGTTCATTTGTGTGTGTGTGCAATGTATGTGCTCATTCATCTGTGTGTGCAATGCGTGTGCTCATTTGTGTGTGCGCAATGTGTGTGTTCATTCGTGTGTTATATGTTTATAAGGATTCAGGAACACGGGACTTGGAATGTGTCGAGGTCAGGAGACCACCTTGGCTGTTATCTTCACCTCCATCTTAAGACAGGACCTCATTGTCTTTTCCCGATGGGGACACCAGGCTAGCTGTGCCCTGCCTTTCTGGGAAGGAAGTCTCCTATTTCTGCCTTTTATCTTCCTTCAGAAGCACTGAGATTATAGAAGTTGGCATTACTCGCTTGGTCTTTTTTGTTTTGTGGATCTATTTTATTTTTATTTATTTGTGTATGTCTCTGTGTGTGAGAGAGCAGGTGCCCATGAGGCCAGAAGAGGGTATCAGATCTTTTGGAACTCGAGTTCCAGGCAGTTGTGAGCTGGGAACTGAACTCCGATCCCCTGAAAGCAGAGCAAGTGCTCTTAACTGCTGAGTTCATCTCTCCAGCTCCTCAGTTAGCTTTTGTGTGGATTCTAGAGACTGGAATTCAGCTTCATGTTTTTATGGTCAGTGCTTTTACCCACAGACCTGTCTCCTCAGCACATAGTTGTGGCTGTAAGTCTCTGATACCCCCCCCCATCACTGTGACCCCTGCTCAGCCTGTAACCTGCTCCACATACCCTGAAAATCTGAGGTTTGATCTCTGGGGAAGAGACATCAACTGCCTTACCAGACCCTCCTTCACACACCAAGGCCTGAAGCACCTTCTCCCTTGTCTCTCACGGGATTGATGTGGGAGGTCCTTCTGTATATGTGTTGCTTTTATTGGTTGATAAATAAAGCTTCCTTGGCTTATGGCAGGGCAGAATATAGTCAGGCTGGAAGAGATGGAGAGAGAGAGTAGGCAGAGTCATAGAGATAACATGTAGCTGCCAAAGCAGAGAGACACACCGGTCCTTATCCATGAACCACAATCTTGTGGTGATACAGAGATTAATAAAAATGGGCTAATTTAATATGTAAGAGTTAGTTAATATGAAGCCTAAGTTATTGGCCAACCAGTGTTGTAATTAATATAGTTTCGGTGTAATTATTCGGGTCTGGGCAGCCGAGGACAAAAGAGCAGTCTCCGATTACATGGGAATCCCTTGCACTCTCCCCACCCCCAAAGCTGGTTTACTAGGAGACTGTGGTCCTAGGACCAACACTTTGAGCTGCAAAGAATGCTGCAGAAAATTGTGGATGATCTACTCTGCCCAAATTCTCTCTTTCTTTCTATGTTTCAATAATAGTTAATAAACATGCTTAGACTCTTCAATAGAGTAAATTAATTTATGACAAGACTAATTTGGGAAATGATCACATACCATTGTTATAACTTCGCATTTCAGACATAAAGGGGTTTCTAGCATAATGCTTACATTGTTTTTATACTGTCTGGGACATAAATGATAGCAGGAAGATCCCATTACTAGGAAAAATAAAATTAAACAAGGTGATCTGTGGTGAGTTATTGTGTTATGGAATTCATTCCACATCCAGGCTTGGATGACCTCATAAATTGTTCTTTGGGTTGGCAATGTCATCTTAGCCTGCTAGATTGAATTATTTCCTTGTAACTCAGACCCCCATGTCTAGTCTGTAATGAAGAACACCTTGTGTGTCTTGGCTGGCACAGGGAGTAGAGTCAGATACCCACAATCGTAGGAGTTGTGGGCCCTGAACTTAGCCATATGTTCCAAAGGGACAATTGACAATATTGTTCACAGCGCATTGTCACCGTATCAGTAAGGGAAGACAGAGGGAGAGGGTCCATAACACTGCCTCAGCCGACACAGGGGTGTTTAAAGGCCGGCACAGGGGTATTCAGAAGATGAGGTTGGACTCAGGCTTTAGAGATCTTATACTAACTGGAGAACAATGAGACACCACCCTGCATTCCAGGCAACTCAGAAAGACGGCCCAAGGCTGACCAAACAGAGCCCACCTGTGACAGTCTCCAGGCATTCTTTCTGGTGGGGGGGCGACGGGGGTGAGGGGAGTAAGGGGGGTGAGGGGAGGCGAGGGGTGCCTCACATACTCAGAGGGTGAAAACAGCTTCCTTGGAGCAGGAAGGACCCTCCGAGCCTCTGATCCGGAGGTGGTAAACAGGCTGACAGAGCACAGCCACCAGAAAGGACAGCAGCATCGCTGGAGTGGCTCCTTTTGACCCTGCAGAGTGTAACAAATCACTCTCAAAGCCACGTCCCCTTTCTTCTAAGTGGGAGAGGGGACACATTTCCCTACTTGACACAGAGCCAAACTCTCCAAAGGCTTGCGGTGACCTGACCCTCAACCTCCAGGTCAGAGCCAGGGTTGCTGACTGTATATCATTTGCTCTCTCTGAAATCCTCAAGCAAACCAGCTGTGGAAGATCTATTGTTTCATTAAAGAGCATGGCAACGGATCCAGAAATGATATTTGCTACTAAAACCAACGGCCTTAGCCCACCCTTCCAACTGGCTGTATCTGCAAGACTACAGGAAACCTGTCAGTGAGAGCCCCAATAAAGAGCTGTCCCCACCTCCCAGCACCCTATTTGGCTACTCTTGCTGAATGGCAAGCTAGCTCAGAATTTGAGCTGGTGCCCAAAACATACTTCTGTTGGGAGGAATTGTCTCCTGAGCCAAGCAACTGTCATCTTGGGGCATTCAGCTTCAATCCTTTGCAAAAAATTATCCCAACTGGGTTTGTTGACAGTTGAGAAGGGAACCCAAGTGTTCAGCCACTCCTTCCTGTAGCACGCAACTCTGCTTTAATTGCCCATGGCCTGCCAGTGGGGTTAGAGTATGGCTACAGGGAAGCCCTCATCCCCGCTAAGTAAAGCCTTTCCAGGTGCAGCCTGTTGTGCTGGAGGAACACCCACGCCCCTCTGAGTGACTCCTCACCTCAGCTCTGTGAGGGACCACAATAAACTCTGTGGTTCCTCAGAATGAATGTTGGCTGTAGAGAGCCTCTCTCTGTCATTGAGACATTAGGAAAAGAGGTTGGTGTTGATTATGTCTCCTCCAGGGAAGGAATTTTAGCAACTACCTCTAAAATGTCTTCTTTTGATGAGTACCTCAGAAAACCAAGTTTTATTTAGAGAGAAATACTCACCAGGCAACTGCTATAGGTAGGGTGACTAGTCATCTCTGTTTGCCTAGAGCCAAGAAGGATTCTGGGACATACGACTTTTAGCATTCAAACTGGAAATGCCAAGAACAATGGGACAGGAGTAGATGGAGCAGCAGTTCCCATAATTCCACACCGGCTGTATTGCAAACACAGACTGTCCAGCAAGTCTGAGAGATTTAGACAATTCCTTCTTACTGTCCAGCATGACTAAATATGAGATCTAGGCCTGTGAACCTATCAGCGACCTTCCTGTAAACTGTGTCTACTAAAGACACCACTGTCGAGCGGTGGTGGTGCATGCCTTTAATTCCAGCACTTGGTAGGCAGAGGCAGGTGGATCTTTGCAAGTTCGAGGCCAGCATGGTCTACCTGAGGTAGTTCCAGGACAGGCTCCAAAGCTACAGAGGAACCCTGTCTCAAAAAAAAAAAAAAACCCAAAAGGAAGGAAGAAAGAAAGAAAGAAAGAAAGAAAGAAAGAAAGAAAGAAAGAAAGAAAGAAAGAAAGAAAAGAGAAAACCTGACCATGGGGAAGGCCCAGTAGAGCGTAGGTTATCCACACAGAGAGCTTCCATTTCTTTGTAGAGTGTGCTCTACGTTATATGACCTGGGCAATCACATCAAAGGGCTAATTCAGGAACTTGGCAATCCAAATGTGTTACAAGAATGGTTGACAGATTCTCTCTTCCCGGAGGCTATCTGAGTGTCTTTACGGGGCTCTGAGTCAGAGACCAGCATCCCTCAGTGGAGGGAGTTCCTTTGCGAAATCTGGAAAAGATACGTATTACAAAGAGTGGAGACATCTGCCTTTGCCCAGAGATGATTTGTCCACCAAGAAAAAAAAAGAGGAAAGAGCATGAAGGAAAGTCTAGCTTTTATCCCGGGGATGCCACATGGTGGTGCCAGCCCAACGGGGCAGGTTGCTGCAGAGGTTAAGTTGCTGAAGGTGAAGTTGGAACATCAGGTTGTTACCAGCTGTTACAGTTTAACCACCTTGACCAAAAGACTGCATTTCTAACTTTGAGAAGTGTGAGAACGAACGGAGGGAAGACAGACAGACGGTAAGAGGCAATGCTGAGAGGCTCACAACGTCATCGTAACAGCCATTTCTCCCCGAGACAGTCCCTACTCATACAGCTCTGTGGCACAGATGCTTGACTGGGGAACTGGGCCATAAAGACGGAATGTCCCCAGAGCAGTGAGAAAGATGGCAGCTTCAGTTCCCTGCAGCTAGAAATGTAAAGGCACATTAAAGTTCTGTGGCCACATTGGGGGTTTTAGAGTATTGTGTTGGGACCAAAATCACTGTGTCCCAAAAAGGGAAAGAAGAGAGTCTGTGGCAATGGAGGCTGTGGGCCCAAGGCAGGTTTGTGTCCTGAGCACCCAGGAGTCCAGCTATATCTGGGTCTTCACGGGGCCCTTCTAGGCCAGGTCAGTGGCTGGTCTTTAGTCTTCTAGTCTGTGTCTAGTTTCTAGTCCTGTCCTATGTCCCTGTGTCCTCATGTCCCAGCTAAACCGCGTGCATCTTCTCATTCTCCCGCCCAAGGCTCAGGTCAGCCCCAGCTTGGACCACAGCGTCCTCCATCGCTAGTCTTAGTAGATGACAGCCTCACGCCAAGTGTTCTCATTTTTACGGTCACTACCTCACCGGACTGCAGACTCCTGGAGGGAAATATTTGTCTTCCATTTCCTGGATCTATGCAGCCAGGCATGACCTGTAGTGGGAACTCAGTTGTGACTGCTAATGTCTTTTATGAGACAGAGAGAGTCTCATTCTGTAGCCCAGGCTGGCTTTGAACTCATGATCCTCCTGCCTTCAGCTCCCAAGTAATGAGCCACTGCCCTGGTATCATTTGGTATAATAATCACACTTTAGTGATGCAGGCATCTACTTACCCAGTGCTCTTGCGTTTTCGTACCTAATTCACCCAGGAGTAAGGAAAGCTAAAGAACTAAACAAGAGCGCTCCGTTGATTCACCATCTCCCTCCCTCTCACATCTGCCAAAAGCAAAAACAAATGAACCCCTGGAAATAGTCCATGAGCCCACAGGTAGAAGAATAGAAATATGCAATGAAATGTCACCTGACAATAAATACAATAATCCCAATAAATACTTTCAATACTGCGATACATCACAAATAACTTCATGATGTGCAGCCTGCCCACAGCAGCAGATCCGCGTGGTTTCATCTGGATGAGGTTTGGAACAGGTAAAACCTAGAAACCATGCCGGCTGTCTGGGGTGAGGTGGCAACAGCGACTCAGAACACCCTTCAGAAGATGGCAATGTTGTACAATTTGACACGAATTTGCTTGACCCACAAGTATGTGTTTCCCGAAGCTCTGCAGCTGCTCACTTAAGATCTGGGCATTTCATTGAAGGCAAATTTTATCTTGAAAGTAAACAACAGTAATAGGTCTCAAATGTTTATAATGTGCGCGCTAAAGAGAACTGATTTTTACAACCTCCTTTGAAATGCATTAGAAAAAAAGTGCTTTCAGGGGGAATGAGCAGGTAACTCCATGGGGAAAGTTCACAGACAATAAAGCAAGCAAGCAAACAAGCTACTGGGCTGACCTGAAGGGCTGCTTTGGGCAGGAAGGGGGGGGCGGGGGCTTTGTAGGGATGAAAAGCTACTCTGGCAAGGCTGAACCAGAGAGGATAGTACCTCTCTGGTACAAGGTGTCCTTGGGAGTGGTCGGGTTTCCAGGACGCCAGGGAAGAGACTGTGAGACCTGCTATGGTGAGATGGATGGGATCCAGCCTGAAGCCCAGTACCAAGGGGGCTGGGTAGGAGGCAGGCCTGACTCGGGGACTGGTTGGGGGGCAGAACAGCTTAAGTCTTTGATCTCTAGCCACTGCCCAAAGGGCTGCCCTATTCTTGGCACTGCCAGGTACAAAGGAACGTTCACTGGATGACAGGCTAACTGAGTTCCCTCCATCCTGGGGCCAGCCTTGAAGTCCAGCATCAAATTCAGGTTCAAAGGACTATCTTTTCTTAGGAAACATTGATAATCCAAACCACATCTAACCCCGGTCCTCCTTTGATAGGGTAAGTGGGCTGGCAGATCAGAGGACGGCTTTAGATTCCATCCATCTGGATCTCGGCAGAGGGTGCAAACTGGCAGCCCTCAGGCTGGATCCAGCACACAGATGTGTTATGTGTTTTGTTTGGCCTCTCCAAAGGCCTGGTTTTTAAAAGTTTAGTTCGGTTGCCAGAATTTTCAATCACATAAAATCTGGATGCTCCGCATTTTTTGAAGAACACGGGGCTATGCCAGGGCAGTTGGCAGCCTCCCTCTAGGCCATTCACTCTGGTCCACAGCAGCTCCCTGTGGCCGTGGGTGCTCCGACCTCGCATGCCATTGTCCTTTGTGTGATGAGAGAGGAGTCAGGGGTCAGCAATCGTCACGCTGTAAAGGAGCCTCCAGCAGCAATGTTCAGCTCTAAGGACGTAACAGAGAACAAAACGACTTGATCTTTTTTTTTCCACAGGAATTTGGGTTCTGGAGTGGAAGTCAGGGAGAAAGGTAAGTCTTAATCATCATCCTGATGGGATTTGGAATCACCGAAGCGACACGCTTTGGGTGTGTCTGCAAAGGTGTTGCCAGAGGGGTGAATGGAACTTGACAGTACTGGTTCATGGGTTGGGGTTCAAGACTGAATAAAAGGAGGAAGAGTGAAGCATTCAACTCTCCTTGCTCCCAGACTGAAGATGGGGTGAGTGACCAGCTACCCCCATAACTAGAGGTGCTCTAATGGCTGCACTTCCCCATTGGGAAGGACTATATCCTGAAGCTGAAAGCCACAGGTCACCCGTCCTTCTTTATGTTGCTTCTGTCAAGTGTTTGGTCACAGTTACAAGAAAAAATGTAGTAAATAATACGGAAGGGAGAAAGGAAGGGAAAGAGACAGGAAGGGAGGGATGAAAGAGAGAAGAGAGAGAAAACAGAAAGGAGGGAGAGGAGGAGAGTCAAACATGGAAAACTGATGTTTGTCGTGAGGAACAAGAGATGTTACAGTGTGACCAGGGCGGTGAGATCTGCCACAGACAGGGAGGTGGGGAGCCTTCTGGGAATGACCCTTGGGTTGAGAAAACTAGGAAGAGAATGTTGCTGGGGCTGGGGGGACTGCTCGGCTCCTCTCAGAAAAAGCTCTGTCAGGGGCAGACATAGCTGTGAGTGGAGAGAAAGATCAGGGTGGAGGAGGTCGGCCGGAGGTGGTAATTACAGGCCGTGTGAAGTATGAATGTTACTTTGGGCGCAGTAGGGAGGCTCTGAGGGTTCAGGGCAATGAAGAGACATGGTAGCTCCATAGTTCCATAAAACTGTATTTGTTGGTGCAGGCCACCTACCAGTCTCATCAGGAGTCCATTCTACATTACAGTTGCAGGAGGGCAGGGACAGAGGAAGAGCAGTATGTAAGGGAGGCCTCTTGTTGATTCATGGCTGCTCAGCCTCGAAATAATCACACAGAAACTATATAATTTAAATCACTGCTTGGTCCACTAGCTCTATCTTATTATTGGCTAACTCTTACATTTTAATTTAACCCATCTCCATTAATCTGTGCATCACCACACGTTCATGAGCTACCAGTAAAGTTTCAGTGTATCTGTCTCTGGCAGCAGTTTCATGGCATCTGTCTAACTCCACCTTCTTTCTCCCAGCATTCAGTTTAGTTTTTCTTGCCTAGCTCTGTTACCCTATAGCTCTGCTATAGGCCCAAAGAAGTTCCTTTATTAACTGATGGTATTCACAGTATACAGAGGGGAATCCCACATCACCTCCCCTTTTCTGTTTAAATAAAAAAGAAGTTTTTAACTTTATCAAGCAAGAATTATAGTTATAATATTTATATCTACTTTATCTCTTATCATAACTAAGTAAAGCTATATTATTACTATCTATTCTTCAACACCATCAAAGACTCCAGAAGGATATAATATTACCTAAGTAAACAGGAAGTGCATTGTAAGCAACTTCCAAAACTCTAGAATTGACAGAGACATCTTGCTGCCTGGACAGTCACCCAAAGTTCTTCTGCATTGCTGGGGCATCCATCTTACAGACCCATAGTATCCAGCAGACTTTTCCATGAAGCAGGAAATTTCAAAGACAGTTCCACCTATATTGACAGTTTGTGAGTCACTTTCTTCTGTGTCCTGCAGAATGTCTCGCAGACTCTTTCATGAAGCAGGAACCCCAAAGGATCGTCTCACCTTTAGACAAGTTCAGTCATCATTTCTCCGTAGGTCCTGTATGTCCAGTTCACCAAGCAGTTCAGGCAAGAGCAGTTTCTTGCCCAAATGGCTAACCAACTCCATTAGGAGCTTCTTCGATGCCCATCTTCCTCTTGAAGTAATTGGTGCTGCCAGGAGCAAATGTGTCTCATTGTTATGAAAAGTCCTAAGTTCTTAAACATTTTAAATGCCATATTCTATAGTCTTTGAAAGGTTTGAAGAATGCCTATCCATCTAAAATACATCTCTATACACCTAGAACATCTAACTAACATGACTACAAGCTTGACTATTATAGATAATTATCTATTATCCTATATTTCTTAATTATACATTAGATTTTTAAATGAGCTATACAAACACAATACCTTAATCAAGAGCAGAAATATGCATATAACAAAATTGACCTTAAATTTATATCAATAAAGCAAGAACTATACCAATGCAAATCTCTATCTCATATCCCCCTTTAAATGTAAAGAAACATTTGTAAACAATATTTGGGAATACAGAGCAGCAAGGAAAATTTGGAGTGTTGGTTCTCAACCTTTCTAATGCTGCAACCTTTTAATATAGTTATAATGACCCCCAACTGTAAAATTATTTTTTTTGCTACTGTATAGCTATAATTTTGCTATTGTTGTGAATTGTTATGTAAGGATATGTGTTTTCTGATGGTTTTAGGTGACCCCTGTAAGAGGGTTGTTCAAGCTCCCAAAGGGGTCGTAACCCACAGGTTGTGAACCAATGGTTTAGAGGAAGTTAAGTCTTAGTTGGATACAAGAGCAGAAAACCTGAACATCTCGAAACTGGTTGCTTTGGGTGTTGTATTAATCATTTTCCTCACTGGTGTGACGAAGCACCCAATAAAAGCCACTTAGACAAGGAAGGTTTCAGCTGGGCAGTGGTGGCACACGCCTTTAATCCCAGCACTCTGGAGTGAGAGGCAGGTGGATCTCTGAGTTCAAAGACAACCTGGTCAACACAGTGAGTTCCAGGACAAATCCTGTCTTAAAAACCAAGGGGGAAAAAAAAAGGTAAGAAAAAAGGAAATGGGCCCCACAGTTTGAGGATGCTGTCTGTTCTGTGGGGAAGGTGCTACAGCAGGAAGAGCTCCATCTGTGCCTGCAGGAGCGTGAGGCCACTGATCACGCATGCCTTCCGTCGGGATGCAGAGAAAGAAGACGTAGTCTTAGCTTTCACCTTTTCTCTTTTTATTCAGTCGGTGACCCCAGCCAGCGGAGTAGAGAGATTCACAGTTGGCACTCAGGGTGGCTCTCCCTCCTCAGTTAATCAGCTAGCATTCCCTGGAAGCAAGCATAGACACACAGGCTTGCCTCCTACTTGATTCCAAACCCAGTCAAGTTTAATGAAAATGAACCATTGCAGATGTAAACGTGTAGAAGGAGGAAAACAAACATTGTTCAGAATTGCAGTTGGCTCTCGGCTTCTTCTAAAGCTAAACCTGCTTTCATGAAGATGACCCCTGTCTCTGGCCACCGGGTAAAACCAAAAACCATTTAGTACAACCGCAAAATGCTGCAACCCCACAGATTTGTGCTCTCTTCCACAGCAGATCAGCATCCTATCTAAGTTTGCAGTAGTGTAAATAGCATTGCACTAGACAAGGAAAAGACCCAGGGACTTCTCCCCCGCTGCTGGCTAACCTCTGCTGTCTGCTGGAGTCACTCGAGGAGCCTCGACCCTCCTGGGGGTTCTGATTTCATTGCTCTGCACTGTGTCCTGGGTGTCTAGAGTCTGAAAGCAGCCTGGTGGAGAGCCACCTTGTAGAGCAGAAATTCTCAGAGCT
This sequence comes from Myodes glareolus, assembly GCF_982192425.1. Taxonomy (NCBI): domain Eukaryota; kingdom Metazoa; phylum Chordata; class Mammalia; order Rodentia; family Cricetidae; genus Myodes; species Myodes glareolus. The sequence continues at coordinate 61,827,197 of NC_142041.1, read as the reverse complement.
GGGCGAGTCACCGACGGCAGTGGCCATAGAACATGGACTATTGCAAATGCTGCTCTCACTTAGCACCTATGAAATGCACATTTCTGGAACGGGTGCTCAGCTTTCTGCTTCCTTCTGGTGGTTCCGGGTGGTTTGAACGCTGACTGAAACTTGAGGGCCGCCGTTCTAGACTCTGTATTTCAGTCTGAGAAGCTCAGACAGTTGTTCGTCAGATCCTTACCAGGTGAGCAGAGATTTTTTTTTTTTTTTTTTTTGGCAAGTGAAACAGAGAGCAATTCAGTGATGGCCAGAGTGGCCACCACACACTCAGACCCCAGTGGACTGAAGGCCAGGATAACAGCACCGCTTTACAGCTCCTACCCCATGCCATTTTCTGAGTCTTGAAAACCGACAATCTAATAATGGGCCGTCCCCCACCTCCCCCAAACCTGGACAGAGGTCCAGGGGGTTAACAAGCTGATGGGAAATGGCTTTGCCCCAGTGCGACAGGAATGTAGCCACAGGCGATGCGTGAACGAACAAGTATGCCTGTGCTCGAACAAAACTTGACTTACAAAAGTAGGCAGAGGGCTGCTGTAGATGTCTTACTTGGTAAGCGGCTTGCCCTGCAAGTGTCAGGACCTGAGCTGGATCTTCAGCACCCATTTAAAAGGCCAATGTGAGCCCAGTGCCCCGGAGATGGAAACAGAAGGATACCCCCTGCTTCCTCATCAGCTCGTCTTGCCAACCTGTGAAACACACACACACACAGAGAGAGAGAGAGAGAGAGAGAGAGAGAGAGAGAGAGAGAGAGAGAGAAAGAGATGAGAGATGGTGGAGGGTCATTTCTGGGGTGGGACAAGAGTCCTGTTCTGGAGTGAGGCTCAGGCTAGGGTTCAGAGCTGGCCAGGCCTCTGTTGAGTGCCTACTCATTCACTCCTGACAGAAGCCATGTGAGAACTCCTGGGAAGCTCAACAGTATAATTGCTCATTAAGATTTGAGTTTCAATTGTTGTGCAGAGGTCATATACTAATGGCCAGTAGGTCACTGGCCTGTTCAGTGGAGGAGCCTTTAGGAGGTAGCATCTAGTGAAAGGAACCTAGGTCATTGTAAGCATGCCTTGGCCCCTTCCTTTCTCTGGTTCTCAGTCACCACAGATGAGAAAGTTTCCTGTATGGCATGCTTCCACCATGATGCCCTGTCTTGGACAGGCCTCAAAACAATAAAGCCAAGCAACCATGAACTTAAGCCTCTGAAACAGAGAGCCCCAAGAAATCCCTGCCTTTTTAAAGCAATTTTCCCAGGGTTCCTCGTAGTCACAGGAAGCTGACCACTGTGTTGCCCAGGTTATAAAGTGCAGAGGCCTGAGACCAGTTAGACTCTAACCAGTTAGAGGAGCGGAGCCAGCCCGTCTGCTAGCCAAACCCAGTGGCTAGTGTCCCTGGAAATTACTTTCATGGAAAGGGGTGGAACATTATTAAGAAGTCACTTGCGTACGGAAAGGAAAAAATAACAACTGAGATTAGAAGTGAGGATGAGCCAGCAGAGGTCCAGAAGGCGAGAGCCTGACTGGGGAAAACAGTCTCCATTCAAACCCACAGGAAGACTGCAGGCTTCCAAACCCTGTGAGCACTCAGAGGGATTGCTAAGAAAGGAAGTTCAGCAGAGTCAGAGCAATCCGCAGAACGAGAAGTCAAAACCCTATAGAACATTGTCTTATTTTAAAATTCATCCTAAGGGCTGGAGACATGGCCCAGTGATTCAGAGTAGTTGCTGCCCAGTTGTGAGGACCAGAGTTTGGATCCCAGGGCTGACATCAGGTAATTCACAAATGCCTGGAGCTCCACCTCTAAGCGATCCAGTGCTCTTTCCTGGTTCCGCTGAGGACCCACATGTGTGCATGTCCTCACATACACATGTGTCCAGACACACCAGACATAGACACACAAATAATAAAAGTTAGAGAGACGACTCAGGGGGCAAGAGTGCTTGCTCTGCAAGCTTGAGGACCTGAGGTTAAACCCCCAGCACCTACATAAAAAGTCAGGCATGAGACAGATGCATTCTGGGAGCTTATAAGCTAGCTGGTCTACCCAGAATAGTGGGTTTCCAGTTCAGTGAGAAACCCTGCCTGAAGATAATAAGGTAAAGAGAGATTGTGCTTAATAATCTGCTCTAGCCTCTGTATGCATGAGCAGAGGCTTACTCATGTGTGTGCCACACACATACACCATACTCTCTCCCAAACCAGAAATATCTGCATATATATTATACGTAGTAATATAATATTTAGGTATATATATGTATATACATCTACCAGGTATGATGGCACATGCTTTTAATCCCAGCACTCGGGAGGCAGAAGCAGGTGAATTTCTGTGAGTTCTAGGCCAGCCTGGTCTACAGAGTGAGTTCTAGTACCACCAGGACTGTTATACAGAAAAACCCTGTCTCAAAACAAACAAACAAAACAAAACAAAATAATGTGTATGTGTATGTGTGTGTGTGTGTGTGTGTGTGTGTGTGTGTGTGTGTACTGTCTTTGTTTCTCTTCTCATTGCTGTGATAAAATACCCTAACAAAAGTGACTAGCGTAAGGGGGAAAGGGCTTTTTTCAGCTCACAATTGCAGGTTACAGTCCGTCTGTCTGTCACAGGCAGACAAGCTGGCCGACACGTGGAGATGCTGGCCACATCACATCCACAGTCAGCAGCATGCTTGTGACTCAGCTCCCCTCCTCCACTCCTACAGTCCAGGACCAAAGCCAGGAGATGATGCTGTCTACAGCTGGCCAGGTCGTCTCACACCAGGTCATGTGATCGAGACAATCCTCCCCAGACATGACTACAGGCCAACCTGGTTCAGATCGTCCCTCGCTGAGACTCTCTAAGTGATTCCAGATTGTGCCAAGTTAAAACCATCACTTACCTCATGTGAATTTACATTATGATATCTTTAAAAGACGATGGAAAGGCATCTTCCAACAAACCAAGTTCAGGTCCCAAGACCCACGTCATGTGACCCACAAACACCTATTACCACAGTTTCAGGAGGGATCCTGAACAGACATGCACGCTTAACATATGTGAACACTGTCTATAAGATATGTACCTAATATTTTTCCCCCAACCAGTAGCCACAGGTCTCTAAACAGAAGTAATCATATTCTGCATTTGGGATATACCACTCCATTCACATATGTGGTTGTTATAGTTCGAATATAAAATGTACCCCCAAAGGTTCGCGTATTGAATACTGATTGGTTTCCAGCTAGAGACACTATTCTGGGAAGTTCTAGATATGGCACCTAGTTGCTAGAAGTAGGTCCCAGGGGTCATGACTTTGTAGGTTGTACCTGGTACACAATCCCTTTCTCATTCTCTGTTTCCTATTTACCATGATGTTAAGAAGGACTTTGGGTCTGGAGAGGGGGCCCAGTGGTTAAGAGCTTGCATTGTCAAAGGACCCAAGTGCAGGTACCAGGACCCACATCGCGTGACCCACAAATAGCTATTATACCCCAGTTTCAGGTGATTCAAGACTCTCTTCTTACCTCTGAGGGATCCTGAACAGACATGCACATACATGTACACATACATACACACACATAGATAATAAAACAAATTACCGCTTGGTATGCTTCACCATGGGCCCGGAATCAAAGCCTCTCAGATGGTGAATTGTTCCTCCTTCTCACGATGCGGTGTCACAGCGGCTACAGAAGTAATGAGCATCCACTGCCAAGTGGTCAGCTCTGAGAACATATGCACATAAGTAACACATGTGGACTTAGTAGACTGTATTTATGTATTTAGAAATACACACATACACACACACATCCTTAACAGCAATTAGAGGGGAAAAAGGCAATTAACTTGAAAGAGAGAGGGGAAGGAGAGGTTCATAGGAGGACTTGGAGGGAGGAAAGGGAAGGGGAAATTACATAATTATCATGCCCCTAAATAAAAATGAAATTTAAAAAGCAACTAATGTGATCCATGTTGCTGTACACATCAGTGTCTGTAACTGCACTGATGGCTTGTTCTGTTTTGTCATTCCTCTATGTGGAGCCGCCCTGTGATTTGCCCACTTGTTCATGACCAATAGAGTTGTTTCTAGTTTGGTTTTGCTATTAAAACCTGTATGGACAAATTTTCTTGAAGAGATAATTGTGAATTTTCTGTTATATGCTATGTGCATGCTGACAATTTTAAAACTCATCAAGCCATATAAATCTATATTCCTATTGGCACTATGTGGACATAGCAATCTCTCCACACTCTCACTAACTCTGGGAGAACTAATATCTAATCAGGTACAGCCATTACAGTGGGCTAATCATGTTCAGCTTCTCTTCCAGTACCTCTGTATATCTCGGTTGAATATCTGCTTAAATGTCTGATAATTGTAAAATTGGGTTATTCGTTCTCATATTATTTTTCTTGGTGTTAGTATTCAAATAAAAAATACACAATATTCACAATATGAAAGTTACCATTTATCCATTTCTAAGTGTGCTGTTCTGTGTGGTTTAATACATCCATACTGCTGTGTGGCCATCACCACATCAGAAAGTGAAATCCTGAACCTATTGGACATGAATTTCCCCTCATCTCCTCTCTGTTTTACGATTGTCACGACAATGAGTAGACATTCGCCGGAGGTACACAGAGGACCAGCAAGTGCTGGAGAAGAGACCAGATTCAGGCCTGGAGAGATGGCTCTGTGGTTAAGAGCACTGGCTGCTCTTGCAAAGAATCTGAATTTGGTTCCCAGCACCCACATGACTGCTCACAACCACCTGTAAATCCATCCCAGGGGATCTGACACCATGTTCTGGCCTCCACCCACATCATACATGCACATGGTGCACATACACACATGAAGACAATCACTCATGTATAGAAAAGAAAAGCAAACCTTTTCAAAAAGATGTTTGTCTGCGGTGCTTTCTTCTGATGTTTTTTTGTGGTGCCAGGTTAGTATTGTTATCAGTGAATTAGTTAGAAACTGATGATCCTACTGTGTTTCTGAAAGAGTTTGGGTAGGATGGATACTTTCTTAAGTGTACAAAATGTACCAGTGCAGCCATCTAGACTTTTGCAGGGTTTGTTTGGTTTTTTTATTACTGTTGTTTGGTTTTGTTTAATTTTGTTTCAAGAATTTTAATACAGATAATTCAATGTCTTTATTTTTAATTTTACAAAGGTTATCTTTCTCTTAAATTTGTTTTAGTAGTGTGTCAATTTAGGAATTTAACCATCTCATATCCTAAACCATCTCATTTCTTACATGAAATTGTCTACTTATTTCTTCATTGCACTTTGGCTTTCAACTGGTTCTCAGTTTGCTATTTGACTCTTCTGTTTTTCCCTTTGTCATTTACTAAAAGCTTTATATATTTTGTAGCTTTTTTTTTGAAAAGTCAATTTTTTATTTTACTGATTTCTCCTGTTATTTTTCTTTTTGTTAGTTTCCACTCCATCCTTCATTATTTCCAGCCTTGCGTTTATTCTATGTCTGAATTGGTCTCTTTCCCCATTCTCCGTCTGAGGCAAATATTATACTGCTGATTTTAGAGTTTTCAGTGTAAGTGTTCAGAACTATAAATTATCTTTTTTTGCCAGATTGAATTGCAATCAAAATGTTGATGCTGTCTGTTGCCGTTTGGTTCAGCTCAGGATATTTTCCAACAGCTCATGGCTTCTCCTTCAGTTCCGGGGTATGTTTACTTTACAGATACTAGAGAACTATTTTTTTCCATTTTCAATTTCTAATTTAACTTTTCTTTGATCATAAATACATTTTATGGTTTAAAATACTTTAAATGTGTTGAGATGTATTTTTGACTATCATAATGCATGCAGAATATTACAGGTACAATAGAGGGTTATGTATATTCCTCTGTTACTAGTTGAATTCTGCTGTATGCAGCAGCTCAAATTGGCATTATCCATGTCTTTTGTATCCTCACTGATACCCTGTCTAATTAGTCAGCTAATGAAAGGATATTCTTAAAATTTGCAGTTTTTTTTCAACTCTTTGAGGTTTCTCAATGTATTTGGAAATTTGTTTTAGTTGTGTCTAATGTATAATTGTGTCTTCGTGCTCAGCAACACTGCTGTGTGACACAGTGCATTCACTTTTTGTCTTCTAACATTTGTCACCTTGAATGTTGTTATGTCCCCTGCTATAAACCCACTGCAGCTCTGTTATGCCATGCCTTCACATCGGCACGCATTTCCCTCTATTTGCTGTCAGTGCATTTATCCTTTTGTACCTGCAGTTGGCATTTTAGACGTCATAGGGCAGATGGTCCTTCTCAATCCAATCTGACCCTCTTTCTTTGCCCTTGTGCTCAGGATTTCTTCTCACGTGCTGTCCATTTAACAAGTCATCTCTGCAGCTGTACCTAACCTGATACCTAACCCCCATTATATTTTATATTTCAATTTTTATGTTTTACTTCCAGTAGTTCTATATTTATTTAAATTATCTTCTATTTGTTCTCAATAACTCTTTTTTTACCCATTTTTGTGACTGCCTTCTTTAGTATTTTTTTTATATAATTATACACTACTCCAGTTAGTTTTTATTGTCAGTTTAACAGAACCTTCAGTCATCTGGGTAGAGAGAATCTTACTTGGGTAATCATCCCAATCAAACTGGCCTGTGGCCACATCTGCAAGAAGCTTATTGTGCCAGTACTATCCGTAGGGAGGGCCTTGTACCTCAGCAGGTGCTCTGTCACTGAGCCACACCCCAGACCAAACATCTTTCTAAATTCCATCTAAATCTCATGTTGGCTTTGTGACTCTGTTTTTCAACTCTTTGTCCTCCACTGCCCCACCTTGTGTTAGAGGATTGCTGCAGGAAACCACATGTGTATATAGAGGGCAGGGCGTTGGACACTTTATTCATCCTGTGTGCCAGTTTGCTGATACCAACGGAAAGAGTTGCCCTTAACTGCAAACACTGGCCAGTGGGACTGGATGGGAAAGCTCCCTGGGCACAGGAAACAATGAGGCTGAGTAGAGACTCATACAGAAGAAAGAGCAGACACCAGCCTTTCACTTTGCAAATTGCAAGAATTCAAAAAAAAAAAAGTGCATACAGAATGTTTAGTTTCTTAAGTCTTTGATAGGAAGGAAGTGAATCCCAGCACTTGGGTGACTGAGGCAAGAGGAGGGTCCAAGTGTTTGAGAACAGTCTGGAAGAAATGGTGAGACCCACTGCGGAAAACATGGGATGGGGGAGGGAGGAAGGAAAAGGCGTGAGAAGAGAAAGAGGGAAAAGAAACAAAGTCATTTCAGGTCCATACACATATACACACATAGAGCACACACTACAAACACATACAGGCACGCACATGCACACAGCCCTCACAGGGACACACAGGCACACAGCACACAGCACACACACACACACATGCACATGCACACATACATGTGCTCCATTTTCCCCACGTTTATAGCATGATTAATGTAATGAAAATCCAAAGCACTGAGTCGGTTGCGACTTCCCTTTGTGATGTCTCCCAGTTCTTAAGTATTCCTTCCTCCTGACTCTTACCCATTAATGACATTTACTCTAATTGTCTGTGTGCCTGTTTCACTACTAGACTGCAAATTATTTAATAACAGAGACTATAGCTTTTCATCAGTCCCTGGGAGACTGTATATACTCAATAAATATTTGTTAAATTAATACATGCGTGTAAATTCTTATAGTGGACAAACTCAAGGGGTATCCATACGCCATCTGACCTGTGTTTTCTTTCCCTCTGTTTCTTGGAGCTGTCAGTAAGCGAGGTATTTCCTTGCAAAAGGTGGAGCGGTCAGTGCTGATTTAGAGGATGAGGCAATTATATGTCAGCTTTTGATATGTATGAACCATACTGTGGTATCTGGAAGGCAAGTTATTTTCCAAAGTAAGCTCCCACTATAAGTGACTGGCTACCCAAAGTCTGACCACAGACGGTTAGTCTAAGCCTCTTAGCCTAAACCTAGTGGGTTATTCCATACTCCTTGCCAATGCTGTGCAGATATGTGGAAGAGAACAGCAGCCCGGAGGATTCCAGGGACACTGCCTGTTTGAGGACAGGGTGACAGTGTTCCAATGTCCTGTGCACCTCGTCTCATCCTGATGTGCACACCCGCCTGCAACAGCTGCACCTGTAGCTTCATGGAGAAGCCCAGGTTAGCAGACGGAACAAAGGCAAAGATGCCAGCTGGCAGACGGCAGGCCCTTGCAGCAGAGAAACCATGCGGAGCAACACCCCTCCCCCCCAACCTGCCCAGCTTTCTGACTCCAGTACCAGGTACATGGATGACCAGGGCAGACAGACTAAAGAAAAATCCAATTGTTTAAGCTAGTTTAAATTAGAGATTTTGTGCACTTCAGACCAAGAAAAGAATAAAAAGAATAAAGGTTATTCTTCCACAGATTTGCTACCAAAGGAGAACTCGGGATGATCCATCTTATATTTCTCATTTCACAGTGAGGAGACACCGATTGACCAGGATGGGCAGAGTGGTTTGAACAAAACCGTGTAGAGAGGAAAAACCAAGCCAGACCTGACTCCACATTCAGTCTCCTGCTCTCTCTGACACCTGACTGTTGTCATTTCACGAGAGGAAGTCATCAGAAAACACCTGTATTTTGAGCACACTTCCTTGTACTTGAATTATGGAGGCTTCTGAGGCACCTTTCCTTTTCCTTCTATCTTTATTTTCCAACCCATTTCCCTCCTGGAAAGCAGCTGTGATGGCCAGAAATGCTGCAGCCATCTTGCATGTCTGAGACACAAAGCCAATCTACTAAAAAATTGTCTTGAAAAGAATTGCTTCTCCAGCTCCCGACTGGATGGTGTGAGAGCTGTAGACCTATATTTTTACATGTTGGCGGGTATGAACCGCAAAGTCAAAGCAGTCCCAGAGTTTTCATGTCCCCCCCGCCCCCCTCCCCCATCTCACTGACAGCAACAACAGGAATTCAGCCAGGACCTTCTGTCTGATCTATTTTCTTCCTGCATATACTGCTGTTAAAACAGTTTTGGTTGTTTTGCTACTTTCCGTTTTGAAAAAGTATAGCGCCGACACAAAAACTGGAACAGCAGTGCAATTAATGCCTGTGCGTTTTCCATTTAATCTCATGTATTTTGCTGTGTTTCTCACTGTCTTTGTGTGTGGTGGCTAATGTTGACTAACTTGACCAGCTCCTGAGAGATTTGTAAAGCACGCCTCTGAGTGTGTCCATGGGGTGTTTCCAGAGAGAATCAACTCCCCTGGATTCAAGCAGCTCCATCCCATGGGGTGAGAGAGCTGGATGAAGGAGAAGGGTAAAGGAAGGAAGCCTAGAAGGCAGGCATTTCCACCGTCTGCCTCCCTGTCGCTGTGCCACGAGCGTCCCTGTCTCACTGGGTGTCTTCCTCAATCACACTCCATCACAGTTTTTGGGACCCTCACTGAACTGGGGCCATGTTAATTGACTAGACTGGCTGGCTAGTAATCACCTACGGTCCTCCTGTCCCCGCCTCCCAGAACAGGGGCTACAGGCATACACCACCCTGGCTTTTCCCTGAGTGTTGGTGGTCAGAGCTCAAGTCTCAGGCTTACACAGCAAACCCTTTACCCACTGGGCTATCCCGCCACTCATGAACCTTTTGGGTCTCAGTTGCAGACACTCGATACTATCAATATTAACCCTAAGTATTTCCATGTGTATTGTGTATTCAATACAAACAAAAAAATACAATTTCAAGGACTGGGCTGTAGCTCAATAGTTGAGTGCCTGCCAAACATGCATGAGGCCCTTGTTCAATTCCAAGAACAAAAGAACAACAACATAAGTCCATAAAACAGAATAAGAACTATCCTACATAACAGTTATACAGTTAGAAAATTAAAGATTGAAGGTGTACTCTTAGTTTTTCCTTGCTCCTGAGACAGGAGAGTATGTCCTACTTGTGCCCGCCCTCATATGGCCGCACTTTGTCTGTAGAGACATTACAGCCGAGCTACGTTGTCATATCTTTTCAGTCTTTCTCAATCCAAAATGGTTCTTCGGCCCCTGTATTAGATAAGATTGGCATTTAAAAGAACAAAAACAAAAAGGGTAAGAAGCCCGCTGCTTCATGGAATACTTCTGTATTTACCTGGTAGCTCTTTCATGATGAAATTTAAGCCACGAGATCGAGAGTCCGAGCAGGAATGTGGCATTGGTGATGGGTATTCTCAGAGCATCACGACTTGGATATCATTGTGGAGTGAGTATGACCAGTTATAAAGGGAAGCTTCTCCTGGCCAACTGTGTTCACTGTGAGGAGCAGAGAAGCATCTCTCTTACCTGCTCGCCATCTGAGCAGAGTCATTTCCACGGTCTAGGAGACCTGACCTACAGGGCAGGCAGTCGATTCAGAATGGGACTATACACGCTACATGTGGAGTGTGCAGTGACCACTTTCTTCCTGACACAATGAGAGAGCTGCCAGGCATCCTGGAAGCCGCCGAGAAAGGGTTAATAAAGACACAGGACATCTGGTTGTCTGTAAAGACTCCTCAACCTCCCTAAATACACCTGAAAACCCTGAAGTCCCAATTCCCAGGGAACACACAACCAAGGAGCCCTGACCTGTGATTTATATAAAAGTAGCCATTCCTTAATTTCCCCCACAATGGCCTCATTCTTACCTTATGAACCTGTTGTGTCAGGGCGCCCTTTGATTTGTGGAGGAATTCCAGCCCCCTGAATAACTATCCCTTTTCTTTTCATTAAAGTTAATCCCCACAAAGACACTTTCATCCGCTGATTAGTCATGCCCCAGTGAGCCCCTGCTAACCAGGGGCTAAGTTACTGATGTGTTAAAGATGTAATCTCCAAGTCCGGGGACCACTGAAGAATCCCTAACATGTTATTTGACAGTCAGCCCCGTACAATGTATTGCCTCCTCTTTTGAGCAGCCTTGGTCACACGCGTTCCTCGGGGCTCATAAATTTCTGTGGCCCGACTGCCTGTGAGGGCTGAGTTTATTGTGGAGCCAAGATTCAGCTGCCAACACACATTGCCTGGCACCGCAGGATATGGTGGTGCCTTCTGCAGACTCAGGTTTCCATTCCCAAGAATCAGTGTCCAGCGCAATCTATCATGCCAGCAGCTGCAGCCCACGATTTGGGGCCCTGCCTGGAGCCTCCCTCAAAGTCTTAACAACCCACAAATCAACAAGACTATAATCGGGGTGTGCTGTGGGCCGCTGGAGGAACTGGCCCGTTCTCCTCCCCATTGATTCTGAGCGTGTGTAAGCTGGGTTCAGTCCCAAGTGAAGCTATCGAATGGAAACTGGTCTCCTCGGCATTGAAGAGAGCCCTTCGTGGAAACATGCTGCAGTCTCTCAACAACCAAGTTCAAATTTGTAGGTTTTTAAAAAAGGATGCTATATATTCTAAAAAATTTTATTGATTTAATGTGTATGGGTGTTCGCCTGAGTGTATGTCTGTATACCATGTACATGGTTTCTGTCTACAGAGACCGGAAGGGGGCATCGGATTGCCTGTGATTGGAGTTATAGATGATTGATTGATTGATTGATTGATTGATTGATTGATTGATTGATATGGGTTTTCTGAGACAGGGTTTCTCTGTGTGGCCCTGGCTGTCTTGGAACTCGCTTTGTAGACCAGACTGGCTTTGAACTCACTGAACTCTGCCTGCCTCTGCTTCCCGAGTGCTGGGATTAAAGGCGTGCGCCCCCACTGCCCAGCCCCAGATTTCCTAAGTGATGAGCTGGAGAGATAGTTCAGTGAGTAAAGCGCACAGCACACATACTGAGGATGAGAGGACCCTAAACCCTAACCACAAGAGACGCTGGGGAACTGCTAGCATGGCAAGTCTATGGTTTCTGTGCTACTAGCTCTGGGGAAGAAGAAATGGGCAAATCCCAGGTGCTCACTGACTAGCCAGCCTAGCCTACTTGGTGATCCAGGTCCCCATCTGAAAAAGCAATGTGTATAGTGTCCTGAGGAGTCATACATGAGGCACGCACGCACGCACGCACGCACGCGCACACACACACACACACACACACACACACACACACGCTATGTGAGGTTCATTTGTGTTTGTGGAAGCCCAGTGTTTCTCAATAGCAGACAGTCTGTGTACAACACACTGTATATATTGTGCTACACCCAGGGTTGGTCATCTTCAGTGCTCACATTAAATGACAGCGGACATGTCTGGTTATTGTGACACTCTTAAAGGCAAGTATTTGATTTTCCTGCGGATATTTTTAAAACCATAATGGAAGTCTGGCGGTGGTGGCACACACCTTTAATCCCAGCACTCAGAGAGGCAGAGGCAGGCGGATCTCTGTGAGTTCGAAGCCAGTCTGGTCTACAGAATGAGTGCCAGGACAGGCTCAAAAGCTACGTAGAGAAACCCTATCTCAAAAAACAAAATAACAAAAACCAAAACCAAAATGTCACAGAGTAAGAGTGTGTCCCCATGGCTTAAAACATGGCATAAAACTCATCCTAGGAAGGACATAACATTGTCCCATGATATTCTACCCAACTTTTGTGATATTGTTGTTTAAATGGTATGCACTTACCAGCATACAATTCTGTGGCTCAGAAGACCAGGTGGCCACAATGACTATTACAGGTTGAAATAAAGATTATACCTGGACTTATCCTGAGCTCAGAGAAAGAACTGCTTCCAGGCACAACAATCTGCTAGAAGAATCCAGCTCCTTGTAGATGACCTGGACTGAGGGGCCTCCTCAGCATCCTTATTATTTTACTTGCACCAGAGATTGATGAATGCATACTTTCAAATGTGCTACAGAGAGCTAGCACCCCTCAGCCACCTGCCACAAACTTTGCATTCTTCATTCCTGTCCCCCCTTCAAGGAACCATGGTGAGGAAAGAATGGAAAAACAGTCCGGTTGTATTTTATATAAATGAGATAGACAGACAGATGTAGGCGGAGGCTTCTTGTTCATTTCCCAGCCACCCAGACCTGAAATAATCACACAAAACTGTATTAATTAAAATACTTCTCAGCCTATTAGCTCAGGCTTCTTATTAACTAACTCTTACATCTTAAATTAACCCATTCTTATTTTGTATTTTATCACAAGGCTTGTAGTTTACCAGTAAAGTTCTGGGGCAGGCATCTTTCTCGTTCGTCAATGCAAGGCAACTACATCCACATAAAACCTGAGAGAGCTTGAAAAGGAATCCTAGACACACACACAAGACTGAGTTCAGTGTAGCTTCTTGGTAGCCACATTTTCTTTTCTGGATGGACTCTGTTTGTTGGTAGCAAGCAGGGGCACTGTCGCTCCTTTAGAGAAGTCTTCCTGACTTAGCATTGGTAGCAAAGGCTGCATGGCTTCTTTAGGGGAGGGCTTCCTGTTTCATGCTGGCAGAATGAACTCTGGCTCTTTTGTGAGGTTCTGCAATTAAATGAGGTCTGTAAGTAGCATGTTACAAATTGTTTAATGATGACAGACCCACTGTGACCCCTGGACCTAGGGTGGTGTGCATGGCTCTGAGAGGCAGTGAAAACACTTCTGTCATGTTGAACTGGGCAGAGCCAACAGGCAGGGCCACAGAGTTGGTCCTAGGCATGCGAGCTTAGCATTTTTTTTTAAATGCACTCCTGGTCAGAAAATAATTACAGATGTGCACACAATGAAGACAAATTCAGATGGAAAAGACCTCTAAATGGATCACAGTATTGGGTAAATGTATGAAGGCTTGAGAGAGGGAAAAAAAGAGTACAGACAGTCATAGATTAAATGAGTAAAGATAATAAAATAAATGTTAAACTTATAAAAAAAAGTAATAGAGTAAGAAAATAAGCCATATAAAGATGGAATATACACAGAATCTGGATTAGGTATATTATTGTGTTTTCTTTGAATTTTTTGACTGTAAATGAGCCAAGTACACAGAGACAGATTGTATGTATGGGCTGCTAAGATAAACCAACATATGTATTTTAAAGGTTTCTTGACTTCAAAATTTTGGTCTAAGGTTATATTGCTTTAGAAAAGAGGTTCTGCTTTTGTTTCCACAGAGGATTGAAAGTTGTGTATTCATTATCAACTAATATGGTTTGATCAAACAAGACCCCCTGAAGCAATAGCCCAGAAGGTCCAACATCCATGACAGTTTCAGGACTGCTGGCTAAGATGGACCTACCACACAGGAAACCCCATGACAGACATGATTAACAGTGCTCCTAATCAGCAGAAAGTAGTCTAGAGAACAATGCCTAAATTCTCTAAATAATTATTTATAAATATTTGTTTACATTTAAAGAGGGATATGCTATAGAGATGAATACTTTACATTGGTATGGATCTTGGTTTATTGATACAAATTTAAGGTCAATTATGGTATTTGTATTTTTCTACTCTTAATTAAGGTATTGTGTTTGTGCAACTCATTTAAAAATGTAATATATAATTAAGAAATATAAGTTAATAGATAGTCATCTATAATAGTCAAGCTTGTAGTCATGTTAGGTTTTCTAGATGTTCAGAGATATATTTCAGATGGATAGTTATTCTTCAAAGCTTTCAAAAACTAACAGAATGTGGCATTGAAAATGTTTAAGAATGGGCTGGAGAGATGGCTCAGAGGTCAAGAGCATTGCCTGCTCTTCCAAAGGTCCTGAGTTCAATTCCTGGCAACCACATTGTGGCTCACAACCATCTGTAATGAGGTCTGGTGCCCTCTTCTGGCCTGCAGACATACACACAGACAGAATATTGTATACATAATAAACAAATAAATAAATAAATACATAAATATTAAAATGTTTAAGAACTTAAGACTTTTCATGGCAATGAGACATATCTGCTCCTGGCAGCACCAATCTTCTTCAAGAGGATGATGGCATTGAAGAGGCTCCTTATGGAGTTGGTTAGTCATTTAGGCAAGAAACTGCTCTTGCCTGGAATGCTTGATGATATGCTGTATGAACTGGACATGTAGGACCCACAGAAAAATAACTGCTGAACTTTCCTAAAGGTGAGATGGTCCTTCAGGGTTCCTCCTTCATGGAAAAGTCTGCCATATGCTATGGGCCTGTAGGCTGAAGATGGAAGCCCCATGTTACAGAAGAAGTTTGGGTGACTATTCAGGCAGTGAGATGTCTCTGTGAATTCTAGAGTTTTGGAAGTTGCTTACAATGCACTTACTATTAACTTATGTAATATTATGTCCTTCTGGGGTCTTTGATGGAGTCAAAGAACAGATAGTTATGGTTATACTTTTCCTTAGTTATGATAAAAGATAGACATAAAACTTTAGACACAAAGATAGGATAAATTATAAAGTAGTTTCCTTAATTTATTGAATGTAGATGGACTAAGTAATGTAACTAAAATTCTTGCTTGATAATTGTTTTGTTGTATATAATCTTTATATGTTAAAGTTAAAACCTTCTTTTTCATTTGAACAGAAAAGGGGAAATGGTGTTGGAAGTCCTTCTGTATGTGTGTTGCTTTTATTGGTTAATGAGTAAATCTGCTTTGGCCTACAGCATGGCAGAATCGAGTAAGTTTGGAATTCCAAGCAGATAAAGGAGGAAAGAAGGCAGAGTCAGAGAGATGCCATATAGCTACCAAAGAAGACACATGCCCAAGAATCTTATTGGTAAGTTGCAAGCCTTGTGATAAAATATAAAATAACAGAAATGAATTAATTTAAGATGTAAGAGCTAGATAGAAACACAAGTTATTGGCCAAACAGTATTACAATAGTTTCTGTGTGATTATTTTAGGTCTGCATGGCTGGGAAACAAACAAGCAGCCTCTGCCTATAGACAGACATATAGACAGACAGACAGGCAGATGATAAAGAGATAGAAGATGATAGATAGATGATAGATAGAAATATAGATAGAAAGATAGATAGATAGATAGATAGATAGATAGATAGATAGATAGATAGATAGATAGATAGATGGAGATAGACAGAGAGAGAGAGAGAGAGAGAGAGAGAGAGAACTCTAGAATTAAACAGGTGCAGTTATATTGCTTCCTTTGAAGGAACAGGCGATACTAATTTATCATAGCATGAACTACGACCTTGTCCCCTTTTTGTTGCTGTTGTTAATTGTTGTTATTGTTTTGGGGGGAAGGAAAAGGTTTATTTCGTCTTAGAGTTGTAGTCCATTCCTTGTGTACTCCATGGGAAAAGTCAGGACAAGAACTGAAAGCAAGAATCTGAAGCCAGGAACTGAGGCAGAGGCCATGGAGGAATGTTGTTTGCTGGCTTGCTCCTATGGATTGTTTATCAAGCTTTCTTATTCTAGGTGGTACCGCTCACAGTAGGCTGGGCCCTCTCATATGAGTCATTAGTTAAAATGCCTCACAGACTTGCCCATAAGCCAAGCAGATGGGCGGCATTCTCTCAGTTGAAGTTCCTATACCCAAATGACCTTGGCTCGTGTCAGCTTTGCAAAAATCTAACCAGGACAGGTTCCATGCCTATCACCACTGGTTGGAGAAAGCAATGTATTTCTGGACACTGTCAAGATTACTTTAGGCTTATAATTTTCTGCTTTTTGTTTTGTTTTTGTTTGTTTGCTTCTCTTTACTTCCTCAAAACCCTCCCATATACCCCTGTCCACATGTCTTCAAATTCAGGGCCTCTTTTTTCATTAATTGTTATTGCATGCATATATGTGCATACATATGTATTCCTAAATATAACCTGTTCCATCCATATAATACTACTTTATGTGTGTTTTTAGTACTGAGCTCTTGGCACTGGACAACGAATTAGTGTGCTCTTTCCTAGGGACCACCTCCCCCATTTCTGCTCTCCTCAGTTGTCTGTAGCTCTTAGGAAGGGTTGAGGCCTTGGGGATATTCTCCATCCAGTTTTGGCAGCCCTGGCCAACAACTCAAAAGAGGGCTTCTTAAGTCTAATAATTGGGGTTTTGTTAGATGTCTTTGCTTCTTAGAGAGAGCCCTGTCAGCTCAACCTTGTTCTTTAATTTTCATTTCCCTTTTTACTGAAAAATTAGGTTAAAAATTTTTTTTTGTAGGTGGGACATACAGCCCAGGTTGGTCTTAAATTTGTGATTCTATTGTCTCAGCCTCCTTGGTACTATTACAGCCATGTCTGCCTGAGACTATAACATCTCATGTTTATTGTTTATTTAAAGATCTTCTTTAAAAAACAAACTAGGTATAATTTTATTTTAAAAACATTTAATATTTAATTTGGAATGCTTAACTCTTACTAATTTATAAGTAGTCTTTTGCTACATAAACTGTAAATTTTTTTAGTTTTCTATATTGCTAAAAGCTTAACACTGACCATGTCTTATTGTATGGGAGACTTTATTTTTATGTCAAACTTATCATATTTTTCTTCTATAGTTTTTTAATCTTAGGTTTATAAGCCTTCTCTACCATAAATTGATATGGTAATTTCTACATTTTCTTCTAATTTTATCTTTTTTTATATTTGTGTTTTAAACTATCTGGTAAGAGAGAAAAGAGAGAGTCAGTCTGTCTGTCTGTCTGACTGACTGACTGACTGATTGATGCAAGATGCAGGATCTCTCACATTTCCTGGTTTCACTCATTTAATAATCCGCCCTTCCCTGCCCCCTTGTTTGAAATACCAGCTCTTCTTTGCCCTGAAACTCCATGTCTACACACCAAGCAAGTTTTTAAAATCTGTCCCTGAGTCAATACCATGCCCTCTTAACTACCTTAGGTCTCTGATACATCTTCTCAGGTGGGAGAAATCTTGCCTGTTCCATCTCCCTTTGGGACAATTATCTTGGTTATTCTTAAACATGTTCTTTGTGAATTTTACAATCAGCTTGTCAAGTGCCAAAGAAAATCATGTTAAGATTTTGGTTGAAATTATTTTAAACTCACCGATTAGTTTCGGGAACTTCACACAGCCATTGTCAAAGATTTGTAAAAATGAGATAAAATCAAATGTGAGTGCAAAGATGTGAAGCCAGAGTTACCTACGGAAGAATGCTCTTGGTCCAGAACCAAAACCATGTTTATCCAGAACCAGCATCAGAGTTCTCCCTGCCAGGGCTCTATTGACCGTGTTTGGTGTTTCATCCTCTTCTGTCAGCTGTCTCAATGTCACTGAAATCTTCAGTTTCTAGTTTATTAGAACAAACTGGTCTCACACATTTATTTACTTTTTTTTAAAGTAGGTAGGGTTGATTTTAAAACCTTAAAGAGGAGGTCAGCAAGATAGCTCAGTCATCAGTTAAAGGGACCTATAGCCAAACCTGGAAGTACAAATTTGACCCCTGAAGCGTACATAGAAGAAGGAAGGAAGAACTTGGCTAGCTGTCCTCAGATCTCCACCCCTGCCTCTGCACGTGCATGCCTACGCAGACACACAGTAGGTGAATAAATATAATTTAAAAACTCTTAGATGTGAAAAGGAGGTAGAGACTGGATATCAAGAAACAGAGAGGAAACCACCCATCCTTTGTCGTCTTGTTTTGTTTCTCCCTTTTTGCAACAGGTTGCATTTAAAAATATTTTAAGTATGTGTCTTTTTGGTTTTATCATATATATGTGCGCATGGGTACTGGTGCTCACTGAGTCCAGAAGAAGATGTCAGATACCTTGGAGCTGGAATTACAGGTGGTTGTTGTTATGCCCAAATCCACGAAGTCCTCTCAAGGCCAACAAGGAAACTGTGTCCTGTATGTAAAAGCAAAGAGCCTTTATTTTAATCAAGTTTGCAAACTTGGTCTCTCTGCATGTCCAACGATTGGAATAACTGGAGAGCCCCGAGCTCAATTAGAATAGGGTTTTATAGTAGTAAAGGTGGGGGTGAAGGGGTCTCTGAGGTTCAGGACCTCTGATTGGCTGACATTTGTCTAGGGTGTCCTGGTGAATGATGTGCTCTGGCAGGTGTTTTTATCTGCAGAGCTTGGAATGCCAGGCATTTCCTTTGAATGGTTTGCTCCTGGGCTATGGTTGGGTTATCTCAGCCTGTGGTTCTTTCCTGCTACCAGGTATTGCTTCAGGGTAAACTACTGAGACTCGGGCCTCTTATTAAATAAATCCAGGACCGAGATCTACTCTGGCAGGTGATAAAGGTTGGAAATAAAGATTTCCTTTGCATGACCTGTCCACACTTAGTTTATCATGGCTGGCCTCCACAGTTGTGAGCTGCCTGATGTTGGTGCTGGGAACCGAACTAAGGTCCTCTGCAAGAGCAGGAAGCTGCTCTCTCTCCAGCCATTCAAATGATAATTTTTGGATGCCTCTTATGACTTAGACACTAATGTTCATCCACACACACTTTAAATCATCTCGAGTTTACTTACAGTATCCAAGGCAATGCAAGCACTGTGCACACTGTTGTTAAAGGATACCGCTAAGGAATAATGACCTAAAAATCTGTATGTGTTCAGACAGATGCAGTTTTTTTGTTAAGCCAAATGTGTTTAATCTGCAATTGGTTGCATTTGTGGAAAATGGGACTCACGGATAAGAGGATCAGCTAGCTGTGTTGGGGATAGGGGCACTGGGGGTGTGGAGGTCAGGGCATTCCTGGACAGCATCTCTGGCGGTACAACCTGGAACTTGAGAAGTAGTTAGGGTGCTGCAGAAAGAGCCTGGGGGCTCTGTTAGAAAGGAGGAGGTCTTGAGGCTTCTTCAGAGGCCAGTGTGCAGACCATTGAGGATCAGACAGCATGCTGGGAGGACATTACTCATGCTGAGAAGCTAGGCAGGGAAGATCTGAGGGGAGAGTTGGGTGCTAGAGAAGTTTCCGAAGTGGCTCTCTTCTAGAATTATCACTTACTATGTTTTAAGAAATATTTTACTATTTCTCTCCTCTTGTTTATTTTTTAAATCTCAATCTTTGCAAGAAAATACTCTCAGACTAGACTACACTGCCTTCCCTTTTTATGAAATTGTCAAAAACCAAAAATGTCAAGAGAGCAACAATAGAACAACAACAAAAAAATAATACGCAAACAACAACAACCAGAAGAAGAACCAAACCCGTCCTGACTTCCGTCTAGAAGCATCTGTAATGCTGTGATGCTGCTTAGGAGCAGGAGAGTGTGTCCTGTAAGGGCTCTTGTCCCTTCTTCCTTGCTGTGAAACAGACTCAACCTTGAATTGATGGAAGTAGAGTCTGCTAAAACTCAGAGAAGCTTTTGCAACCTTGAGGAGGATTTAGTCTCCCCAGACCCTGGAGGAAGCGAGCTCCGTGACCTGGGCCATGACTGGGGAGCGCTCACCTGCTCTAAGCCCGGGTCTCCTCCACAGGCTCCGAACCGGATCCATTTCTGTGAATAAATTCCTCGCAGCTGCACTTTATTTCACTTAGCTTATCAAAAGCCTTGGCCAGGCGCCAGAGCGACTGACAATGAAAAGATTCAGGTACCACAGATGGGATTAGCTGCAATGTTTTGTTGTGGATTAGGAACTGACTCTGAAAGAGGGAGCAAAGGAGAAATAGAACCTGGCAGAAACACCCAAACAACAGACATTCCTGTAACTGTAACACATTACCTGTAACTGTGTAGTGACCCTTTAAGAGCCACACTGCAAGCCAGGCAAAGTATACAGCGGACTTCGCTTCTGTGCATCTGCAAAGGCGTGGTTAGGTCTGCCGAGTCTGATGGGTCTGTCCTTGGGCGTACTGTCAGCCTCATTTCTCTGCTCTGTAGAATGGAAGTCATTGCACCTTCTCATTGGATGGTGAGGATAAATGAGGTAATGGCTCTTAGCTTGATGTCTGGGATTGCTCTGTTGTAACTGAGTATTGACTATGATCCTCATTGCTGTAACAGGACACTGAGAGAGGCAAGTCAAGAGGGGAAGGCTCTATTTCAGCTCGCAGTTCAAGACCACACAATCCATGGCGACAGGGAACTCATGACAGTGTGGGGCTGATAACTCCTTGGTATCTTGGCAGAGCCAAGCAGGAATGGGCTCTAAAGGTCCCCACTCCAGCAACCCACTTCCCCAGCAAGACCCTAACTTCTGAAGCTTTTACAACTTCCCCAAATACTGTTATCCACTGGGGACCAAGTATTCAACCGCATGAGCCCATGGGGGACGTTTTATGTTGAAACCATGACAAACTGTTAGTCTTGGAGAGAGTACCAACCCACAGACTACAGACTCCCTCCGGGGCATGGTCTAGTAAGTCTGGGGAACATGGAGAATCCTTGTCCCAGATATTTACCAGCCTTGCAGGACTGCCCACTCTGTAACTCTTCAAGCGTGTCTCAGCTCCTCTCTCCCACTCCATCTTACGCCATCTACACTTTAATATTGCTTCTAAGTATCTATTGTTTATTGTCCCTGCCTTCTGGCCATTGGTTTATAGCAGAGGGATGTGTGCACGTGCGTGCGTGCGTGCGTGCGTGCGTGTGTGCGCGTGTGTATGTGTGCGTGCGTGCATATGTGCGTGTGTGTGTGTGTGTGTGTGTGTGTGTGTGTGTTGCTGTTGTTGCTGTTGCTGCTGTTGTTTTTCTAACCACACCGTTTCTGTCACCAGTTACAGCTATCTTTGGTCTGGAAGAGATTGGCTCCAGGAGCCCCCGCCCTCATAGCAAACAAGATCAGATATTCAATCCCCCTTAAAATAAGATGGTTTGGTATTTGCATGGAACCTCACTTACCAGACTGTATACTTTTTGTTGTTGCTGTTGTTTTGTTTTTGTTTTTGTTTCTTGTTGTTGTTGTTGTTTTTCAAGACAGGGTTTCTCTGTAGCTTTGGAGCCTGTCCTGGAACTAGTTCTTGTATACCAAGCTGGCCTCGAACTCACAAAGATCTGCCGGCCTCTGCCTCCCGAGTGCTGAGATTAAAGGCTTGTGCTACCACCGACCAACTCAGACTGTTTACTAAAAACCACCTCTAGGTTAATTTATAATGTCAAAGCAATGCAAACGCTTTGTAAATGGTTTTAGACTGTTGTTTAGGGCACAAAAGTTCTTTCATGT